>NC_142063.1:312628131-312934631 GCF_059756535.1 Pantherophis guttatus
TACCTAAAAAGAAAATGGTACTCTGGAAGCACTGAAACTCATTCATAAGATCAAAAACAAATACTTTGTTTGTCATGTGAAGAAAGCACATATTAGTCCACTCTAAAGAATGAATAATGGAATCAATATCTGCAAACAACTTTTACTATAATTAAACCAGTTAACATTTTACCTTGCGAACCACCAAGACATCATGATTGAGACATTCCATAAAAAAATTTATGGCTCTTACAGGTAGCACTCTGTCATCCCTTAAAAGTAGGGAGAGGAAACCAATGCCAATGTGCTCAAACTTCCAAGGGCTGGAAGAAAGAAAAGGGATTCCCAATTATACAAAATAAACTCTTAAATCTAGTACTGAATTTTCACTGAACTGGGTGGGGAATGGGATATTGTATGATCCTGAGATGGGCAACTCACTGCCTGCGTGGTACCATAAACACCGACATTCAGCAACAAAATGGCACCATGTTTGCAGCACCATGTTTTTTGTTTTATTTTTGTTCTCAAAAGTGGTCATAAGAAACAGGGGTTTCAGAGTCAAATCACTTTCTTGTCCATCTTTAATACGACTCCATCTCCCCCACCATAAAACCATATTTTTTTATTTTTTTATTTATTTGATTTGATTTATATGACGCCCTTCTCCGGAGACTCAGGGCGGCTTACAGTGCGTTAAGCAATAGCCTTCATATTTTTGTATATTTATACAAAGTCAGCTTATTGCCCCCACAAACTGGGTCCTCATTTTACCTACCTTAGAAAGGATGGAAGGCTGAGTCAACCTTGAGCCTGGTGAGATTCGAACTTACAGTAATTGCAGACAGCTGGTGTTAATCACAATGCTTTTAGTCTGCTGAGCCACCAGGCCCTATGTATATTGCAGAAATTCAGCCATTTTGCAAAGAATATAAGCAGTATAATAAAACTTATTTTTCAGAGCATGGCTGAGGTTTTAAAGATAAACATGGTTTGTTTCTGAAGTGCTTTCTACTCTTGTTATAGATAAATTCTTTCTCCACAAAGCATTTCAAAATTGGTCCTTTCCTTTCCAATGATGTCATCTCATCCCTGGAAAGCTTCTTGCAGTCACATGACACCAATTTCTCAATGGTTGCCAACTCACAGCCCAGAAAAAAAAGCACATGAACCACATTTTGAGAAAGATATATTCTCATACTTACAGATTTCTTTGATTCACACAATCCAGAAGCTTATTTACCAAATTTTCATAATTTCTGAAAAAGAAAAAGAACATTTATGTATTAACATATCTCAGCAAAAGACAGGATATCATCTATGGGCCACTGCATATTGAATGCAATTCTTTATAGCAATCAGCAGACAGGAGAAACTTCTCTAAAAATACTATATATGGAACATTTCAAACGAACATCATTTGTCTGAAGAGTTTTACAATCACATTGCATTTTAACAGTCATACTAGACAAAAAGGCAACAGTCAGATATTCTCTCTGAATCAAAGTTTAAAAAGTCTTATTGTTACAAATCACAGGCTTTGGTTTCACGCAGAAAAAATGAAATTGTTAAAAGAGTCTGTACTTACTGAGAGGACTCGGCATTCCTTTCTTTCTGTCGCTGAATTCCCAGCTCAATCTCTTCTGAACTAAGGCTGGTACATTCACCATTTTGACCCACTGACTTCTGCATGAGGACTGCAACTTCAATACATGTCTCTGGGACCTGGAGAAGTAAGGAGACATAAGAAAGATTCTGATACAACAAGTGATTATTCCCAGGGAATGATACAACATTTACAAAATGTACACTGTTACAAAAATTCAAAAGCATCACAAAATAGTATGCCAAAGTTATGTATTCACTATTTTTACTTTCAATATTCTAGAACACAGACGCAGTCAAAAGTATCAGTACCCTTCCATTTTCCCTATCCCAATTTGCTGAGTGATTGTTTATGGGGGTGAAGGCATCCATGATATAATTGAAGCAAAATGTCTTTTTGAGAGAACACCAAAATCCAATTAATGTATTTTAACTGCTAAGGGGTTATCTATAATTATATCCGTGCCATTTTCATTTGTTCTATTATTTACAAAAAAAAGCAAATATAAATAAACAAAGCAAAATGCTTACACTATGAACTATGTAATACAAAATGGTGGGTGCCATTTACTTGTGCCGGTTTCAACTTACTTCACAGCAAATTGGGATTCTTTGGAAAAAAGTATAGGCAGTCCAAGACGTATGACCACAATGGAGCCTGTCAATTACATTTGTAAGTTGTGATGGTCATTGTTGTGGCCCCGCCCTCTGAGCCTGTCCCATCGGAGGAAGAAAGCTCCGAGCATGAGGAAGAGGAGTCAGCCAGGCCTCCCTCTCCAGGCCCCTCCCCTCTGGCACTGTCTCAGGTGCCGGCCGAGGGAGAGGAGATTAGCAGGGAGACAGATGGCTCGGATGAGAGCGAGGGAGAGACATCATTCCTGGACGCACGCCTCCGAAGGCGTGATAAACGATTGCAGCAGCTCAGGAGGCGTGCTAGGGATTAGAACTGAGTCACTGGACCACACCCCAGAGACTATATAATAGAGGGTGGTGGCCAGTGATCCTTGTGACGAACAAAAGTAAACCTTGGATAGTCACTAAAGCCTCGTCCGGAAACTGCTGAGAGGAATATTATTCTGATTTGACTTTTGTATGCTAAGTATCTTATCTTTCTGTTTTGTGGAAATAAATGCACTTGGCAGACGGTGTGTATATCGCTGCCAAGTTGGAGATAAAGACCTGGGTGTGTGCCAAAGTGTTTCCTTAACCCTCGGCTGGCTGTGTTTGTGTGTGTATGTGGACGGGGACAGATCAGTCATAAAGCAGGTCACCGATGGAACTGGACTGATTTTATGACCTTTTTGGGAGTGGTTGTTAAGCAAACCCATTGCTTGCTATGGGGGAGGGAGGGGGCTTTGCCAAAAACTAGAAGGAAAAGCTGGAAGAAACATTGTAAATTGTGGTCATACGATGATGAGATGCTGCAAATAGCCAGTTGCAAAATGCCCAAAATTTAATTACTAACTGTGGGGGGTGGCTGTCGGAACTTTGGAACCAGGTTATAAGTACCTTTAGGGGGCTCCATCACAACTTCCAACAGTCGCTAAGTGACTGGTCATAAGTTGAGAACTACCTTTGGAGGGGTATCAATACTTTTTGTCACATCCGTATTTAGCTATGACATAGTAATTCAGAAAGGGTATAAGATGGATGAGGCCAGAGCAGATAATTTATGAAAGGTAACTGCTATTTTTTTTTCTTTTAACAACTCTGTAACCCCTTGCATCGGGGTGTAGTCGGTGCAACTGAATGGAGCTGAACATTTACTGGCTGGATGCCCTTCTTGATGTCTACATGGAGCTCACAGCAGATATCTTCTCTTTGCTCCCAGAGAGAGAGAAATATCTGCCACTACCTAGGATTGAACTCACAGCCTCCTGGCAAGAGCTCCACCTTTAGGCCACCACAAAGCTCGATGAAAGATAACTGCTATTAGTATCACCAAATAGATTATTTCCAAGTATGTGGAAATTATATCCTGTTTCCTGGAAAATAAGACATCCCCTGATAATAAGCCCAATCAGGCTTTAGAGCACATGTGCTAAAATAAGCCTCCCCTGAAAATTAGCCCTCCCTGAAAATATTTAAACGCAGAGCTGGAAATCAGGTAAGACAGCAAGAGGAACCCCATCTTGCTCCACATGCCCCAAAATAATAAGATACTAATAGGAGACACATGGTCCCTAAGTAAACAAGCCCCATTCCTAAACAATTGTAAGTGATGTAATTATTTAATGCTTACAGTAAAATCCAGTCCTATTGTTTCATACTGCCGATGGATTTTCTCTGCAAGGTCATCAAAGAGTCTAACTATGGATGGCTTTTCCAGAGACATTGCTTTGCTAAGTCCAGAAGAGACAATTGCAGGCCAAGTTTGGACAATGCAGTCCCAATCATGAAGATTTGCCAGACATACTCCACTATGATTTCCAAGAAGGCAATACAAGGCACCCTATGGAAAAGAAATTTTAGACAGAATTATTGACATACAGCTGGAATTCTTCTCCAATTACAGTAGACTATTATATCTTTGTTTATAATAAAAGTCTGTGAAACATAAAATCAAGTGATTTCTACAGTGGTTCTACAGTAGATAGAGTCTACTCAGGATTGGCTACTGATGTCCATAACCTAAGGGTTTCACAAACCATATCTTAAAATCAATCCATCAGAAAACCGTTTCCCACAATACTATAAACAGAGGTTGCAAATATTTGTTTAAGCTTTATTGCTTTTTAATAGGACTGCATTTTATTCTTAAATAAAAGAATGAAAAGGCGGGAAGTACTTTCACATTTCTCAAATTTACAAGTCTCTAAGTAATACAAAAAGTTAGAACATACTATGAAATAAAAAATAAACATATAAAATCTAATGTGTTTTTCAGTTACTACATTAGTTAGTAATCAAACATGTCATCCTACTGACTTAATACCTAACAATAAAACCAGATCTATTTTATGGTATTTTAGAACAGGGATTTTCAATACTTGAATGTGCCAAAATTTTCATTAGTTCCAGCAACAGTGTCTGCTGCTTCTCTCTCTCAAACAGTACGTTTCCTTTTAACTGCTAAAACCTCACATATTGCCAGTTTTTAAAAGATCACTTTTGTAAGATCTCACAGAATGTTGTGAAGATAACAATGTGTTTCCAGGCATGGGGATCAGCTTGTTTGATTTGCAGCAGATTGAGATTTTTCACCATGGTTGTCATTTTATGTATTCTGGTTTATGTATTAGTATTATGATTTAAAATGTTGTTAGTCTGCCAGACTCAGTGAGTTAAGATGGATGCCATATCAATCACATTAACAAATAACACGATGGTAACTGAAATCAAAAAGCTTATTTTTGCTTCATAAGCTGTTCAGAGTCAAGGTTTCAACTGTGAATATGTCAATAATAACAAATCATCCAATCACCCATACTGTATCAAAAGTGTTATTAAAATTTATATTTTTAAAATCTTTAAAAAACTCATCAGAAGAATTGAGTAGGAAACAAGTCGTAGATATACTAATCCTAATATTTGCTTTTCATATAATCCTCCTCCTCCTCCTCCTGTTATTTACATAATATATAACATTCAAAATTACATTTTATCAATTTATTTAAGTTAACGTGTCCTGAATCAGCAGTGGTCACATGCTTCCTGACCAAACAGATAACTGCAGATATCATTGGAAGGGGAGGACTTTAATTTTTTAAAACCTTTTTCCTCTTCTACAGCTACTGTGAGGTAAGGGTGCTATGGGGACTCTAGAAAAAATTTGTTATTCCTATTACACCTGAAGTCTGAAAAGCAACCTGAAATCACGCCACCAAAATCATGATCGCATAACAGCTGGATTCCAGCAACATTCTTTCACACAGTGAAAGGGGGGGGGATTATCATCCACAGTCCTCCCGATTCCTTTTCCATTCTTATTTTGAGAGGCATTACAACACTAAAAACAAGTCATTTTGACAACAAATTTTACAAATTTATTCTGGCGCTCTAAGATGGCTAAAATAGTCTCTATGGCTGGAGATTACATCTCCCCATCAATGGCACTGACAGAACCTGCTGTAAAGAAAATTAATAAATTCCTTACTTTAAATTGTTGCTGGGTGACACTGTACCCATCTGGCCTCAAAAACTCCAAAACCAAAGGAATGATGTCTCTGCAACAGAAGTTGTAAGTCCCCAAGGCTGTGAAGAAGGCTTGTTGAGCTTTGTTCCTGACCTAGGACAAAAACACCATAGAAATACGTACAAAAGCTAAACAGAGGACAAATAAGCTTTACTTTATATAGTGATTGGTTCTGAACAGTCTTATAATCTAAAAAAGCATATATATTATATATAATTTTCTTATTATTTCTCTCTTGCCAGGTTCCACCTACGTAAACCAAGATATTATGCAGCCCTAGTTCAATGAAATCATAATTCACTAGTTTCTGGGCTTTTTATTTCCTTCTGGCAGCCAGCAGACCCTTTGCTGCCCATTGGGAGACTAAGATAGATCTATTTCGGCCTTATAAGGCCTCATCAGTTCTTATTATATATATACATTGAAACAACTTTTGTGAAATATGTTAAAAAATTAAGAATCTTGTTCTGCATCTGCTTCATGGTTGTTTTTTTGACTGATTCTTAGTATTAGAAGGAATACATTCTGCATGGAATTCAATTTTGAGGAACTCTGAATCGCAAATCATCTGGACAGACCTTAAGAATTTCATTGGCTTGCTTCTGTGAGTAGAAACCCACTAATGATGAGTAAAAAATTAATTTTAAAAAATGTGTTTTGCTGCTACAGATTAGAGCTGTGTTAGCTGGTCCACAGTCCTCTTCTCTACCCACATAGTTTTTCTGAACTATTCAATTCAGTATAGTCTTTTCTCCACAGAGATAAGTGACGCAGTAGTTAGAATGCAGTATTGCAGGTTAACTATGCCCACAGCCTGGAGTTCGATTCTGGCAGGGCTCAAGGATGACTCAGCCTTCCATCCTTTGGAGGTCAATAAAATGAGGACCCAGATTGTTGGGGGCAATGTGCTGACATTGTAAACAGCTCAGAGAGTGCTGTAAAGCACTAAGGGGCAGTATATAAGTCTAAGTACTATTGCTATTGCCATTAATCCCTCTATGCACCCACCAAGTGGCAGTTAGAAATAGCTGCTGTGTAGGCTCAAAGTAATTACATGGAGGCACTATGGCATAACCAAATGCTATTCAGGAAATGTTAACAAGCTCTCAAAATAAAAACATACAAGTAGTCCTCAAGACCACAATTGAGCCCAAAATTTATGTTGTTAAATGAAACATTTGTTAAGTGAATTTTTTCTCACTTTACGACCTATCTTGCTACATTTGTCAAGTGAATCACTGCAGCTGTTAAGTTACTAACACAATTGTGAAGTGAATCAGGCTTCCCCACTGACTTCGCTTGTAAGAAGGTCGCAAAAGGTGACCCTGGGACACTGTAACCATCAAAAATATGAAAAATTTCAAGCATCCAAAAATTTGGATGCTTGAGTTGCCAAGCATCCAAATTTTGATCACGTGACCATGGGGATGCTGCAATGGTCGTAAGTGTGAAAAACAGTCATAAGTCACTTTTTTCAGTGCCGCTATAACTTTTAACTGTCTCTAAATGAACTGTTGTAAATCAAGGATTACCTGTACAGGATAACATCCCAAAGATTAAAGCTGACACAGAAAGAGTTCTCAGAAATTTCAAATGAACTGCGGAATAGCACTCCATTTCTTGCAAATATCTATTTCAAAACTCCGGCCATTAATATTTCTATAAAATGAGAGAGGCCATATGGCTCACCTGGCCATATGAACTTGTAGATAAACGAAGAAGGTCCCTGATCAAGTTCTGATGTACTTTTTTATATTCACAGCCTTCAACAGTGAGTGTTCTTAACTAAAGAAAAAGGAATAAATTCAATTTTTTAAATTTTATAAATGAAAGTTGTAGATACTACAGATTCAGAGGCAGCCAACATACAATAGTATATTTACCTCATGCTGTAACATGACTCTGTCAATGAGCAGTGCTCTAATATGCTGTTTCTTGCCTTGAAGCTGCAAATAGGCAAATCAATTATTTATATATGGAAAAACTTTATTCAGTCCTACCTGTGATTCCTTTTTAAAAATTTCATTAATTATGAACATTAACTCCCCCTAGATTCCACCCCCTAGATTCCTTAAAGTCTTAATTGTGTAAATAAATTATTTATAGAAATACTAACCCTATTCTCCATTGATTTCTTCACCAAGTTAAAACTTTTCCACCGTGAATCAAACTCATGCTTATGTGAACCTTGGAAATGTAAGAGGTCCCCAATGATCTGTAGAACAAGAATTTGAGTTATACAGAAAAAGCCATCTATCCAACTTAATGTTTTAAAAATCACACTATAAATGTCAACTATACCTTAATGATTAGGAACAAAGACTTAGTATCATCCTCCGAGTTGTCAAGTACAAAGTCTATTACAATAAAGAAAAAAATAATTAAACAAAGCAATATAAACTAATTGTTCATAGTTACAGCACTCTTGACATATTGATGGCAAGCTAACAAGAAACAACAATACAATTTCCTTCTGTTTTTAGTAGGAAAAAAAGGATAGTCTTCAGTTTTCACCCACCACATAAAAAATGTAGTTCCCCCAACCCAAAAATGAAAGGAAGCTCCATCCATTGCCCCACATTCCACCCTGATCCATTAAACAAAACAAACTAATGAATCTCAAAACATCACAACCAAACACCCTTCATTCACTTAAACTGAAGAAGAAAGTACTTTGCTTCATATTTGATTTACTATCTGGGTTTTTATACGTCTTTTGAACTACTGTACAAATTCAGTGAAAATGAGAACAAATGGAATAATTAAAAGCACACTTACGTAGGAGTTTTCTTGTTACTTTGCAGATTCTTTCCCTGTAATTCTCTTTCGACAAATCTAAACAAATAAGGCCATTCATTATCTATAAAGTTTATAAATTACAGTGTGTCGCAAGGACATGTCAAAGGGGGCAGAAACATAAAAATAAAAACAAAGGAATAGATTTTTCTCCAGCAAAACTGTTTAAATTGTGAAAAGATTTGCATGGACCATACACATATGTAATTGCATGCGTAACATGCTGTATGTATGTACCCATAAGGCTTGTATATAAAACATCCTTGTTTATTTCAGAGATAAGTTTGAGGATTCTGCACAGTACTTAGTTGTTCTTATCCCTGCATTCCTCTGGACAAAGAACTCTGATGTTATTCCTAGGATCTGTTGGAGTCACTCTTATGACTCTGTTGGAGTCATAACTCCAAGTGCTCCTTACGACCACTGGGAATACTTTGGCCTTTATTTTACATACCCCCTCTAATTCCTCCTTCAAGTCCTACTACTACTTTCATTATTTTTCATCCTGATGTTGCAATCACTGAGCACTGCTAGAACTATCTCTATTGCTGTCCTTGCCTATGACCGTGAAGTCTGGTTGACTGGCTAGTATCTGCCTGGCTGCCTGGATTAGGAAGAGCCACAGGATTCTAACCTTCTTATTCTCCACAACTTTCTGTGGAATCTCCCATCAGGGTCTAGCCCATATACTTTACATATGTTACTGTACACAATACCAGCTACTTGGTTGTGCTGTTCAGTGTATTCTGTGTCTTATATCTTGGCCCTGCATGTTGTATTTTCTCTGAGGCCTCTCTGCATAGTCTGCACTTTGGGTCCTGCTTAATATGATAGACCCCTGCTTCTATAGATACAGTGCTTAGTGCTTGTTTTTGTGCAGCCATGATCATTGCCACAGTGTTGTCTTTTAGGTCAGCCCTTTTCAGTCACTGGTAGTATTTCCCAATGCATGTCACCTCAGCTATGTCAGTGGTACATGCCATGCACAGTACTATCTTGCCATGGCACTTCCTCTGCTTGATCTTTTTCCCATGTCTGCTGCTGCTGCTGCCTCAGACATTCTCTCAGGAGCTCATCTTTGGGTGCCATTTTACTGATCTACCCCTAGAAGCTCTGTGTTTTGTCCAGGGCAGGGGCCTTGACACTCACAGGACCCTGTCCAACCTCTGCACATTATAAGGAACTTCTTCACATTAAAAGCTTTCATGTCCTGCTTTGGCCAGCTCATATGCAGTATATGTTTTCCATATTTTATCTTTAGCTTTTATTGATGTTATTATAATGAATGTGATCATTGATGGTTGTTAGCTGCCCAGAGTTGTTGAGTCTGGCAGCATGCAATATTAAACTCAACAAAATTATTAAAGTATTATTATTATTATCATTTTTTTCTTAAGATTCACAGAAAAAAACATAAATAAGAAGTTAGTTACTTTCTTTCTTTCAATAAGAGATCAGTGAGGTCATGAATTAAGTAACAGCACGTGGGTCAAACAAGGTTATTTTGAAAATGCTAACAAGCCAGGAAGATGGCTAACCTATAAGTAAAGTAGGTGGTTTGAAGGATGTGAATGGAAGACGGGTAACTGACGGGGAAGGGAAGGGAATCATACAGAAGTTCTTTACGGATTTATACAAGAGTGAGGAAGGGTCAGACCAAGAGTTGGAGAAATATATAGAGGGGCTGGATCTTCCAAAAGTGCCGGAAGAGGTAAGACAAATACTTAACAGGGAAATTTCAGAAAAGGAGGTGGAAGAAGCAATTGGGAGGCAGAAATTAGGGAAAACTCCGGGAACAGATGGGATTCCTATGGAATTCTATAAGGAAACTCTTGATATAGTGGGACAATATATGACTGAAGTCTTTAATGGAATCATCGTGGAGGGTCGGATCCCAAATTCCTGGACGGAGGCATATATTTCCTTGATTCCCAAGGCAGAAATAGATTCATCGCTGATCCACAATTACAGGCCTATATCCCTTTTGAATACCGATAATAATAATAATAATAATAATAATAATAATAATAATAATAATAATAATAATAATAATAATAATAATAATAATAATAATAATAATTTTATTTCTATACCGCCCTTCTCCCGAAGGACTCAGGGCGGTGTACAGCCAATTTAAAAACATAAGACACAACAATGATTAAAAATTAAAATAATTAAATAAATTTATAAGATCTTCACTTCAATTTTAGCAGGGAGAATGAAACGTTTTTTAAACCACTATATACATAGAGACCAGAATGGGTTCTTGCCACATAGACAAATAAGGGATAATGTGAGGACGATAATAGATGCAATGGAGTACTAGGAGATGTTTTCGGATAAGGAAGTAGCATTCATTTTTGTAGATGCTCAGAAGGCCTTCGATAGGGTTAGGTGGAAATTTTTGTTTGCCTTGTTAGATAAAATGGAATTTGGAGATAATTATATATGGGCGATAAGATCGATCTACTCAACTCAAATAGCTAGAGCTTTAATTAATGGGGAAGAAACGGGTAGGATTGAAATTGGAAAAGGCACAAGACAAGGATGCCCACTGTCCCCACTTCTATTTATCTTTACACTAGAACCTCTGCTATGGGAAATTAGGAAGAATCAGGGAATAAAGGGGCTGAAGGTGAGATCTGAAGAATATAAAACTCAGGCATTCGCGGATGATTTGGTTTTTATTGTAGAGGATCCATTAGAATCACATAAAAAGTTGCTTCAGGAGATAGAGAAGTATGGTAGAGTTGCAGGTCTCCGAATCAACAAAGACAAGATGAAGATTATAATAAAGAATATGACACGAAATCGTTGGAATGAATTGGAGAGAGAATTGGACCTTCAAGTGACTAAAAGAATAAAATACTTGGGTATTTGGATGTCTTCTAAAAATACGTCCATTATGGCAGATAATTACACAAAGTTGTTAGCCCAAACAAAGACAGACCTAGAAAAGTGGGAGCACCTGCAACTCTCCTTACTTGGTAGGATAGCTACGATTAAAACCCACGTACTTCCGAAATGGAACTACTTATTTCAGACTGCCCCCGCGAGACTGGATAGTGGTTTTTTTAAACTGCTAGATAGTTATGTGAGGAAATTTGTGTGGCAGAAGAAGCAGCCCCGGATAAAACTTAAAATGCTCCAAGAGGCTCCATGTAGAGGGGGATTTGGTCTACCGAAATGGGAGTTTTACTACCAAGCGGCTAATTTAACTTGGATCAGAGACTGGATGCTTTTAAATAGGAAGAGGACTCTTACATTGGAGAGTTATGATTTGTGTCAAGGTTGGCACCATTTTCTATGGAGGGAGAGGGACAAGAAATGTGGACAGTTTAAGAGACACTACCTTCGGAGATATTATTAGAATCTTGGGAAAGAGTTAGGAACAGGCATTATTCAATGATTCCGATTTGGTTTGCCCCATTAGAGGCAGTAACACATGCGACACTATATAATAAGGAAATACCATTGACTTACCAGGATTTGCTTGACCCTCAAGGGGAATTGAAGACCCGAGAGGAGTTTACAAAACAGGGCAAAAAGGTAGACTGGTGGGCGTATGCCCAAATACAATTGAGAGTCAGAAGGGACCAAAGAAAGGAGGGAATATATAGGTCACTATAGGAGTTAGATAAAATCTTATTGAGAATTGAAAAGAAATTACTTTCAAGGTGCTACAAGTTTTTAGTATCACGATGGATTGGCAAGGAGGTGATCAAGGACACTATGATTGCTTGGGGGAAGAACCTCGGATTTTCTCCAAATCTGGATAAATGGGATGAGATATGGAATAGGAATATGAAACTTACTTTGTCAACCCCCTACAAGGAAAATATTTATAAAATGGTCTATCGTTGGCATATCCCCCCAGCAAGAATCGCAAGAATGTTCCCGGGAGTTTCTCCGGCATGCTGGAAGTGTGGGAATGGTTGTGGAACGTACTACCACCAATGGTGGACGTGCCCCAAAACAGGCAAATATTGGTCCAAGGTTCGGAACTGGATGGTGGAAATTACAGGATATAATATAGAGCTGAAACCAGAGATTTTTTTATTAGGAATGAAACCAGACAAAATAACTAAGGAAAAATGGTATTTGATCCTCCACATCACTACTGCAGCTAGGATACTATACGCGCAAGAATGGAAAAACGAAGTAATACCCACAGAAAATAAATTGATTTGTAAAATTACAGAATGCGCAGAGGCAGACCGGTTAACGAAATTACTTAGGAACCAAAAAGATTCTGATTATTACAAATGGTGGAATTTATGGTATAATTGGGTGAAAGAAAAGAGAGGGAAATGAAATGGATTTTATTAGTGGTATAGGCGCAGATTTGTGTACGTTAGTTGCAATAACCTTGTATGTATATATGTAAAGTATTGTATTTTTAAAAATGTAAATAAACTTTAACTGAAAAAAAAAAAGAATTAAGTAACAGAAAATTTCCTCCACCATTAATGCAATGGCATTAACTTACCATATTTAACACCGGTATAAAGTTTGATCTCTTCCAATGACACTAGACTTGGAACCCTGCATGATGTACAATACATACATATTCTTTAAACAGAACTCTTGATGCAGTGAATTTAATTTTGTAAAACAGCAATTACTGTTACAATTTCTAAAGATTAAGAGTTATAATTTTATATCTTTTAATTTCTATTTTTTTTTTACATTTAGAAGGAAAACGACAGAATTTCAATAATAGTGAAGCTGTATAACTTCTTGATTACTGTTGTACTTATGATTGCATCTATATACGTGCTAACAACAAGTGACGTATGGGCTTTAAAACCATAAGCAGGACTGAATTTGTTTAGTATTTGGATGTGGGACCATCAGGGAATTTTAAGGTCATTGGAAAGTATTGGAAAGTTTTTTAAAAATCATCTAATTTATGGTATGTTTTTATTATGTACAATATCAGATGAATAATTCTCAATGTAATTTTAAGAATCCTTTCTAAGTGAAGCACAAAACAATCTCTGATGTTTTTATCTAAAGGATTCCATTTATCATCTATATAAAAAGCAAATTTTACTTACATGTGAGCCACTTTTTCTCCTTTCAGAGGTGGCAGCATGTTTCCTGATCCAATAAGGCAATTGTGTACTATAGTAAGACATTGCTGAACATCATCTCTGAAAGTAAATGTTAAATAGGTGGAATATTTTTCACTTTACTAAAAAGCACTCAAAAGAACTTTTAAGACCTGACCTCCACAACAGTAGAAAATCCTATTAAACAGACATGCTGAATTATTTTATCTGAAGGCTCAAGCAAGCCACTATTTCAAAGGTCAAATCATTGAATAGTCACATAATGCATTTGTCAGCAATTTATTATTCAATAATCAAACCTATTTGATGGATTGATTTGACTATCTATATTATATGCTATTACTTCTGGAAATTCTGAGTATCGTGTAAATTTTTTTTTTCCTGCTTAAGCAAGGAGTTGGACTAGAAGATCTCGAAGGTACCTTCCAACTCTGTTATTTTGATAAAACTGACATCTAAGATTAAAAATAATAAAAATTACAATATAAAATTTAAAGTACACCTACATAAACACTAGGAACATTAGAGAAATACTTCAAAGCCACAGGGGGGAACAATAATAAATTGTCAATCCCTGGAGTAGCAAGTTTTAATGGCCTTACTAAAAAGCAACAAATTGACAATAATTTAGATTTCCAGGCGAATGCTCTTCAGCAGAAGGGTAGCAATTCAGAGTGTTTGTTTCCATAATCCCTGCTGATGACATTAGCTGAGAAAAGGGATATGGAGAGACCATGCACTATCATATCTAATTGGAAAGGCAAAAAACAATTGGGAATAGGCACTTCCATATATACTCAGTTTCTGACCTTACAATATGTTCATTTCTGACCTTATCCAATGGCTTCAGTAAATGTCAAATTCAAGTGGACAAAAGACTGTGTCTGGTGGTAGGGAGGAACATAAGACACAATAGCACCCTTAAAGCACCACGGTTGTTAAGTAAATCTAGCTTCCCAATTGACTTTGCTTGTCAGAAGGTTGCAAAAGGTGATCACGTTGCTCCTGATACTACTATCATCATAAATATGTGTCAGTTGCCAAGTGTCTAAATTTTGATCATGTGACCATAGAGATGTTGCAATGGTCATGTGAAAAATAAGTCACTTTTTTCAATGCCATTGTAACTTCAAATGGTCACTAAATAAACTGTTGGTAATGTGAGGATTACCTGGAATATATTTTTCCAGGTTCTATGCTCTACCACATTCCCAAAAACTTCCCTCAAAAGGGAAGATGGTGGAAGATTGGTCAGTAATTATCTACAATTTCTGGATTAAGAAGTAATTTTCTGAAGAGAAGCTATAGCATCATGTACTTCAAGTCAGTAGGGATCAACTTGTGTGTGAAGAATATATCTAATAGGACCCTGAATCAAATCCTAGCACCTTCCTAGAAGTTTTCATCAACCAAGAATGACATGGATCCACAGCACAACTTCAAAAAGAATCCTGTCCACTTCTTCAGAACTTTTGAAGACCATTTGAATGATTTAGCTGATTCAGCATGTAGCAACATGGATAGGAGTATTCTGAGATATGCCTACAGTATATGGGAGCTGCAATGATTGCCAGTTATCCTCCAGATATAGTTTCACATTGGTTGTCACTTTTAAATCCTGCATGGTTTAAAGCCTTTCATGGTTCAAGACCTAGATAATTCTGTTACTGCCTGTTCTGGGTTGTCCCTACCTGTATAGTGAAACAAGCCTTGCTGAGTGTCATGTTACTGAGGAAATGTTATTTGCAAGGACCTTACTGTTGAACCTTCTCAGTGAAGACTTTCTCCCACTTCCTGAGGAACAGACTACGTTAAATACTGGGACCATATCTCTTTACTACGTTTTTGGAAGGCTGTAAAAATGTAGCTCTTCAAAATAACTTTTGAGAGTACAGGTAGTCCTTAGTTAACAATAGTAACTGGGCCCAGGAATTCTGTTGCTAAGCAATATGATCATTAACTGCAACATTAAATCATTGTGCTGACTAACAATATCAGTTTTGGCAGTTGTAGTTATGGTTGCTAGGCAAATTCTGTGAAGTCATTAGGTGCAATGTGATCACCATTTGCACTTTCCTGATGGTTTCCCCATTGACTTTGCTTGTGGGAAGCCAGCAATAAGGTCACAAATGCCAATCACATGATTATGGGGTGCTGCAATGTTTGCAATTGCAAACCAGTTACCAAGGGCCTAAATTATAATCTTGTGACCATGGGATGCTGCAATTGCCACAACTTCCAAGGACTGGCTGTAAGTTTCCACTGTAACTTTTGAAGAGTCACTGAACAAATAACCTTAATCAAGGATTAATTGACTGAAAACTACACTATCTTATTAACATTAGCTATTATTTATATTATTA
This sequence comes from Pantherophis guttatus, assembly GCF_059756535.1. NCBI lineage: Eukaryota > Metazoa > Chordata > Lepidosauria > Squamata > Colubridae > Pantherophis > Pantherophis guttatus. Next base: position 312,644,085 of record NC_142063.1, read on the forward strand.
AACATATTCCTATACAACCACAATTAAAATGAGTCTCAGCAGCTCACACCAAATATACGTGTTTTAACTTTTTGTTTACTCTGTTGTGGACTTATTGTTAGCTACATATTATTGAGTATCGTCTACAGTATATCAGAAAACAAACATAAAACCATGAAATAAAGCAAATTTTTCTGACAAAGCATTTTTATATACAAATATTCTAAATAAATAAACAGATATGTAATGTATCCCTGATTCCTCTACTTGAGTAAATCTCATCAGTTTATTCAGGAATTTACAGTAGTTAAATTCATTTACTTAAAATTGAAAAAACAATTTAGTCAGTAATGAATCTTTCTAACCTGGACATTTCAAGACTTCCATCTGAATATTGCTCCAGTTTGTCAAGCTCTGGCTGGAGAAAAGTATCCAACAATTCAAAAGAAAAAGCAACTTCTTCAGCTGAAGGAACATGCCACTGAATATCAAGTTTCTGTAGATTACCAGGTTTACCCCAGTCCTGTAAAAAACAACACAAGGGTGTACATTTTGCCTTTAGCAAAATTAGAAAATAATTATAAGTCACCACATTTAACAATGGATAATTTTCTTATTTCAGACAAAAGGATTTTAAACACTTGACTTGGCAAGAGATGAATTAAAAGAATATTAATATTCAATTAACTAACTTATTAAGGTCACCAGTTAGACTACTTTTTTTAAAAAAAGTTAAATTTATGGGGGGGGTTAAACAAATTACATTCCTTTTTTCCAATTTAACTTAAATCACAAATATTATAATATAAAAAACAAAAAAAATGATTTCATAAAATCAAACCATTTTTAAGTAAAGCTAGAGAAGTTCCAATGATATAATTATACAAAGGACAGAAAGTGTTTCATGACAGAAAGACCTCCTTAGAAAACCCTCTTCAAATTCATTAAGCAAAAGAAGGCACATGAACTCAGATGGAGTGGGTGGAGAAATATGTATTGAACACTCCACTCACTGCTTTTAAGATCAAGACCAGCACTTTCAGTTGTGCTTGGAACCGTAATCAGAGTAACATAGTTCTTAAGTATGCCACACAAAATAGCAACCATAAAACTTGATAGATGATATCATGTGCCAATTTCAAGGAGTTTATCCAAAATGATATTCAAACAACAGATCTTAAGTTCATGTTTTCTAATCTGTTCTTCTCTTCTGTAGAAACCTCAATTAGGACTTTCTTCTGCCTCGGGCAATCTGTTCCAAAAAACAGAATATGTCCATTTCTTCAGTATTCTGAGGATTTGTTTACTTTACGCTCAGGATACATTCTGTAAAATTTAGCATATTAATTCTTTCATAACAGTAATATTTGGCAAAATCCATTTTATGATGTATGAATTATTTGTATTTTTAAAATTGTATTTTCTGATGGTATCTACTGAATTCCTCCCATTGAAAACAGTTTCCTTCAGTGTATGTTCATCCCTGCCATGCCTATAATCAGGTTACTACTTGATCATTTGCTATTTTAAGATAGAAATAAATATAACAAGGAGGTATGGAAAATATATGTTACTTGTTTTCAACACATAAAGTAAAACTCAGTTTTCAAGTTCCTTTCTAAGCAGTCTGAAATATCATTATAATTATTCAGTTATGTCTTGCTGCTTAGCATTGTTATTATCTGCACACATAGAAAATATGGACTTAGTTCATGTGTGGCTATGTTGAGATTCCAGGCTGGTGCCTCCCTCTTTTAACTCTGTCCTCAGGTTCTGCTACTCCTTCCCCTACAATTACTTTTTATTACATGCTTAATATCATCGTGCTTTTTTGTATTTTAATTTTAAATTATAAAAATATAACATGTATTGCACATATCTTTAGCATCATATTCTTTAATCGTATTTGTGTACCTGACCAAGGCCATTCGTCATATTACAGAATTAACAGGTTTACTGTATAGACTAATTTATCCTGTAATATGTTAAAATGTTTTTTTAAAAATAAAATGGAGAAATACTATCTAGTTTATGAAATAAAGAATATCTCAATTTTATTATTTAGTAGAATAGGGAATGTTACATAGACTTAATGATTTCCTGTTATTTTAAGCTAGTCTACAGTTGTTTAACTATTAACTACAATGTATTTAATTTTGGTTTTCATGACCCATCCCTTCAAGATGGTATGTGCTAGCATCCAAATAAAAAAATAAAATACACTGATAAAATTAACATTACATATTTTTAGTCTTATAGCATCTTTCACTTACACTTTCCATGCTATTGAGCTAGAATAGTCTTCAAGGAAATGCAACAGAGTAATTGTTCATTACTTTCATTTTTTAAAATGCAGTCAAATTCTCTAGTCCTAAGTAAGTTAAAATCCTTGCCTTGATAGGAAAGTATTCAGAAACAGGCTTGTCAAAGCCACCTGGCACACTGCAGTATTCTGTGGGGTAGATAAGTGTAGTAGAACGAAGAAGATGGTGCAGTAGGTTACAAGACAGAATGTAACCCTGCTTACAGGTTAAATGGAGGGTTCTTTGCAGAATCTTCAAAAGCTGCTCCCTGTATGGCAGCAACTTCTTCCCATCCACACGAGTGATCTAGCAAAAGTCAAAATATCAGAAATAAACACAAACAGAATTTATGTGAATGTATAGTTCAGAAGAGACATTTGATCTATTTTTTTGAAATTAGGATAGCTATTTGAAATTAGGATAGCTCTGAAAAACTAACTTTATGACCACTCCTCACACTTACAACTGTTGCAGCCTCCCTGCATTCATGTGATCAGAATTTGGGCACATCACAACTAGCAGCATTTATGACCACTGCAACATCCAGGAGGCACATGACCATCATTTGCCAGCTTCACAGCTGGCTTCCAACCACAGAGTCAATCAAAAAGTCAGTCGTAAATTCACAAGTCATGATTACATGATGTTTAACAACAGCAACACCTAGTGACAAGAGTTGCTAATCCCATCTGTGGTTGCTGAACGAGGACTACCAATAACTGAACAGCAAATGAGTGACACATGCCATTATTGACTAAAGGAAACAAAATGGAAAATAAAAGGCTGTCTATAAAAACTATTTAAACAGAGGGTTCTACATTTTCTCAGTATGTTGCAATACTGAAAGCTCTGTGGAGTATTAGGAACTAAGAAGGGAGGGTTAGGAAATACTAAGGCCCAAGCTCAATCTACCTAACAAAGAGAAAGAAAAAAATAGTAGGCACCTGAGGAAACCAGTGTGGCTATATAAAGAGCTAATAAGCTGAGAAATATAGCTTAAGTTTGAAGAATGGAAGGGAATGTACAACAAAAACAGAGCATCAGGGAACAGTCCATATTAATAAGGATAATGTTAGGAAGACTCAGAATATGCTCAGGCTGGCATTGAATGCCAAAAATAATGAAAACTGTTCTTTGAATATGTTCAGAGCAAAGGAAAGTCAAGGAAGCAGAATCCACTGGTCACAGAAGATGGCAAGATAGTGTTGAGAAACAGGGAAATGGCTGAAGTATCCTAACCTGTCAGACGCCAAACTGCTGGGGGGGGGGGGTGGGCAGGGGGAGTCAGAAGAGAAATGAAGATCAAAAAGAAAGAGTGGAAAGAAAATCAGCAAAGATGACAAAAGGCTTGAATGCATGAAAAACAGTTAAAGAAACTGTGTCTAGCCAAATAAGAGAGGGAGTTGAGAATACTCTTCCAATACTTAAAGGACTATTTTCAGGGAAGAGGGTATGGATTTATTTTCCATAACTCCTAAGTGCAGGACAAAAAACAAAAAATATAGACTTTAGTAAAATCCAAAATGGAAATAGAGAGAGAGGAATTACCTCAACATTAAAGCTATTAAACAGTGGAGTGGCACAGCATGTCTCCTAAAGTCATGGATGCTTTATCATTGGAGATTTTCAAGCAAAGATTGGGTATTTGTCTTGGATGATATCAGGAATCATGTCTGGAAAGGATTGGACTTGAAGAACTCTAAGATCCATTCCAACATTATAGTTCTATGAATTAATTCCTAAGTAGGGACACACATAACACTTGAAAACAATACTACTATTTTTCACTAATAGTTTTAGAACTTCAAGCTATTATATTTCCTCTCTCAAATCAGATTTAAAACTCACTGTTCTTCTCTATAGGAGCTTTATAGGTGATTCAATCTAGCACACAAGTCTAGTTAAATACTGGTAGTTTGGGCCTTAAATATGTTCCTCCCTCATAAGGAAATTTCTGTTTGTTATTTCATATATTGAAACTAAAACATGTATCAAATATATTGAAAATTAAAGCTAGAATTTCTCATAAATACCTCTGATAAAAGTTGAAGATTCCAGAGGAGTTCTTTATCTAATTCTTCATCATGTAACGCATCATCATCTAAATATGAAATATATTATACCTCAATGTTACTATGATGCAGCATGTACAGATAATAACATTCACAGTTCTGAAGATTCTTGTTTAGATTACTCATGATGCAAGCTATGCTATGAAATGTTTTTATGATTCAACTAGAAAATGGAAAATATATATAAATATATAAAGACATATGTTCATATGAGTCTTCTGTTATAGGATGACAAATACATAAAATATCTCTGTTTTAATTGTTTCTTATACCTATATCTACATTATTTACACTCATTTTCTGGATAAAAATTAAGCATGTTACCTCTACAAAGTAGTCTGAATGTTGTCTTATATAATTGGCTGCCTAATAATTCTATGAGAAATTTCAATCAAGTCATCATTCAGAAGTATGTCACAATGTTTCCCTTCCCAAATTAGCATATTCTCAAAAAAACGAATTAAAAGTTCTTCAATATCTAAGCCTCCTTGTCTGCCTTCAATTGTTTCCAATTTTGATTTCTGAGAAATCTTATTATTTAAGCAAAAGACATACAAGAAGCTTAAGTGAGAAACATGGTTGCTTATACATGTTTGCAGATATCTTTGTGCCATTCACACAAGCAGATTAGCCCTTCAAATTCATATGTGAAGTGAACATTTTGCAATTGTTACAAGTAATAAACATGTGAATAGCTTATTATTTTATATTGCACATTATCTTTCAAATAATATATATAGATATATTTCAGTCCCCCAGATGGATCTTAGGATGTCTCCTGTACTTTTCCAACATGGGTCATGATAGAGAAGAAAATTTTAAATCAGAAAATAACGGCTATTTTACCCATTAATTTCTTGCAGTAAATGATTCCAATTGTTAATAAATAAATTAAATAAATAAATAAACTGTTTAAGGCAAAAACAGTACAACAGCCAGAATTTCCTCATATAAATACACTGCTTCAAGTTTCTACTAAAGGAAGCCTACCAGCTTTGGGCCTACCTATTGTTATTTCAAAATCAGCATTCAGCACTTAAATATATTCTCTAACATTCTCTTGAATATTAGAGACATGGATGTACTTTGTGCCTTCAGTTAGTGTATCTTGTCTATTCTACTGATGTATTACATTAATGTAATATAGCAATGAAAATTGGATTAGTGAGACTGAATCATTGAATTAATAACTGAATGATCCTGTGCCAATCTCTTCTCTTATCCTAACCCATCAAAGTTACTGTGGTATAGTAGTTAGTATGGTAAAATAAGACCCTGTACAAATACATATTGAGCAATGGAAGTTTACTTGGTAGTTTTCAATTAGTCTCCATCTCTTGAGAATAAAATTACTGTATAGAATATAGCAGAATATTGTATATATTGTCTCTAGCTATTGGAAGAACATGCTCAGAATGTTAAAAAGCTACTTCCAGTTCTAGATATTTCCTTCCAAAAAAATCTGGGCTTTGGTAGAATAGCTGGATAGGTACGGTCTGGAGAAAGAGCAGTAAATTCTAGAATCCCCCAAAATATTCCTTCTCCAGAGCAGAACTTTTTGCACATAACTACAAATAAAATATTTCAAATTTTCAACAGGCAATATACACTTACATATATAAACAGGTTACAACATTAGATCATTGAAACTTACTGAGAGTGAGATGTGTTATAACACTGCAGCAATGGGGTACAAAAAGCTTCAAAGACTTCTCTGGACAGCACTGAAATATCAGACAGAACCAATGTTACATTAAGATACTTTGACAAAATAATGAGCATTCCACAGCAAAGATATAAAACATATATTTTCTACTGAATGGCCTTGATTCTACAAAGGAAAAAGCACTAAGAACTAGATAGAGAATATTCTATCTAAAGTCTGTGTGGGAGACAGAGAGAGTTAATGAACTGGCAAAACATTCTAGTGTCAACAAAACAGAGAAGTTATTGTTATATCTTAACTGAGAAGAAGGAAGAGAAGAAGAAAAATAAAGTCTTACTTTCACTGCAGCTCGGCACATATCAGCCACCATTCGACCAGCCACTCTTGTCTCAAAAATATTTGAGACAGCAAAATTGAAAACCTTGTCCAAGGCAACCTACACAAAAACAAAAAGAAAGAAAATGTATGCAATAACCAAACCAGAAATATTGTGCCATGGACAAATTATGAATCCTGATTTAAAGGATATAAATTATGACATTAAACTAAGATTCATCAATACCGAGAATTACATTGTTTCCATGTTAGGTTTATGCATGACTATCACAAGGAAAACGTGTCAGAAAAGTCAGCATTTAAACATTTTTAAACCAGCGATAGGTAAACTTTTTTGGCATGAATTCTATGAGTCATACCCAAGGCACCAGGAAGTACCATTCTGAGACACAGGAAATTCTATGCTGAGAATCATTGTGAGGATGAGCTTGAGGGACAAGTTGAGATGGCTACTATTGTACTGTCCTCTCTGTTGCACATAGGCACAGTCGTGTCTATGCCGTACCTGCTGAATCTGACCACTGAATTGATGATAGATTTTGTCATGATACAGAGGGACTTCAACCTGCATGTTTACTGGAGGAGTCACCAAGTCCAGGTCATAATGGGCCTAGCAGACTACAAGGTCATGTGGTAGCTCGTTTTTCTCTTGGAACAATTGCGTGAGCTGCACTGGCTCCCAGTGGTCTTCCGGGTGCGCTTCAAGGTGTTGGTTATCACCTTTAAAGCGCTCCATGGCATAGGACCTGGATACCTTCAAAACCGTCTGCTGCCACCAACGACCTCCCACCGACCGGTGCGCTCCCACAGAGAGGGCCTCCTCAGGGTGCCATCGGCCAAGCAATGTAGACTGGTGGTCCCCAGGGGGAGGGCCTTCTCTGTGGGGGCACCTGCCCTCTGGAATCAACTGCCCCCCGAGATACGAAGAATTTAAGACCTCGGTGCCTTCCGCCGTGCCCTGAAGACCTTCCTTTTTCAGCAAGCCGGGCTGGCTTAATGCTTTTTAAATGCTTTTAATATGTTTTGTTATTGTTTTTTAACTTTGGGGCCAAACCTATATATATCTTTTTAAATTGTTTTTAATGTTTGTATCTATGTTTTTTACTCTGGCTGTACACCGCCCTGAGTCCTTCGGGAGAAGGGCGGTCTATAAATTTGATAATAAATAAATAAATAAATAAATAAATAAATAAATAAATAAATAAATATGATCTGAGGGTAAGGGGCATTAGCATCAGTCCCTTATCATAATCAAATTTGTCATGACACTAATCAATCTTTAGAATAAGGAGGTGGCTTCAACTCTTCGTCATGATGGTACCTTGGTGGCTTCTTCTTATCTGGTGATCAGAAGGTACTCTTTAATATATTAAAAAAGCAAAAGAAACACCTGGAACAATACTGGCAATGAAGTATAAATATGACCAAATAAGATAAGAGCAATACAATGCCAATACTATTCCACATTTATCTGTGGATAGTCAACTTTATTTAAGGTGTCCTTGTGGGGAAGAATGAGGTGGAAGATCAATGATGAGGTTATTAACATAAATTTGCAAAACACCTGAGGGATAAAATCACTTATATTTATTTAGAATTGAACACTAGATACAGGCTGGGAAAATCCAAAAGAAATGACAGACTTATGAGGTTATCCAGGTTCAACCTAATTCTGCTAGATGTCTCAGCAGCTTTTGATACCATTCATCATGATATCTTGGATGAGTTCCAAGGATTGAGGATTGTATGTACATTGGCAAGAATTGATATTGATTGGTTGTACATAAGCCCATCTAGAAACCAAGATATAGTCAAACAATAGTAATATCACTTAGACTTAAATACTGCTTCATAGTGCTTTATAGTGCTCTGTAAGCAGTTTACAGAGTCAGCATATTGCCCCCCACAATCTGAGTCCTCATTTTACTGATCTTGGAAGGATGGAAGGCTTGAGCAGTTCAGAATCACTGGAATAGTGAGTTAGCCTGCAGTACTGCTAACTAACCACTGGGCCACCATGGCTCCAATCTAGTTTGTGGCCTATGAACCAAACAGGTGTGCAGCAGCAATTTAAAGGAACCTACTAAGCATCTATTTTCCTGGATTTAGGCTGAATCTGTCCTATCCTTTACATTAATCTTTCAAAATATTATGCAGCACATTATATTACTGCATTAATGGACAGGCTAAGAAGAAAAAGGATTGGCTTTGAACTGCTTTCTTTTCTATGGCAGAACATAGACAGCAGTTACATTTTAATCATCTGTTTAAAGAGGAACAAAAATACTGTACATCAAACTAAGTTTATAGAAAAATAGAGAAAATATATTTTACTACTAAACTTTGCCAACTTGGAATCCATCTTGAGAAGCAACAATTAAACTTGATACAGATAGTCCTCAGTTAACAATAATAATTGAAACTGTAAACTCCATCACTGTCATGTGGTCTTACACTGTGTTGTCATGTGACTACATGACTTATGGCAGCAGTTCCAGAAGCCATCATTAGGTGACTTCTGCAAAGTCAATAGGCACAATGACATGTAATCACCATTTGTGTTTTCCTGCTGGCTTCCCCAATTCTACGCTTGGTGTGTGTGTGTATTGCAGTAATAATGTTGCAACATCCTGTAGTCATGTGATTTTCTTATCCCAGCAAGGTATTTATAACTGGGCTGCAATGTCAAAACACTAGTGATGATTTAACTGGTTGAATGTTCTTCCCCGAAAAAACAAAAATAAAACCCTACATATAAAATGTCAGCATAGCACAAGAAAAGTTCTACCACTGGTCCAGATATAAATTTTCCATTACAAAAGTCAGATGGTCTAGTACTGATTGCACAAAACAATTGCTTAGACCTAAAGATCTATGTCTACAGTTTTGTGTTTTGCAGGAGATTTTAGCCTTAGTATCAAGTCAGCTATGCCTTTTTCCAACTCAGTTCTAAATCTGGGACAACCTTCACAGATTCTGGCATGGCATGTTATTTTAAATAAAACTAAAGGTAAAAAGTCCTTTGTACTAACTGTGGTAACTATACAGATACAGTCGTATCATCTTCTTGGCAAAAAAAAAAAAGGAAATTGTTTGCAACTGCCTTCTTCCAGGATTTTTTTTTCCTTCCCAGTCTAGCCTACAGCTTTGAGATCTCCTGGCAATCTCCCATCCAAATATTAATCTTACTAAACTTTTCAAGATCACTCAATGTTGGCTTAGGGACATTTTAAAACAAAATAAAATAAAGAAGTCTATTAGGTATGCCCAAATCTTTGGGTGTAACTGAAAAAGTTCTTTGAATCCCAGATCAATATACTTATTTTCCCTTTGCAATGTTTTTTTACACCATGAATGCAGCTTAAATTATATTTCTTTGGTCAAACTCCAAACAATATGATTAAAATTAAGAGTTTCAGAAACTTTGGGTTTATGGAAATTAAGATAGAAAGCAAACTGTGACTTCTATATTCACTCCCTTTTATGAAAAATACCTTAAATATGTCTTTTGAGCACTGTGTGAGGATTGTGTTGTATGTAGAAGATAGTCCTAGTTCCACTAAGCTCTCTAAATGAGTCATCTTTTCAGTTTCAGTCTCCTCTCTTGTTTGCTCCAATGTGCTGCTTTCTATGAGTCCAAAACATCTATACAGAAAAACAATGACCAAGTAACATAATTAGCAAAACAAGAAACCACTACAATTTTTTTTGCTTGTGTGGGCTGAAGTAGAATATTATTTTTAATAATATGCTATAAAATTTGCATATGTTCCCTCAATCATTTCTGGCAACGAACTACGGAAGACAAGAAATAAATTCATTTAAAAAAAAAAAATTACCAACTTGTAAGCACAGGGACTTGCAGTCTAATAAAAAGTTTATGAGTTATTTATTTATTTAATATTTATTTATTGTCTTTATTATCTTTATTTTTATTTCATAGACTGACAATCTCTAGTTATTTTCAAACCCGCTCAAAAAAAAATTCAAGAAAGCAAAACAAATTAGTCAAACTATAAAACTGCAAAAAGAGAGGAGAGAAATTGCTTCACTCTTTAGAAGTTTAAATATCTCAAATGTGGCCTTTTATATCATAAAGGTGAGAGAGAGGGAAGTTGATTGTATTTGGCCATTACCCTCCCCCCAAAAAAAACCAGCCACATGACTATCACTAGATGCCCTATTCAAAAATACTGCTGCCTATAAACTTTGTTGAAAAAGTATCAGTCAAACTAACTATCCAGCTCTCCATCAATTTCTGACTCTTATATTTAATTTTCTCCCTCAGAATAGCTTTCAAACTAGAAATATAGATTAGTATGAAACACACAACTGCAGCGTGCAAGCCATTACATAGAGTTGTCACATCACCAGCATGATCTGCTTCCCATTACTACTTGCCTGTCCATAAACTGCAGTACAAAATCTTCAAATTCAGCAGTAGCAGAGCACAGTTCTCTCTCTACCTACAATTTCAAAATACAAGAAAAGCTTTTTCTACTGCATGTAAATCATGATGTAATTTCCAAATTTTATTTAGTTCTTTACATAATTCTTGCATTCTCAAAACATACAATTCTCAGTTTCTGTACATATTCAAAATACTAAATACTAAATTTTGTTAGTAAATTTAGACCATATGGTTTGTTTTCTTTTAAACTGAAAACCTTAATTTTATAGTTACAAAGTACTAGCAGCAAAATATATGTTTTAATATTCTTTTACATTCTATATACTCTTATCTGTACTTGAATATTTTCACAAGCAGTTTAATTTAGCAAATAATTTTTAAAACTGATACCTCTGTGAGATCATTTCTCTCTTGCAGTACTGATGAACAATCTACTAAAGGCACGAGAGTAGAAAATGTTGCAATGAACTGGAATGTGATCTAATAAAGTATACAAACAAGTTTCAGTGTGTAGTAAGTATACACTTTAATATAAAAAGGAACGTAAATCACTTCAAATATTTGAAACATTGTATGACAAAACTCTATTGGGAGGGAAACTGATATTCCCACATCTCAGGTACCCAGATTACATCTAGTACAAAATTAAACTGCGTTTAGTTTCTTCTATTCATATTTCCATATATACTAGAGCAGAGGTTGCCAGCCTTTTTAGGTGAATTTTGAGAAAAATTGATGCTTTCACTGCCTGACGGCTGTTGAAAGAAAAGAGTCCTATTCATAAAACAGCTGTCATGACAGGCATAGCTTGTTATAAATACACATTTTCCAGAAGGCAAATTGGCAGTGTTTTTTTAAGACGTAACAACCACAAATGTAGGGCAAAGGTGATGTCTAAACAATTCTGAACCTATGGTTTTATGTTCTGTTGTTTATTCCTATCTATGGGCAAACTGTGACCTGGAACTGAATATAAAACAATAGATGGGCTCTGTATTCTAACTACTAACCATGAATCCATTTTAACAAAGCTTAAATGGCTCTCTTAAAGCTTAAATGAATGGCTCACCAGGCAAAAGAAACCATAGCTAAACATACTAACACTGAAAAGCAAAACACATTCACAGCATGGGGAGGGGCAGGGGGGCTTCCCTACAATCCCTCCAAGTCACTAGAGTCTCACACAAATGCTTGCCATCATCTCCCCTAAATTCCCAGTAAATTCCATATTCTTGTCACCTTACTATTTTCTTTTATTCTGGCAGCTGGGCGTGCATCAAAATGCTAAATTTTTAGCCATGCAACATGTTTAATTGTTTGGAAATGCGGGGTTTTTGGCCCCATATAAAGTCCACAGTTATTACTGTAAAATAAAAATTTCTATTTTACTTTGTAGCAGGTCATAGTTTAAAAATGATTTTAAAGATCAGGGATAGCAGAGAATCCTGATGGTGCTAAGAGAGATTATGTAAATTATGCTGAGGAATCAATTGTGATTTAGCAGAAAACATATAAACTGAAAAGACTGCAGTTAGCTTATGCCTTATTTGCTCCTCCTGTTGTACACTCTACCCCTGCAAATGAAAGGAGGAAGAAATAAAGGCAGCCAAACAGATGCTCAAAAAATAAGCAGTAAGGAAGAGGCTGAAATACGAAAGAAAGAAATCCATGAAATGGAAAAATGTAGTTATGTCTTAGGTGACATAAGAGAGATCTAACTGCAAAATAACACCCTTTGAAATTATTACACTCACCATGCATTTGCTAAAATCATTTGGATCCACACCAGGCAACGCTCTCATCAACAGAGGCAACATATGTGTTGGACCTTCTGGAAATGACTTGCCCCCAGATACCAGGCTACGAGCTACACCAATTACACAGCTTAACGTAGCTGTCAGCTGATGAGGTTCTGTTAATGTCTCTAGTGCGGGATATGTTCTATGGGGAAAAAAAATAACAAAATAACAAAAATAACAAAAGATTTTTATCAGTTCAAATGTTATACTTTCAAGTGGTATACATGGGTTATAGCCAGACATGGGTTACATCCAAACCATTTTTCTAACTTTTCCAGTTTTAATATTACATTACTCCGTTTGCAGAAATTCTATGTTTCAATGACTCAAATTTAGGAATTATAAAAAAACCAGACTAAGATGGGATTTCAAATACTTTTTCTACTAAATATACAATGCAACATTAAGAAACAACAAAAATGAAATTAAATTGTAGGTCTCATAACTTCTCCTGACTGAAGGGCTATAACAAGCTTTGTGGAACATGTGGAAGACTCTATTCTAGAAAAAGGAACAGTTGGAGAAGGAATTTCGGGAGTTTTAAAATATAAAATGGATGTTTTAAGGATTTGCAAAAGAAACCCATTTTTTTGTTAAAATGTCAATTTCAAAAAGGACCCAAAATGTTTTACCATATGCATTTTTGAAGAACTTTAGGGAGCAGACAAGATATGTTGTCAAAACCACATTTTTTTCCACCTCTTAAATGGTATTTGCTCTTGTTTAAGCCAATAAAAATGGAAGGGTAGAAGTTTCAAAGTGAGGAAATTTATACCTAAACTTTGATCTTGTCAAAAGTTCTTAAACTGTGTTTTGATAGAAATGGCAGCATGAATATTTTTAAAAGTAAACTCATAAAATAAGTAACAAAATATTGCAGTAACTAAAGCATACATCTCAAAAAGTAAATACACAGAGACACAAATAGTAAATCTAGATTCTCTTAAAATTGCAGCAAAAAAGACAATGATTTAAAACAGATAATTTTGAGATATGTGGACTTCAACTCCCAGAATTCCACAGCCAATACAACTGTGACTAAGAATTTTGGAAGCTGAAATCCATACACTTGAAAAATACTGGTTTAGGTTTGGAAAAATACTGACTTAGAATAACATTTCCTGGTCATCTAAAAACTAGATAAACTTTCTCTGGCTTTTAGATAGTACTCACTTTTCAAGTACTGGTGGGATTACCAACTCAGGACGCATTAGTGCAAGATTCTGTAGAGCTTGGGCTGCCTCTAAACTTCCAGTTTTGCTAAACATTGCCAGCAGGACAGGTTGTATAATGCATTCTACAAATTCTGTTATGTCCTGATCAGTAAGCTTATGGCTATCGGGCACAGGAGTCAGCCAGCTCATCTTCTTATAGCGCTCACGATGCAATCTTCTGACTATACTACTGGGTAGACGCTGAAGTAGCTTCATTAGCTTATTCTACCAAAGAAAGGCAACAAAATTCATTCCAGTTAATTAGAAACAAGGAAAAGAGCCAAAACTATTTTGATTTCTACATCAAAACTATTTGATTTCTACATACATTTAATGTGCATTAAACAAAGTAAATCTAGACCCTTATTCAGCAGCCAGCAATGTCTGTATGTTTTGAAGATATTTTATGTATTGGGCATAACGAGAGATGGACCAGAACCTTTGGTAAAGAGTTGGGATTTGATATCAGAGAGGTTGTGAGCACAGAAATATCCTTTTTATAACACTGCAGAACAACAATATTCTTCCATTCTTTTCTTGGTGCTATTAGTTAGTTATCTACTGGGAGAAGCAGATGGCTTTCCCATACTTCCTCAATCCTGTGATACCCACCACCCAAAACTCATTCACTCGATAAAATTCCTCTACTGACAGCAGCAGCAAGTCTGAATGGAAGCTAAGAAGGCATTCAGCTCTGCCAACCATATTCCAGGATTCTAATAGTATTCTAATACAAAAGTCTAATCCAATCTAATGTAACAGAGGGTGATGCATAGTTTTGTGCCGTTTCCCACCGAAAAACAATGGAATTTAGTGGGAGAGCTCATTAGCATAAACAACAGATGGGCAAACTAGCAAGCAGGCAGTGGTGCTTTTAAATGGAAGCAAAGGCAGAGCTGATGCTTTGCTGAATTTTGAAGCAGCTTTTATTTTACATATTTCCTACTTCAATGCCTGTATCTTGGCATAATGACAGGCAGACTGATATCTGCCTAAGGGCCAAGGCAGTTCTAATCGCTATCTAAAAGCAAAACAACCCATGTACTTGGTCCACAAATGATGTCTCTGAACCTACATGGCATCAACAGCTGAAACAGCACGACAGCTTCGAGTGCAGGAACTACTCTTGTATCTTGAACTTTTATGAATGAAGCATCACATGAAAAGACTAGCCTTAGGTTTTTTTTTCTTTCCCTGTACCTTTCCATTTAACTCATCTAATCTTTTATTTATTTAACAATTTCATTGATTAGTTTATCGCAACTGCAAAATTCACTTAACTGGACAATGTACAGATTTTGAAATATATTAAAAAAAACTTTGGATCAGGCATAATGCTATTCAGTTTTTAATACAGTTCACAGCACCAGAAAGAAGCCATAAAATAATTCCCTTCAATTTGCTGTTGGCTATGTAAATCTATTATCCTTGGTTCATACATAATTTTGAGCTATAGTAAAAGGAAAGCCTGATTAGTACTGTTCAATATTGCTAATAATGATGCTTCAGGCTCAGTAAACAACTGTATTATATCTTCACTAACCTTTCACGTGGTTAATATTCTTTATAGTCTCATCTAGCTATTATTACCCATTATACAAGGGATAATAGAAGAATTGAACACTGATTTTGATAACTATAACTAGAATTATAACTATAATTCTTTATAAATTAAATTTCTGGCTTTTCTGATCCTTTCAGCTTTGATATTGCTCATATCTGGAAACAGAATACCGCTGTAACGACACCTCTTTCTCCCTTCCAGAGCCAGAACAGAATAGAACAGAATAACAGAGTTGGAAGGGACCTTGGAGACCTTCTAGTCCAACCCACTGCCTAGGCAGGAAACCTACACCACTTCAGACAAATGGTTATCCAATCTCTTCTTAAAAACTTCCAGTATTGGAGCATTCACAACCCTTGGAGGCAAGTTGTTCCATTGATTAATTGTTCTAACTGTCAGGAAATTTCTCCTTAGTTCTAAGTTGCTTCTCTCCTTGATTAGTTTCCACCCATTGCTTCTTGTCCTGCCCTCAGGTGCTTTGGAGAATAGCTTGATTCCCTCTTCTTTGTGGCAACTCCTGAGATATTGGAACACTGCTATCATGTCACTCCTTTTCAATAGTCACATTTTCCCTGTTTAATTTTATATAAAAACAGGTGCATATTCTTGTCCTAACAGCACCACTTTCTACGCCCCATCTTTTTTATAGTTTTGCATCCATTTGTAGATCATAACATCTCTGGAAAAGCAAATGAGTTAACTCTGTTTCCTGTAAGCATTTCCTGTTGGCACTGTGAAGGAAGAAGAGTTGTTGCTGGTCTTAGAATGTTTTAAAAATCATATTTAGCATTGACATTTTATTGAAATTAGTGTCTGAAAAAATGTGTGTTTGACAAAATTCTATACCAACACAAAATTTAAAGTCTTGAAGTCACGATTTAAAGAGAAGATATACATATCCTTACCAACCAGCGACCATTATTTGAGGGATGATAGAAAGATGCAATACTTTGGAATAATCCAGCCAAATGCTTTTGGACAAGCTTGCTTGGTCCACCCTATCCAAAAACAGAGATAACACAGTTATGTAATACAATTCCAAATCTGTAGTGCCATTTTAAATTCAGGTTTAATGTGTCCACCTTTTTCAGGCATCAAAGTTATGGCTTCCATATTCTAACATGTAGAAATATGTGAAGAATGATATTCTACTCCAGAAAGGCAAAGTTATAATGTAAGTTAATTGTAAAATAGCTGTCACAAGGTATCATAGCCTCTACAACATAATATAATGCATGTAATTTTTCCTGTTAATCAGTTCCTAGAAATCAAGGATTATTCTCTTTCATTGACATTATTTAAAATAAAATATACCACTTTAGGATCTGTGATAATATACCATTTCTCTAAATGTGCATATTACATTTACTGTGAAAATATTTCCCTACAATTGAGACAGACATTCTTTGTATATATATCTCTCCAACACATTCCAGAAGCAGGCTAGAAAGTCTTCTGATATCATTTCTAGGGAAGATAAATCTTTTGTAGTTGTTGAAGGACAGGCCAGATGAAAAGTTCAGAGAAACAACATTTAAGGAGATATAAATATGAGAGAAGGGTTGAATAATGACATCTTCTCTGATAAGTATCTTTCCTTTTCTTTTTTATTGTTTGGGTGGGCTGGTGGTCCTGTTCTCATTGTAGAAAAAAAAATCTTTACAATAAATGCAATGTATAGATACACTTTTCTTGCTGACTGCCTCGTTCAGTGACTGTTTAAATTTAAAATGGACCTGAAAAGGCAACTTTAAAACCAATGCTGGAATTTAGAACTTTTGCAGTTTCCCTCAGTCACGTGATTGCCAGTATAGGTAGCCCTCACTTAATAGGGACTGACAACTCTGCCTTAACCAAAGCTTCGCTAAGTGGGAAATCACATGTCCACAACTGTGCTTTCTGGCTGGAAAGAGACAAAACTACTCAGTTTTACACTTTTTACCTTTATTTATTTGTAAAATTTATAGGCCGGCCATCTTACCTCTTGATTGCCCTCCTAACGTATTCTTACATTAAATAAATGTAAATAAATGTATCCTTACGATTTATATTGATATTGTTTCCTGATTGCTTATTTGTACCCTATGACTAGTGGCTTAGGAAACTCCTATGTCTCTAATCTCTCCTCTGGTGGGGATGGAGCAGGGAGAAAAAAACAAGCAACTTCTGTAGGCAGTCTTTCCTTTGCCTGATCCCTTCCTGCTATAGATATGATCGTATTCCTTTCTATGTGTAGAAGAACAAACTGCTTACTGTCTTGAAATCCCTTTTTCTCCAATCTCTCTGTTCTGCAAGGGTGGTGAGGGAGAAAAAACACAGGTTAGGCACAAGATAACATGTACTAACTATAATGGTGATCACGTGACCAAGAGATGCTGTGAAAATCAAAAATGGGCTGTGAAGTTCTTTTTTCAGCACTATCATACCTTTGAACAGTTACTGAACAAATAGGTGAAGAAACTGGTATTTTTAAATATTATACATATGTAGATAAGGTGATAAAGGCCATGGTCTCACAATTATCTACAACAGAAAACAACAGCCATATAGCTAAGAAGCTGAAATTCAATTATCCAATAAAATTTAACCAACAAGTTGTTAATCAGAACAAACAATTTATCTGTCCTCCACATACTACCAAATTATAGTCAAAATGTGATGACCATTTCTTCTAAAGCTCTCTTTTGAATACTGAAGAGACATTCAACAATGAAAACTGAAAGGACAGAGACATTCCATCATTTCTCCTGGAAGTCTCTATGAACTGCCCTCACAGTCCTGAGGACATATGCTTCCTGTAAAGCAGTTATTGCTATTTTGTGTACAGTACAAAGACAGTTCCAAATATTGTAATTCAGGCTTTTTAAAAAGAAATTATCCATCTGAGATCTTGCTTATTTTCATGCATCTGATGTTCATTAAAGTAATAATTAATTTAAAAGTCAAATAAGTTGACTTATTTATATATCTACATAACTGTACAGCTTCCTCAATGTCCTTATTAAAAAAAAGATACTACCATCATAGCTGTGATCCACATAACTGCATGCCCTATGTCGTAAGCATTTGTTAGGAATCGTGGAACCATCATCTGATTGCTTCCTACTGGAAGATTCAAGCTACGTAGTATTCTAGTAAATATCTGCAGAAAAGGACATTGGGAAATTAAATAACAAAACTGTATCATGAATATCTGAACTTTGTTATAAAATTAATCAGACTTTTGAACTATCTTCACGTTCAAAACCCAATCTTCAAAATACTCGATTTACAAACAAAAGCTTGATTAAAAGAGGTGGCATTGATACTAGCACAGAACTAATGGGAAACTCTTCAAATTAAACTCATATGGTGGAAAACTGAAATTTTTGCTTTAGCAATCTATATTGAGATATCTCTGTATTAATGCACATTTGCTATTGCACAGCAGCCACTTTCACATCTTGACAAATTGTTGACAGGCATCATGCAGGCCAAAAGCATCTGGAAAGCATCTACATAAATTGCTAAAGAAATTCAATTAGCCCACTAGATATTTCCTTTAAAGTGAACCAAGTATTCAGTATTGCAAAATCAATTTCTGGTCTGAACACTAAATCTGATGACCCAGCTCTCAACATTACTGTTTAGAGAGAGAAGAGAAGCTAATCATAATCACAATGAATTTTAAAACTGCAACAAAATGTTGTAATTAAGGAATGAATTAGCTTCACTTCACAGAAATTATATTATAAAACATGACAGATGCCATGGCTGCTAAAAAAATATAAAAATAACACGGTCCTGTTTTCCCCATTGCAATCACATTCCTGCAGCTTAGAACTACATTAATTCTTCAAAAGTTTTATTCTTTATAGCAAGAAACAGGAATCCCAGCAAATATCATGACAGTAGATTAAAATTCAAGGCCCCAGTGTGATAATTTTGTTTGCCACACTTTAAAGGGAATAGATCAGTAGAAATAACACTCATATTTTTTTTTTCTTTTATATAAACAAAAATCCTTAAAATATAGTTAAGACTTAAACATATTGTAGTTAAGAGAAATTTACAGATAGGGTAAGACAGAGAATTTAAAAAACCCTGCCCTTCTAATAATAAGTTCAATATTAATCAACAAAGTTATAAATTACAACTTTTCAACTATATTGACCAGATAAATGATTTTAAATGTAATAAATATATTTAAGCTAGGGTACACAATTTTTATCTTCAGAGCTAAAATAATGAGAGAAAGAGACAGAGACAGAAACAAACAGAATGAATTGAAACTGCATGTTTTATCAACAGAGAAAGCACTTGCAAGGTTTTCTTGTTAACATTTGCAATATTTTCATATTAAATATTACCTTTGGAATATAGGGATCCCAGTTGACATAGCCTATGTTATCAGTGGCCAAACGTGCAAAAAGGTTGACTAGATGCTAGAGAGAAAAAAGCACAGACCACATTTTCATGATACAACAACATTAGTATAGCAATAAAAAAGCAATAAAAAACTAAACTTGCGGGACCGCCTACTACCACCAATAGCCTCCCACCGGCCGGTACGCTCCCATAGAGAGGGGCTCCTCCGGGTGCCGTCAGCCAAACAATGCCGACTGGCGGCCCCCAGGGGGAGAGCCTTCTCTGTGGGGGCACCTACTATCTGGAACGAGCTCCCCCCAGAGATACGGAGGATCCCGGATCTGCGCACCTTCCGCCGCGCCTTAAAGACCTTACTATTTCACCAGGCCGGCCTGGCCTAATTTTCCCCCTCTTTTATAAAAGATTTTTAAAATTTTAAATATTTTTTAGTATTTATATATTCAATTTTAAATTGGTTTTAAAAGTTTGGGGTTTTAAATTTGTCGGGGCCAAAATTATTTAATTTGATTTTATTCTATTTTTTAAATTTTGTATTGTATGTGTTTTTATTGTTTGGCTGTGCACCGCCCTGAGTCCTTCCGGAGTAGGGCGGTATAGAAATCAAAATAAATTAAAAAAAAATAAAAAAAAAATAAGGTTTATTCCTGCTTTTTTCTGTAGTTTTCTCAAGAAGTAGGACCAGATATTCATCATACACCATGGGATCATAAAGGATAGCAGGTGGGACACGGGTTAATAAGAAAAAAGAAATATAATTATAAAGAATGTTTACAAAAGGAATAACTATAATATTGAGATGCATAAACAGGATGAGAAGGCCTTTTGGTTTATTAGAAACTAAAATAATAGATCCTGGGTTAGTGATAATATAGTAAAGATGATGAACATGTGGCTTTCCAGGGGTTGCTGAATCCTGACTTGAAGCTATGGGGAGCTACCATTCTGCAACATCAAGAAAGCCATAGATTTCTCACAAAAGCAAGAGAATATAGAACCAGAAAGTAATAACAATGAATTCTCTTAACAGATTTCTCCCAGATAAATTTGCAATATTAGGGCCTTGGTAGTACAGTGGTCTAAGGCACCCTGTTATTAAGCTGGTTATTAAGACCAGCTGCCTGCAATTACTGCAGGTTCGAATCTCGCCAAGGCTCAAGGTTGACTCAGCCTTCCATCCTTTCTAAGGTAGGTAAATTGAGGACCCAGTTGTGGGGGCAATAAGCTGACTTTGTATAAATATACAAAAGAATGAAGGCTATTGCTTAGCACATTGTAAGCCGCCCTGAGTCTCCGGAGAAGGGCAGCATATAAATCAAATTTTTTTTAAAAAATAGACAAATTTCAATTAGGGTAGGCCTTGGTTAGGATTCTATACTGCACTGCTAAAATACCATTATGTCAGACGAAAACCCAGATTCATCAAGGCCAAGGTTTACAAAGACCTAACCTCATCAACTGATACAAATAGAGAAAGATTATGAGAAAGAGGAATTTCTCTTCTCTTGTCACACAGGAGGTCACATGCAGGTGGGTTCTGGCAGTGATTAATGTTTCTCTGCAAGAAGAGGTAGTGACCCAACTTTTTAAGGAGGCTGTAGTTCGCCCTCTTCCTAAGAGGTCATCACTAGTTTCCATCCTATTGGATAATTTTCTTACTATCTCCAATCTTCCCTTTTTGGAGAAGGTTTGAGAAGAGGATTGCACTGCAGCTCAAGAAGTTCCTAAGATTTTTTTTTGCTAGTTTTTATAAAAATATTTGCTTCTGGTTTCCAGCAAAAACCACCCACTGGGTAAAAATGGATTCGCTTAAGGACCATCACGCTTGCTTAACAACTGCCACAAAATTGTAATCAAATTAGATCTGGTCATATGGTGACCTGCTTATTGACTGCAATGACTTATGAATGATTCTGGGCAAAATTACAGTCTTAAATCAAGAAGTAAATGTTTATTATTTATCATTACAGAATTATTTATTTATATATATTTCATGTTTCTAAACCATCCATCTCCCGCAAAGAGGGGCTCTGGGCAGTTTTCAATATAAGCAACATATAAAACCATGTATAAAACGAACATTAAAATATTGAAATTAATTTAAGATTTAAAAAATTTTAATTATAAGTTTATGACATTATAAAACTTCATAAAGGCAAAATGTCCAAGATGGCCATTATGGATATAAATCATTGTAGTCATTATAAAGATAATGATAAATAATATTGTACCTGCACAATATCCATGCAGATATAATATATATTGGTGTGATTTGAGAGATTTATAATAATTAGGCTTGGGTTTGGATTTTCAGCCTAAAGGAACCATAGCATTCAAACAAAAAATAACTCCTGCACAGCATGACAATTAATATCCAAAATCTATAATTGTACTACTAATAGATTAAAAACCTTAAAATTATTTCAATCTTTCAAGGCACCATTATTTCTAGTCCAATTATCTACATACCATCTTTGTAGTAAAAAGAAGTGGGGAAAATAGGCGGGGCACATTACTTACCCCTTCCCATTGTGGAAGATTTTGAACTGAAACCCAAAGGCCTAGAAATTCATCAAGCCAGAGCCTGAAAGACAATGAAATCCCACCAACAGAATTTTAATATGTGAAAACAATTTGTTCCCAATATCTAATAATACATTATTAGTACATTATAGATTTCAAAAACAAAGTGCGTGGGTATAACCTTATCTATGAAAGTGATTTTTATTATGCATAGTGAAGAAAAATGATGTTCAAAATTAAGCGCATTTAAGGTCACACAGATTAGATATCCTCCATCTGACAAATCTCCAGCCATACTGCTGGTTGTAGAATTTGAGAAAGGAAACGATCTTTACAGTACAAACTTTTAATAGTAATTTTATTAAAAATCATGATTAAAAATAAAAATACAAATTAAAAAAAGAAATTAGAAAATAGAAGGTGTAGAAAAGAAAACCAGAAAAGAAAAAATAGTAAATAAAAAGATAAGAAATTTATAATGAAATGACTTCACCCTTCATCACAAGAATAAACAAATGTAGTAACCTATCACCTTCTCTTAAAATAGAACAAATGATCTCTTCTTCCTTTATCCCATCTCTTATCTATAAACAAATCCTCAAAACCTCAATGTTCAGTCCTGATCAGCCAAAGTCCATAAGGTTAACAAGATATAATAATATATCTATTTTAATCTTGATACAAAAAATCAACTTTGTGTTTCCTTCTTTGATTTTTAACAATCTTAATCCCTTAATCCCTTCAAATAATGTCCTAGGAATTTGATTTTTTTCATGAGCCATTGTGGCATAGCCGTAGAATGCAGTATTGCAGGCTGACTCTGCCCATAGCCAGGAGTTCAATTGTGACCGGCTCAAGGCTGACTCAATCTTCAAGTCTCTTTTGTAAATCCACTATGGAGAAGTTTTATTTATTTATATAAACAATTCAAGGCAGCAAACATATCCAACAGACCTTTTTCTTCCTGTTTTTTCCCACAACAACCCTGTGAGGTGCATTGGGCTCTCATGGTTAAGGTGGGACTTGAACTCATGATCCCTTGTTTTCTAGCCTGGTGCCTTAATCACTAGACCACTGTTGATTTGTTATTTGTAAATCTCTTTTAATTGTTAAGACATCAGCTACTTTCATTTGCATGTTGAACAGAGTATTTGGCCGGTACACAAATTTAAACAGTGTTTAGTCATTTCAATTAAATTTACAATTCCTATATTTCCTTTTTGCCATATTTATTCCTCATCTATTTTTTTAAAAAACCAATATTACCCTTCATCCTCATCTCTAATCTTAATTAAATTCAATTTTTCCCTTCTATTCTATATTATACCCCTTCCCATTGTCATCTATTTTTATATCCATCCTCACATTGGTTAATTATGTAATATTATCAACATTTTAATATAAATCAATTAGTTATATAACTATCTTTTTTGTATAGTAATCAATATGAACATGAATATTCCAATTATTTCCATGCAATCCAATTTCTTACAAATCCCATTAATTATATTTACCAATAATAATAAACCAAATAATTTCCCCCGTATATTCCTCCAAACCACAACTTAACCATTTCTGCTTTCAACACAATATACAATTAATAGTATCTCAATTATTACAATTCCCTAGTTAAATAGAGCTTTTTTTCTTTTGTGTTTTAAAATCTTGAACTCTCCTCTTTTTCCCTAAATTTCCCATTGTTTGCACCTACCTTTTTTGGTGAGGAGAAAGAAAAAGAAAAAGAAATCTCTCTCTGCCTCATTTTGTCACGTTGCAGCAGAGCCTGCTTTACTTTCAGTTTCGTTTTTTCCCTAGCATAGCTACTCATTTGTTTTCTTTTAACACTGATCAGCTGTAGGGCGGCCCTTTGAAGCCCCGTGGCAAGAGTTTAAACAGTTTTTTTCCCTCTAGCCATCAGCTGGGACTCAGGAGGCAGCAATAGATTGGGAGTGGGGCCAAATAAAGGGTAAGAATAACGCGGGGTGGGGTGGGGGGGTGGAGGGGCGGGGGGAGAGAACCGGTTCAGTGACGTCATATCGTCACCGCTACCGGCTCGTGGGAACCGGTGCGAACCGGGAGCAACCCACCACTGGATCACACCATCAAATTTCATCAGTGAATTACAGATAATCAGTGACTTGGTTTTCCTCAATTTTGAAGCAAACAACACATGAGAACTGCAACATGCTAAAATTGCCTTAATTGTTCGAAAAGACAAAGGAAAACTTCAACCTTCATGTACACACACAAAAGAAGTACATCAATTTCATATTAAGCAATCTGTAAAT
The DNA here is from genome assembly GCF_059756535.1 of Pantherophis guttatus. NCBI lineage: Eukaryota > Metazoa > Chordata > Lepidosauria > Squamata > Colubridae > Pantherophis > Pantherophis guttatus. The sequence goes on from NC_142063.1 coordinate 312,668,605, forward strand.
ACAGTCTATATTTTAATATTCTTTGTAATGATTAAAACACTTGAGGCTCCTTGACATTTCAATTTTTTCGTAACTGAATTTTAGAAGTTGGTTAGGAAAAAGTTGACATTTATGTTGACATTTGTGTTGAGTAACTAAATATAAATAAAAGTTTAAAATATGAACCTTATTAAAAATTTGCCATGATTTGGCAATACCCACTTAAACTGGACAAAAATAAGAAAGGCCTTATTTCCTAAGCTTACAGCAGGGGTGAAATCTAAAATTTGTTACTACCGGTTCTGTGGGTGTGGCTTGGTGGGGTGGGGGGATAATGTGACTGTGTGGGTGTGGCCAACTTTTTTTTTTTAACTTTTAAAAGCATTTTTTCTACAACCTTAAGAGGTTGCAGAAAAAAATGCTTTTAGAAGCTTCTGACAATCAGGCAAGTCAGCTGGGATCGCCAGAGGTTTTTAAAGGCATTTTTTTTCCTACAACCTCTTCGGCCGAAGGCGTTGCAGAAAAAAATGCTTTTAAAAGCCTCTGACGATCCCAGCTGAGCCGCGCGATCATCAGAGGCTTTTTTTTTACTTTTAAAAGCATTTTTTCAGCCAAAGAGGTTGTAGAAAAAATGCTTGTAAAAGTTTAAAAAAACAGCCTCTGAGGATTGCGTGGCTCAGCTGGGCATGGGTGGGGGAGAAGGATTTTTGCTACCAGTTCGCCGAACCACCCACCGCCATCGCTACCGATCAGGCAATCCGGTCCGAACCGGTAGCATTTCACCCCTGGCTTAAAGTCTGATCATATTTGTAGGCAGGCATACAAACCTCTGAAGCTGATTTTAAATTATTTTAAATTGCAGACAAGACTGTTATAGATGAAGATACTGTTTGTGATCCCAGACACTGTAGATGTTAAAACTGCTAGTGCATTTTCTGTACCCAATCAGTGCAAACCATTATTTCACAGATAACTATGCAAGATCTGGTCTATTGAGTTAGAATCGCTATTGACAAAAATAAATAAACTAACTCCTGGCTTAGCTTCTCTGGCCAGCAATAAATCTAAAACTCCCGAACTGCATACTAGGTAATTCAGAGGGAATAACATATAAGACTAGATATAAATTTCCATGCATTAAAATTCAGCTCTCTACCCAAGGTACCATTTTTGTTTAATTTTTGAGGAAAGCTTTGTTTGTTATTACAAAACTACCTCCAGACATTAATTTGACAAGCGAACAGCATCCTTTGATAAGAAGATGAAGGCAGAATTGGTCAAATGGGTGGGAGTTTTGTGTGTGAGACCCAATCATAGCTTCAGAGAGCAGCCTTGCCTTAGAATGTGTGTGCCTCTATATGTACGATATTATTTTGGCTAAAATGAAAAGTTAAATGGTTATCTTAAATGTTATACCATTAACCTGGAATAAAGTCTTTGTTTTTAAATTTGCAAGTTTGTGGAATACTTATTATCCTTCTCCAGTAGCGCTGGTACCTATATTCATAGGTATATATGGGGAAAGAGAAGGGCGAGATTTTTTATAGATAGTAGGACTCATTTAGTCATAATGATACCTATCTTCTGCTTATCTATCTACTGGCGCCTAAGATATCAGTTCAAGCATCTAAAGGTGCTGAATGCCAAATCAATCTTTAAGGACAGACAACATTCATGAGTCTTCTGTATGTTATAAGACTTCACAAAGGAAAGACATATAAATACTATGACACATATACTGATAACATAGGTAAAACAGAGCCTACCTCCAAAGAAAAATAATCTATCAAAAAAAAAGAAATGGAAGTATAAAAATTGTTATGAAATGATATCCTTTCTTAGGAACAGTTATCTGCAAAATAAAACAACCATTTATAAAACAATCAATGACCTATGAGGTACAATCCCAAAGAAAAAAATCAGCAATTGAGGGAATTGCTTAAATGACCTTGAAATGATAAATCCAAAGAGAAGCTGAACTATGAAGCTAATTATTAAGCACATTCAAGGACAATCTGGAACAACATGGAGAAATATATGCAACTACCTCAATTCATGAGACCAGCAAATATGAAGAACATTTTAAATGTTCTTAATGCAGTTAACTATACACTAACTTCGACAACTCAATAGTTGCACTAAGAAATTCTATTAGAAGAATAGAAGAAATTCTATTAAATAATCACAGCCAATCAGATTAATTGGGATGAAAGGGGAAGTTTTTTTCTTACTATCTTTTTGTGGAGATTTTTTAATGTTTTCCCATACTTTTTCTTTTGTGTATGTATATAAAGTATGTATAGATAGTCCTCATCTTACAATTACAACTGAACTGGAACCAGTGTTTCAGTCATACGTCACTGAAGTTGTAAATCAAGGCAAAAAAATGCAAATAATAAAGATCTTACAAAGCTGAAAAGACATAATTTTCTTCCTTTTTAAATGGATTGAAAGGAAACTCACCAGAAACTGATATATTTGCAGTTCCAAAGGTTTTTCAATCTTAAAAGGGGCAATTAAAAAAAGTAAAAGTCTGAAGTGATTAAAAAGATTAGGTTTGGTCAAACCTTGAGTACATGAAAGGCTGCATTTATGGCTGAGAGCATGATGAAACTCACAACTCACAGCCAAAGTAGTGGCTGTAAAACATTGATTTCTGCAGTCTACTCATAAAAATCAGGTGTTCAGATACCTTTGGGCAATATCTGTTCCAGAGACAATTTTGGCAGTTTGGATCTCATACCCAGCTGCCTTTTTGACCATAATACTCCCACAATCTGCAGAACACAGAAAAATGTGCCTTGCCTCATCAGCCTAGTTTTCTTGGGCACTTGTCATACAATCCTGTCCAGTCTCTGTTAGTATACTTTACTAACAAAAATAATATCACTGGGACTTTTGGAAATTCTCAGTATTTGATGAAGAACATAGTGATATAACTTTAGAACTTTTTTCCATTTATTTAGGAAACACATCCAAGTAAGCAAACTCCTGTTGATTTCACCATATTGTTTAGCTAAGATTATTTACTAGTAAACAAGACACGATAACTTTTGTTCCAACTCTTTCTCAAGACTGTCTTTCTCAAGATATTTGCAACTTGAGATTAAAAGGGCATTGCAACATATTTTTTCTGTATTCAAAATTGCAGCCTCAATTTTCTCCTACTGCGTTTTCAAGTTATGTTAACCTAACCAGTACATCTACATGGCTGTTTCTAACACCTGCCCTATATTCTACTCTAAGGATATTGTTGGCATTGTTTCTGGTACAGTCTGGCACAGCTACGTCTCCTGACTCTGATTGGCAGTACGTGGCCTCTTTCATCTACCTATAATCCTTGGAAGTTGGAAGTTGAGTAGCAGATCCATAGCACAGTTGCCTTTTTAAGTCTTCAGTGAGTCGTCTTCTGACTCTCACTCAATTTACTTTCTTTAGCAATCTCCTCTGGAAGTCCCCTGAAGCTAACAAGGCTTTATCATCCAATACTATCCTTTGTAAGTTAGAAAAACCAGCCCACATTACTTTTCATTAAAATAATAAACTTTCAAAGCCATTTCTGCCTATATCCATATTAGAAGCCTATCTTTACACATTCTACATCAAAGTTCTCCTAGTTCTTCCTTTCCTTTGTGGAAAAAGAAATCTAGCTCAACAGCTCCTTCTCCTACAACATTTTCTTATGGAAAACCAAACTATCACTTCTGTTTATTTGCTTGCTAGAACGAACTGTCTGTTAGGGTTTCTTCATGGATATGTGAAATGTTAGTAAGAAGCCTTGACTGAATCCGAGCTGTCACAAGGAAATTAAAAAACTTTAATTCACTGTATTATTTTTTAAACTTTGAAATTTAATATTACATTATTAACAAGTCACACATTACACTAAGTGTACCAAAGATGCCAAATTTATTCAACCACATCAGTGACAGGAACTTAATTAGTCAGATTTCTGCACATGGCAAAGCATTCTAAAAGGCCCCTTAAGCTTAGAAGACATTTGAAGGCTATTTGTATTTGTATAAATGTAAAATGCAAGGCATTATTAGTACAATATGTTTTTTTTCTCTTCATGAGGTTCTGACAACTGAACAACCTCACAACATCTGGACATAGGCCCTGGAACTTGAACCAAAAGCAGGACACTAAGAGGATTGGCTTGTTAAGGCTCAGAATTTCAATAAAATTTTGCTTCAGAGTTTTTATTATAGTTGGTACAACAAATTAATAAACTTTCAGAATTCCTAGCACCAGAATTTTATCAACAACTGAATTAAGCAACAATATTAATAGAATGGTACTGGTTCACTGAATAAATAATTTTAACTGGGAAAAAAAACACTAGACTACTGTTTCTAGAGAAGGAATTTTTAGGTGAATTGGTAAACTTAAAATTTAGCATTCAAAACAAAAAGTATCAAGACAGTACAATAGTAATTATTATATGTGATAGTAAAGCAAACAAACATGATGTTCACAAACATCAGCTTTAAATGAAATAGAACATTATATAAAATGCTGCAAAGCAACTTACTTAAAACCTTTGTGATGGCACTCTGGAGGAAGAGTGGTAGGTAGAAACAGTTCAAAATAAGTGATAGCTTTTTGCATGGTAACATCAAAAGGGCACATTAATGGCCGCCATTCGTCTAACATCTCTGCTGTGGCACTTTCTGGGAAATAACTAACAAGAAAAAGGATTTTTGCATCAACATGTATTACTTACTTATAAGTAATCCCTATCAATAAATCTGAGATACAATATAACAATAAAAAGTACAAGTTAAACATGTTTCTGAGACAAAGATATACTAGCTAGATATTCACAGCATGGAAATAAAATCACTGCACTTGCCAGGTTTGTCTCATACAGTAGGCATTTCATAATTAGACTTCTATATCCAAGAGAATCCACTCCCAATAAAGGAGAATATTTGTAGCTCAGAGTTTAAATGAGGGGTCCTTGGTGCTCTCTGAGTCTGGTTGTTTTCTTGGAGACATTTCACTGATAATGTTATCTACTGTAGTTTGGGTTATGAAACATCTGCAAGAAAACAACTAAGCTCAGAGAGAACCAAGGCCCCACATTTCAATTCTGAGCTACAAATATTCTCTTTTATAGGTCTGTTACAATTAAATGAGTCAAAAATATGTCCTCTGTTCACGCTCCTTGTTCTCTGAGCAGTTTTCTGAAATAAAATCTAAAGCTTGTATAGCTCAGAACTCTAATTTCTTAATAGAAACGTTCTCATTGTATTTTGCATTATCCTTTGAAATAACTTTGTGAACCATCTATGGTATTTCAGGGCAACTGCTAGGAATCAGAATTTCTCCAGTTCAAATAAACATACTGAAATCACTGAAGTGCTATCTTCTATAACAGTGATGGTGAACCTTTTTGGCACCAAGTGCCCAAATTGGAACATGTGCGCCGGAGCATCGGAAACCCAAAGACCAGCTGGCTGGCGCTCCAGCACGTGGGAAGACCAGCTGGCCAGTGCATATGTGTGCGATGGAAACCAGTAGACCAGTTGGCGACAGCACGCATGCCCACAGAAAGGGCTCTGCATGCCACCTCTGGCATGCGTGCCATAGGTTTGCCATCACGGTTCTATAAGATGATCTAATGCAGGCATGATAATTATTTAAGATACATGCATTGTAATTTCTGCAATTTTGCAAATTTTAAAACACTTTAAAATAATGCAAAAGATATCTTGAAATTTAATCATGGAAATGTAAAGGTCAAATAGTCACTTTATCCGGCCCTTTGTTGCCCTCATATATAAAGTACGGATAATTTTCAGTAATGGGAGATTTCCAAACTTTTTTTAGCTAAATCTTGTTAGCATTCTAAGCAACGTATTTATTTGACACAATTTTCTACTCCACCACTAAAGGTACAACTTAACCAGAGGACTCCTGTTACTGGCAACAAGGCCCTATGAACGCATAGTTTTTTCAATTTCATAAAGAAGACAGCTACATATATGCAAGGTATTGTCACTAGCAAAAGAGTTTAAAAAGTACATAAAAATTGAAAATGGTTAAAGTACTTACAGTCGACAATTTTTCACAAGAGTCTTCAAAACACTTTCTACTGAGCTAAGAGCAAAAAAGGGGAAAAAGGGAAATAAATTACAGTATGCTACTTTATAAGAAGAATATACTTATGCAAAGCCTAAGATGGTATTGATGCAATTTCCCATTATCTATGTACATGCAGCAGTTAATTTTACTTAAAGATAACATACTTAGTTACAAGTATTACACTTGATTTTTGACTTTGTTTCTATTTCCCCCTAGAGTACTGCTTGGGCCACATATGGAATCATATTTTTACTTGTATCCCAAATACTACATTGAGTGTGTTTCAGTTTTTAAAAACAAAAAGTCACATAACAGTAAATCAGGTTTAAAAATATAATTGAGTAAACTGCATCACACACACAAACTTACTTGCCAATTATTTTCATTGTTAACATATTTTGAGATGCTACATAGTTTTTAAAAGCCTTATCTTATTATTTCCAAGGGAAGTATCCCTGGGCAATTGTTGTGTCTATTGACAAGAGCATTCAAGGCCGCTCAAGCAATGGCTTATTTCAAAATGCTCTATAATACGGATTATCTAGTCTTATTTCAAGCTGTTTTCTGATGCACTTTTGGCACTGAAACCTCTTAACAGTTTTTCAAATTGTCTTCTGGACTGGTTACCTACATTGAGATAAATGGTTTACATGATTCTGATCTCATTTGATGCACATGTTTCAAAAAGTATTGGGGAACTAATCTGATTTTTTTCACAAAATAATTTTGCTACAGAGTTCCACACTGCTCTATTTGTTTTCCGTGAATTCTAACACCCTAGCAATTAGAAAAATAAGTCTAGAAATTTGGAGTATAGGATTATCAATATCTTTGTAGCAATCAGATTTTTCCTCCTATCTAGTTCAGATATGACAGCTCAGTTACACAGTATGTTGTTGCAATTCACATAAAAGGAATACATTTAAATAGAGTATGTTTTTGTCAAGAATTAAAATGGCACATGCATTTCAGAGTGTCTCCTATCAGATCTTTTGAGGTATCAGCAGCATATATCCCTCCTGGTTGGTACTGGCCTCCCGGGAGGTTACACGAGGCTGGCTCCAGGGGATTATAAATGCTTCTCTGAGTGAGGGTGCCTTTCCCGCCGCCTTGAAAGAGGCAGTGGTGAGGCCCCTCCTCAAGAAGCCTTCCCTGGACCCGGCTGAATTAGCTAACTACCGTCCGGTCTCCAACCTTCACTTTGTGGCGAAGGTTGTTGAGAGCATGGTGGCACAACAGCTTCCCCAGCACCTGGATGAAGCTATCTATCTGGACCCGTATCAGTCGGGCTTCAGGCAGGGGTACAGCACAGAAACGGCATTGGTCGCGTTGGTGGAAGATCTCTGGAGGGCTCGGGGCAGGGGTTGCTCCTCTGTCCTGGTCCTATTAGATCTCTCAGCGGCTTTTGATACCATCGACCATGGTATCATGCTGCAGCGGTTGAGGGGGTTAGGAATAGGGGGCACCGTTTTGCGGTAGTTCTCCTCCTTCCTCTCCGACCGCTCGCAGTTTGTGTTGGCAGGGGGGCAGAGGTCGACCTCGAGGCGCCTCGCATGGGGAGTGCTGCAGGGGTCGGTCCTCTCGCCCATTCTGTTCAACATTTATGTGAAGCCGCTGGGTGAGATCATCCGTGGTTTTGGGGCGAGAGTCCATCAGTACACTGATGACACTCAGCTGTACATCTCCACCCCAGACCACCCCAACGATGCCCTTGATGTGATGTCTCGCTGCCTGGAGGCCATGCGGGTCTGGATGGGGAGAAATAGGCTCAGACTCAACCCTTCCAAGACTGAGTGGCTGTGGCTTCCGGCGTCCCGATATAGTCAGCTGGTACCATCGCTGACTATTGGGGGTGAATTGCTGCCCCCCACAGAGAGGGCTCACAATCTGGGTGTCCTCCTGGACGCACGGCTGTCTTTTGAAGAGCATATGACGGCCGTGGCCAGGGGGGGCTTTTTATCAGGTTCGCCTGATTCGCCAGTTGCAGCCCTTTCTGGACCGGGACGCCTTGCACACAGTCACTCATGCCCTTGTCACCTCCCGGCTGGACTATTGTAATGCTCTCTACATGGGGCTCCCCTTGAAGAGCACTCGGAGGCTCCAACTGGTCCAGAATGCGGCCGCACGGGTGGTTATGGGCGCAACCCGTTGTGCCCACGTGACACCTCTCCTGCGCGAGCTGCACTGGCTTCCAGTGGTCTTCCGGGTGCGATTCAAGGTGTTGGTTACCACCTTTAAAGCGCTCCATGGCATAGGACCTGGGTACCTTCGAGACCGACTTCTGCCACCAGTAGCCTCCCACCGGCCAGTTCGCACACACAGAGAGGGTCTCCTCAGGGTGCCATCAGCCAAGTTATGTCGGCTGGCGACAACCAGGGGGAGGGCCTTCTCTGTGGGAGCCCCAGCCCTGTGGAATGAACTGCCCCCAGAAATGCGTAAGATCTCCAACCTCAGTGTATTTCGCTGTGCCCTTAAGACCCTGCTGTTCCGCCAGGCCGGGCTATAAATGTAATGATTTTAAATTGGATGTTTTAAATTTTTGAGGGTTTTAATATTGAGCCGAAATTATTTAATAATTTTAAATTATTTTAATTGTTCTTTGTCTTTGTGCTTTTAATAGGCTGTACACCGCCCTGAGTCCTTCGGGAGAAGGGCGGTATAGAAATAAAATTATGATGATGATGATGATGATGATGATGATGATGATGATGATGATGATAAAAAAACCTCTGCCATAGGAATTCATGCTTCTGGAAAATAATGGTTCTATTGTAAACCATAAGTCTACCTCTGCAAAGGTGAAATCTTCATCTATTTGTAATCTTCAAATAAAGTGATATCATTCACAATCACATTTCCTAGATCTCATTACATTAGCGAGTATTAAACAAAAAACATGCTGTTAACTAAAAATATCTCTGCAATCGGAGTTTTGAAGATCTAAATAGTAAAGGATCAAAACATTTTAACAATTCACTTTTCTTTTATTAAACTGCCTATCTCAGAGAGTAACTAAGACAGGTTCCTATCTTCATAAATATAGTTAGCTGTGTTGATGGACCTTCATTACCATAGTGTCATATCTCTGAAGTGGCCTCCCCAGAAATGCAGACTGTATTACAATAACTGTAATTTAAAAATATTTTTCCTTAGACATTCTCTCTTTCTGGCTGTGAATATAGTTGCTACTGCTTTCTTACTACATTTCACAGTTATTTGGGAGCTTCTAATATTGAATTATTTAAAAAGTTCTCCAACTAGAAAGAATCGGTAGAAACATTTAAAAATAAGAAAAAATAAATAAAAACATTCTTTACTGATTTTTCATGCACTCATTTCTTTAAGGTTTTTAAGCAGGAATAGTGGTATATTTTAGAAGATTGATTTTATTTTTAAAAATCATATACGTGCCATTTCTTTTTTTATTTTAACAATCTTAGTCCTGAGTAATACCTATGAGTTACTAGAGTTAAGTAATAGTACAAAAATAAGCAACATTCTCCTGGCACAATAATAATAAGATTAATATTCAAATCTATACTGCACTGCACTCAGGAGAGTGAAACTTCTAGTAGTATTAAATTATGTCCAGTATAAAAGCCATTTTCATTCAGACTAGCTGATCTGAAAAAGAAACAGTTTTGACTAAAATAGAAACTCAGTAACAGTTTTCTGCCTACAAAATAATATCCTACAGCTAGAAGGATTCTAGGAGTTAAATCACCTAAGAGGCAAAAATGTAGAAGCAAGAAGCTAAACAAAAGCTAACTGTAAAGCCCTTGCTATCCAACCTCTTTTTTTAAAAAAAAATCATAAATACCTGATAAATCAAGAGGCAGTTCTGTTTCTGAAGTCACAGAACATTGCTAAAACAAAGTATATTGCAGATTCTGGAGACAGTCATAAATGCCCACCGGTTGCAAAAGATCCAAATTTTGATCACGTCACTGTGGAGATGCTATAACTGTTTTAAGTGTCACAACTGGTCATAAAATTAGTTTTCAACCCGGTGTAATTTTGAATGATTGCTAAACAGGGCAGATGTTAAGCAAGAACAACCTGTATATGATAAATAAGCCAAGTTGCTTTCCTACGGGAATTGTTAAGTCCCACTATTTTTTCCCAAGTTCATCATTGTACAGCTCCAAAAACCTAGTCCATCAAGGGGCTGTGTTCAAGATCCATCTACTTAATCTTCCAAGGAAAGAAAGCAGAAGGGAAGGGAGTGTGAGTGGCTGAAAATGCAAGGCAGTCCATTATATAACCTGCTGCCAAGCTTCCAAAAATGATTGGTTGAAGCATCCAAGCCATGCCCAATACCGCCTGCTGAATTGAAGAAGCCACTGATGTAGTAAAGCCTTGCCAATATTCTCCTGGATACCTGGCAACGGTCACTGAATTCTCAAATCCTAGATTCAGATGATGTCATTGTGTCATACAAATTTCAGTAGTAAGAAGGTATGACTGGGTTAGTTAGTGGCTGACAAGGTTAAGCAAGCTGAGTGAATGCAGTGAGTGAGCATTTGTCTAAACTGTTGTTAATTTTTTTTCATAGCAAATAACCTGTTATACTGTATAATGGCAATTAATTACATTTTAAAACTGGAATCCTAAAAATACTTAAGTTAGTGTGTATTGTTATCACAAACTGAATTGCAGGTATAGGCTAACATTATTTTAAATTCAAATAACACTTATTCTACATTTTTAGTCATTCTATCAACCTATGTAGTGAAATTAAATTCATGCATTTCTAGAATATTCTACAAATTATGCCTAAAATCAAGTATGTTAGGCACCTTAACTATAACTTATTTGTTAACAGGCAATTAGCAAGTAGCTATAATTTTCAGCCACTTCACACACATATCTTTTATTGTAATTCAATTTAAATACAGTGCGACATTCCCATAAATTGTGGTGTCATGTTAACATTGGATTTTTCAGTTTTATATGCAGGAAATTACAGGTACATGACAAATGTTACAACTGAACAGGCCATGCACAAAGAAAACACATAGGCCAGAGCTACATAAAAGCAAAATAATTGTCCTTACCACCTATGTAAAACATTAAGCACAAATGTTTTAGGTGAAGACAAGCCTGGTCGACATGAACTGAACATAAAGAAAAAAAGATTTTAAAACAAAATAATGAAAAAAGCAATTGTAGCATTTAAACCAAGTAATGTTAAAGCCACAAAAATCATTATTCATATTCCTTTTATTTTTAATTCATTCTTCCAAATTCATCCAAAGTGAAATATAAATTGTAAGCAATGTTGTCAGAACACCATGAAAGAAAAAGTCGCACTGCACCATTTAATTTCAAAACCAGCCTGCCTGAAAAAAGGAAAGGTTGCTTTGGCATTTATTGCTTTCCCTTTAGTTCCTTTTCTATTTTTATCTGGGAATCTGTTGTTCAAAAAAGCATCAAAAATATTATTAAATATTTCTTAATTCAGTTTGCCTGACTTGAGGGCAAAATTATTAACCTAGAAATAACATGGAAGTAAGTACACATCTTATCAAATAAGTTAAAAATTCAAGCAGCAGCAAGGCTAGAAATGTATTTGTTTCAAACACTGCCCCTTAGCATTAAATAGCTAAATATTCTAAGAATAAAATTACTATACTGTATAGGAAAAACCCCTGCCATTCGAAGTTGAGAAAGGAATTTTCCTCATGGAGGTAGATAGAAGCAATGTTACATGTTAAATCAAATAAAACCAGTAACATCTGTTTTGATGGCATCGGCTTAAAGTAAAGGATTTATAATCCATAATGTTGTTACCTGAAAATTCAATAGATTAAAACCTGATCATCACACAGGCATAGACCATCTAAGATATGCCTTGTTTCTACTAAAGCATTAGTTTCCAAAAGTGGATAGACTATAGTTTTGTGCAGGCATTTGGTCTACTCATACAAGGGCTAAAAGCAGGGAAGGAATATGGACAAATGCATTCCCAACTCTCAAAGTTCTCATTCCTCAAATCTATGACCTATCTACACTGAATAAAAAGCACAAAGGAAGTTTTTATTTACTGGGATAGTATTTACATGCTTATATTTCCTAGTACATTAAACTCTCCAGTAAACCTACAAAGTGTTGACATAAGGCTTATGTACTTTTCTATTTGGGAATGTGAACGGTCAGTTTTCATTTCATATCTTATAAAGTCTGAAAAATATTTTTCTCCAAAATAGGCTATCATACCTGGACTATAAAAATCCACAAAGAACTTTAAGTTTTTGCTGCCCTTAATGACTCCTTGGATTTTTGGAACTCAGCTCCAGGAGGACTAAACATTTTTTTTAAAAGCTAAAGTATTCCTTTAATAAAATATGACCATGTTGCTTATTTGTGAACCACAAATTATAAATGGGAAAAAAAAACACCAGAAGAAAAATGAACATCTGCTGTAAAAGAAAAATAAAACTGTTTAAAATTTATTTTAGATTCAGATCAGTGAAAGAAAACATATAAATCACAAGCAACAAAATTCAACCTAAAAACAATGTGAGGATATTGTGAAAATAAAACAAAACCTTTAAAAACTTACTTTGGAAACCAATTTAATCCAAGATGTTCTGTCTTAGAATACAATATACGTTCCAGCATTTCATAAAGTGGTCTCCAGGGCAATTCTAAATCATCTCTTGACAAAAGTTCTTTTTTTCTAAGTTAAAAAACATGCATACAGACAGGAATTGAATATGAATCATTACTCACTGACAATTAAGCTGACAACCTAAAATATTCTAAGAAAATCTCTTTGAGTAACTGCATAAAATTGTAGATATAGATCTAATTCTTACAATGGTATAAAAATGATTATTTTAATCAGGATTACCTGTTACTCAAAGTTTCAAATAAATTAATTACATCTAGATTTATATATGGGAGGAATGGGGGGAGAGAAAGGAGAAATATAATGCTAGAAAACTACAACATTATCCAACTATTCATTTACAGTATTTCTCATTGAGATATCAATATTACATCAAAACTGGTACTCAACATTTTCATTGATATAGATCCTTGCCTAGCAAAATCCTTTTCTATCCTTAAACTAGTGTAAACCAGTGTAATTTGGGACAACAGAAATTACAATGTGGAACATATACATCTAAGCATGATAAACGCAAAAATTGGAGATATATAGTGGTTGGTTTTTAATGCATTTTGAAAATGCAAGGCTGAACCACTATATGACCAAGTCTCTAATCTTTCCCCAAATTTAGGAAAAAAGTAAGGGCACTTACTGCTTTAGTCTGGCTAGGTTTTGCTATTTCATGCTGGCCTATATAAGGCCAGCATGAAACAAAATACCAATCAAACCTGACAAATCAGTTGAACCTCCTAGTTTTAACAATTATCCATATCTCCAACTTTGGATCATAATTGATATAGATCATGGGTGTCAAACTTGTGGCATCACGTTGCCGTCACATGATGTTTCGCAACATTTTTCCCTTCGCAGAGCTGGGTGTGGCCTGCGCGTGACACATCCGGCCCGTGGGCTGCCAGTTTGACACCCATGATACAGATAGAAAAATCAGGTAAAGCAAAACTTACTTCAGCAAGTTTATTAAAAGTCGAGCAAAACCTTGCATCATGCTGATCTCCAATTTTGGAATAGTTACTAGTTCATACAACAGCTTAATGAAAAGAACATGATCTTCTTTACTAAAATTTCTCCCATACAGCCGGAGATACCTGTAAAAAAGAAAATTTAAAATACTGTAGGTAAGGTAAGCTATTTCATTTTATCAACATCGTCATGTTAGTGTATTCAATGCAAAAAAAGGAAACAAACACTAAGTATAATAAAATTATTCATAGTGAATTCATGTCAAGACAGCTTACAAATGGTATCTAAACGCAGACCTATTCAGGTATTCCTTTTGGGGTTATGCAATATGCAAACCACTGAAAAATAGTAATAGCAAGCCAAAAGAATTAAAAAGGTGGAAAGAAGAAAGTATACCTATATCTAATTTATCTTGTTATTCATTATATTATGTTATTGATATACTATTCATACAAACCATCCTTACTTCTCCATACTCATACACCACCTCATATATTGCCTTTTATTTACACTCTTTTCAGGATTTCATCAATTTCATCTACTATGACTCTTACATTTGCATCAGTAGTCAACAGACCCCCTAAAGTTACCATGAGTATTCTTTTTGCATTTATTCATAAATATATTAAATAATCAAGAGGAAATTGCATATCCTTCTTTCACTCTTTGCTCAATGTTGAACCATTCACTAAGCATTCCATTAACTATCATGGTTTATTTCTACTGTGCACTGTTCCTATCATGTTCAGCTTCCAGCTATTGATCTGCATATTCAAGCAAAACATTTCACAATTCATTTTCTATTTTATCATTGGCTTTCTTTAAGTCAACAAACATAATAAAAAAACTTTCTCACATTCATACACATATCAAAGGTCTGTAGAAATTATTCAAACTATATACCCCTGCCTTGTATTTGTAATGTCAAGATAGTGACCAGATGGGCAGTGTGTTGAGTGAGCTGTATGGATGCTTTGAGTTTTGTTGTTGATTTTTTTAATCCCCCTTCATCCACTTGAGTGTTGTGGGAATCCTCCATTGAAGAACTTTTCGGGGGTGGGGGACAGCATGGTACCTACCAGCTCCCTGGCCTACAGCAAAGCCCTAAGTACAGCCAAAGTCTCGATGGTTGCTGCAGTTCATGAAGTGAGGGAGGGGGGAGGGAGAGAGAGAGGGAGAGAGGGAAGGAGGGAGGGAGAGAGACACTCTACTCGTGTAAGGTCTGGCATCTGCAAAGGGTGCAGATATTGTGGAGGCAGCAAGGAGGGCTGTGGATCACTTTCTTGGTGGAAAATGATGGGAGTCATTAACATCATTCTAATGCTATGGATAGCTCTATCTCTGGTTGCCTTTCAACTCACTGGTGTTACTTCTTTCTGCAGGAAGAAATTCAATCATTCTAGATGAAGTGCCACAAGTGTTGCCTAGAGTGCTGTGGGAGAAAGACTCACATGACTCTGACTCCGGTATGGTTATGAGCCTGTATTAGGGATTACTTTATAGCAATAAGCACAAAAAAACATCAATACTTCTTTGCCCATATTTTATCCATTGATAGCTGTCCAGTGCTTCTGTTTACTGTTCCCTATTGGGTTGGGAAGAGTTCAGATTACTGATGAGCTAAGAGGACTAGTCAGGCTATCTGTTGGATAAAACTGTTCAGGTTTGCTTCAACTCAGACTCTTACTGAGCAGTATGAGTCAAGGTACAGTAGCTAGAGCATGGTCTATTGCAGGGGCGGGTTTCAAAACCCATCGCTACCACTCGTGGGTGTGCGTGCGTGTGCGTGGTTTCTCCACCGCCACCTCCTGCAACCCACCACTGGTCTATTGCTATTATCTGGGATGAATCTAAGCTGGTGACTCCTGAGGAAGTAGAGAGGGTTCTCTATGCTGTTAATTTGGACATGTGTTTCTTCGTATCGTTCCAATTTTAGTATATGTGCTGCCGAAGCGAGCACATGGACATGTGTTTCTTGATCTGAGCCAGTCCTGGGTGACAAAAATGGCTAAGGTTAAGTCTACAGTTGAGCCCGTGGTGTGGTGTCAATCTTCTTCCTGCCTTCAAAGAGACAAAGTGTAGCCCCTCCTTGAAGCCAATGGTTTTTGCTAGCTCTTCAAAGTAGTCCAGGTCAGGAAACCAAAACCAAGAATACTAAAATTACCTTTATTGTAAGGGGACAATAACAGAATCTTGCAGATCCGAAAGCATCTCCCACCACCACCACCACCTTTATGTCCCAGATAACTAGTGAGAGTCAATTCTGAAACATGTTCTCCAGCCCCATTCCTGCTCTGGATTCAGATTTCTCTTCTAGGAAAGTTATTTGGGTTGCATCTCTTCCTCCCATCCCCATCTCTCAAGGTGATTCTCGTAGCCCATTGCAGTTTTTGATAACTATCAACTGATTCCCACCTTCCTTTTTGAGGGAAGTTTGTTGAGAAGATGCAGCTGATGAGAACTCTTATGAAACAGATTATCTAGACTTGCTTTATTCAGTTTTCAGACTAGGATTTAATAATGAGATAGCTTTGGTCATGCTTATAGATGACTTGTGGCAGTCAGGATGGAAGTAGTACATTCATTCCTGTGGTCCTTGATTTCAATACCAATGATAACTCCATGTGCTGGGAATTGGGGACACTGTTTCATGGTGATTCTCTTCCTTTCCATGGGGCTGATTCCAGTTAGTGTTAGTTGAAAGGAAGAGGTAGTCCCATCATTGCCCCTTTGTGGGGTATTGCAGGGTTCTCTTCTCTCTCCTCCTTTTCACATCTACATGAAACTGCTGTGTGAGGTTGACCTATTGGGGGTTTGATATCACTATGTTGATAGCCAATTATATCTTTCGATCCTAGTCTGGTCAAGTGAGTGTCAGCCTTGGAAGCCATATTAGGCTGGAAGCTTCAACGCTGCCACCTCATGTGTGGGAAAGTAGGAGGGGGGATTTAGGAGACGGGAATTAGTAGACATAATAGCATTCTTCTCATCAGTCAAGGTCAGGGATTGGGTCGAGGTGGAACAGATGTTGATTGGAGCATGTGATCAACTGGGGAGAAGGGGAATGGTTTTGGGAGCTTTGAATTAATGAAGGAAAGCCCGGGCTTTTCAGATTTGGGATTTCCCAGATGTGCCAGTTTATCAATTCTAGTAAAGAAAACTTTGGAAAATGCCTACTTCCGCGTCTTTACTGGGAGTTGGGGGTTTTCTGGAACGCTGACAGTGAGGCTGCCAAGGTCCTATCCTGTGCCTGGAGACTGCATATAATACCTCTGCTTTGTGAAAAATTAAACAATGTAATTTATCAGCAAAATTACTAACACCTATTAGGGCATATATATAAACTCTTACTTAAATATGATATAGAAACAGAAGAAAATTGAATGACAAAATGGATGCAAAGTTTCAAGAAACTGTTGTGGCCCACCAGCGGCCAGCAGAGCTGGCAGCAGATTTGGACAGTGAGGAGGTTGGGGAGGAATATGGACAAGTCCTGGAGTCTACGGAAGGCTCTGATGAGGGCTCTGCATCAGAGGCAGAGAGGGGGCCAGGGCCAGATGCCAGTTATCAGCTGTCAATTTAGGAGTAAGGCCACAGGTGGACAATGAATGGCCCCCCCAGAGGGAATAAAAGAGGAGCGAAAGGGGAGTGGAGTTTGCAGGAGACAATTAGTTCGCCTAATTGGTTTGTGACTCTCTTGAGACTCTTTGCCAAGTTTTAAAGATATCGGCCTGGCAGCTCTCCAAGCCAGTTAAGCTCTGTGATTGTAAATTCTCCCTTGAAAGACTTTGCTGAAGGCGAATGAGAGGAATTCACTGTTTGTTTAATAAAGTGAGTTTTATCGGGACCAAGATTCTGCTTCATGCTTTTTGGGGAAGCCTAGATCAGAACAGAAACTGTTACAATAAAACAATAGGAAAATACAGACTTAATTTGTAAAATTTGCACGTTACAACTTAAAGGTACCCAACTCCATTAACAATATTCTAAGATGGACAAATCATACAGTAATTAACGTTGGAAATGCTATGAGACAAGAGGCAATTTTATCACACAAGGTGGACATATAAAAGAACTCAAAGGTGCCAGAAAGACAAACATAGCATAAGACAGAAAATTTTGGAATTTAAACTTGATATGAAACTACAATTGTTATTAGATACAATCTTAGGAAAAAATAATAAAATAATTTAATGTGATATATGCTTATGTAGCAAGAATAAACTTTGCTCAACCCTGGAAAAAGGCACAATCCCAACAATATCCGATTGGGAACTTAAACCTGGAGAATATACAGCAAAAACAAAACTAATGGTACATACAATACATACAATACAAGCAACAGAAGTTCATTGTGTTGGGAAATTGTTTCTCTTCTAATACTTTCACACACAGGATTTCCTTGTGTGAAAGCAATACAAGTGGTCCTCAACTTATGACTGTTCACTTAACAACAGTTCAAATTAATGACAGCTTCCAAAAAAGTCAATGTTCTCCTCTTGGATTTCAGTAGGAAGGATTTTCAGGCTTCCCCTACAGATGTCAAGATGGAGAGGCCTTTGGTCTGCTCCAGCAGGGTCCATGCACTCCAGAGGTTTGTCATGTGCATGCTAACTCTTCTCCAGGTTGTTGGGCCCTATCTGTGTATGGGGAATGCGGCTCACAGAGTGGCGATGGCTCTGGGAAAGGCATGGTGGAGCAGGAGGAAGGAAAAGAGCGACCACACTCTCTCTTCCTTTTCCTTCCCTATCTTTTACTCTTTGCCCTCCAGCTGGTCTCCCTCTCCCCCTCTTCCTCTGCCTTTTTCTGCTGTTCTCAATCTCACAGTAACCCGTCCCCTACCTTTTATACACCCTCACACATATGAACATTCTCCTTTTCCTCTGCCCTTTTCCCCCCCTACATGCATGTGCATGCTCATACCACCCTCCTGAACAGAGATGATCCTTCTTCAGCTTCTTCTTTTCCTTTAATCTCCCTTCCACTCCTTTTGTTGTGGTCCGCCAGAAGCCTTAGGAGCTGGCAGCGGAGTCAGACACTGAGGAGGCTGGGGAGGAACATGAGACAGTCCTGGAGTCAGGGGAAGGTCCGGATGAGGGCTCTGCGTCAGAGGCAGAGATGGGGCCAGGGCCATCGGGGAGTGATGTGCAGACTCCGGAGCCCCTAGAGGCAGACAGCAGAGAGGCAGAGGAACAGGAGGAGCCTGTTCCTAGTGCACACATGCGCAGAACTGCCAGAAGGCAAGAGCAACTAAAGCAAAAGGGACAATTTGGGAGTAAGGCCAGGAGATGGCCTCCTATAAGGCTTAAAAGAGAAACAAAGGCACTTGGGCCTTTCTCAGCTGTTATAATAAAATAGGTTTATTTGGGAATAATTGTGTCTTGTAATGACTCAGTAAGCCTAGTTCACAACACCTGTCTAGATAGCTATCATGCTGATTTGCCTCCCTGTATCCCTCTTTTTATACTCTTTCTCTTCTTCCCCCCACTTTTCTCTTCCCTCCCCATTGCACACCTACTTATCTTACATGCCGTTTCACATCCCCAATGACCCTGAAACCCAAAGAGCAGTGGCAGCAGGAACAGCACTAGCGGCAAACAGAACGTCCTCCTTTTTGCTCCTTTTGCTGTCCTCTTTCTGATGCCTTTGCTCCTTTTCACTCCTTTTGCGGCTTCTCCAGTGAATATTTCCTATACATATAAGCAATCTCTTTAGCCATGTGTATAGGAAATTGTAACTGGAGAAGCTGGGTCTAAAAAGAAGGTGGCAAAGTGATCAAAAAAGTACAAAAGCAGAGGAAAGGAGGCGGCAAAAAGAGTGAAAAGGAGAGCAAATGCAGTGGAAAACAGGGAGCAAAAAGGAGACGGAAAGAGATGGATGCAAAAGCAGCGAAAAGGAGCTGGCGAAAGGAGCACAAAGGCAGCAAAAAGGAGCAGGAAAGGCAGCAAAACGGATTGCAAAGGCAACTGAAAGGAGGTGGAAAATTTGCCCGGCCCCTGAGCAAAGAGGCAATGTGTATGGTAAGAAGTGTGAAGTGGCTCAAGGAGATGCAGGAGGCCCTGGGAGGCCTGGCGTAGGCCATGAGCAAGTGTCTCTCTGTTCAGGGAGAATCTGCTCTCCACTCAGCTGAAAATCCTGCTTGGATTTCAGCAGGGAGGATTTTCAGCCACCAAAGAGGAGAAACACACGTGTGGCCTTCCAGAGTTTCCCCCATCCCGCTGAGATACCCCACACTCCTTACCTATGACTCTGTCCGCTTAATAAACTAGGAAACCCCTTAATTGCAATTGAGAGTACCAGGATTCTCATTCATCTTTTAGTTTCTGAATTGTTCAATATATTTTCAGTACTGCATGTCACAGTCAAATCAAATCCACAATCAAAACCAAAACCATACCCTGCATTGCATTAATTCAGAATACTGAATACTATTTCCAACTACTCATCCCTGGTTCTTCCAGTATCATCATTCAAAATAGTATAACAGCCAATTATCACTAACCTATGAACTCCTGCTTCCATACACAATCACAGCAATTCTGATGCCACCATATACACATTCCAGAGTGTATTTAACTTTCCTGGATGTATTAATCAATCTCATTTCTCAAGAGACTGATTACCTTAATCCAGGTCTAGTACATCATATACATTCCAGAGAGTATTTAACTTCCCTGTATGTATTAATTTAATTTCTCAAGAGATTGATTACCTTCATCCAGATCTAGTACATATTGCGTTTCAGTTTAGGTTTCATGGTTACACAATACTTTTTAATTTTATTAATTTGTTCAATAACATTATTATATACTCCCTTACATTGCAAATGGCATTATTTCATATGTCCCGGTCATCATCAGATGGACTCATAGTTATTAAACTCCGCCATCCATATTGGCTATATCAGTGAAGTTTTTCATGTACCACTTCTTAGTAAAATAAAAAGGTGTGGCCTACTTACCAGCTTTTAGGAACACCCATGCTACAGGCAGATTTCCTTTACTAATGATGCTGATCAGTTCTAGCACAAACAGAAGTCCACATTTGCTCCAAGAACAGTCACGCTATTCTATGCAACCTAGGATCCCTAATCTAGAATCCACCTTGAAAGCAAAATACTGTTAACCACAGCCTATCAATTGGGAGGTATAGGGTAATGTACTGAGAAACATTCAAGATGCTCCAGCAATAAGACCAAACAAAAATATCTTTATTAAGTGACAGAAAGATGACATACCAAATGAAATGAGTGTGCTACCACAGAAAATGTGGAGGGGGTTTTCCCCAGTCACTTATCTAAGGCAAGAAAGAACCCATGAAAAAGCATCTTGGATGACAAAGAGTAATGAAATACTTATTATATACCTGAATATTCTTGTCTAAAAAAATAAGTTGAACTATTATATTCATTGGAAATCAACATAAAAGTTATGAAATATTTCAAAACATGCTTTAAAACAACAGTTTATAGCCATGATGGCAAACCTATGGCATGCGTGCCACCGGTGGCACGCGGAGCCATCTCTACGGGCACGCGAGCCATCGCCCTAGGTCAGCTCCACTGCACATGCACACGCACCTTCCGCCGGCCAGCTGATTTTCGGGTCTGTGCCACGCATGTGGGAGACATGCTTGCATGCGCAGGGGGGTGTCACACACACATGCACAGGGGGGGTGCGGCACACCTTCCCCGTGCCCCATTTTTGGTCCCAGGAGGCTTCAGAGATGTGGGGGGTTTACGCACACATCTGCGTGTGCACATGCAGAGGGGGTGGGGGCGCTGGGGGGCATTACATTATGGGTGTGGGCACGCGTGCACACACTATCACGCGCATGCACACGCTTTCGGCACCCTAGGAAAAAAAGGTTAGCCATCTCTGACTTATAGCTTATCCTAAATATGTGAATTCATTTTGAAGCACATTTTTGTTTGTAAGTCAAAAAATGGAAAACCAACTTTTTATTGTCAGCAAGTTTGTGAAGAAATAAATATTCTGAACCTCTTAGGTTTGCAAATCACTACTGTAATCCCTGAGACAACAAAAACTGACTCTGCATTCATCTGCAATATTTTCTAATATTGCAGGGGGACCTTCTGTCAGGTTCGCCTGATTCGCCATTTGCGGCCCTTTCTTGATTGGGATTCCTTGTGCACAGTTTCTCATGCCCTCGTCACCTCGCCTGGACTACTGCAACGCTCTCTACATGGGGCTCCCCTTGAAGAGCACCCGGAGGCTCCAACTGGTCCAGAATGCGGCTGCGCGGGTAGTCACGGGAGCCGCATGGCGCTCCCATACAACACCTCTCCTGCGTGAGCTGCACTGGCTCCCAGTGGTCTTCTGGGTGCGCTTCAAGGTGTTGGTTATCACCTTTAAAGCGCTCCATGGCATAGGACCTAGTTATCTTCGAGACCGCCTGCTGCTACCGACGGCCTCCCATCGACCTGTGCGCTCCCACAGAGAGGGCCTCCTCGGGGTGCCATCAGCCAAACAATGTAGGCTGGTGACCCCCAGGGGGAGGGCCTTCTCTGTAGGGGCACCTACCCTCTGGAATCAGCTGCCCCCAGAGATAAGGAGAATCCAAAACCTCAGTGCCTTCCACTGTGCCCTTAAAACCTTCTTTTTCCAGCAAGCCGGGCTGGCCTAACACTTTTTAAAATGTTTTTAATTGTTTGTTATTGTTTTTAATCATGGGGCCAAATTTATATATATATTTTAATTGCATTTTAATGTTTGTAGTTTATGTTTTTACTTGGCTGTTCACCGCCCTGAGTCCTCAGGGAGAAGGGCGGTATACAAATTTAAAAATAAATAAATAAATAAATAAATAATATCATATTATTGGTGTTTCTAGTCAGTAAAATATCTTTGCCAACATTTATATATTTTATTCACCAAACCATGACTGGAATTAAACATATACCAGAAGAAAAAAATAAAATAAGCTGGCCTTTTCATTATAAGAAAGTGCATGCTATATGAATTAGCAAACTTGCTTAATGTATTCATTTTTGTACGTCTTTGGAGACAGTTATGAACTCCAGTAAAATACAGAGTGATTAGAAGTGTTAATTCAAAAACTGATAATGGACAGAACTGCTATTTGAAATGTCCTGTTCTTTGTTTCTAATACTCATTATTTGCAGTTAGTATATGCTACATCTATGTTATTTGACTCAGTTTTTAACTTCCTTTAGTATCATGTTGATAAAAGACTTTATGTTCATGCTCTCTAGCAAATATTTTCCTTCAGGGATCATCATATTAAACAAGCAGTGAACCCTTATACAAAGGTGTTGACTAGGAATGTCAGCATTTAAATGTGGTGTCAAATTGCTTTTCCCTGTAGGCAGTTTTTTTTGTTCTTTATTCTGTCACATCAAAAAGTGAATTGGAAGAGCAAGACGGAGTAGTTTCTAACTAGAATTTCAACATTCAAAAAACACTGCAAGTCAGTTCGCATTCCTAGCTATGTTTTTAATTAATAAGAACTTTTTTATTCTAACAAGAATTGTTAGCTAATTATTTAAAAATAATTAAAAATAATTATTAAAAAATTACAACCTTAAGTGTAATTTTTTTTTAATTTAGATACATTCTCTTCTCTGAAGTACTATACTGCCAATTCAACCTGTGTGCATGAGAATTAATGATCAAGATATACTTAAACTGATATTTCTAACCAAATAATCACTCAGGTGAGATAAGTGGTATAGTAAAAGGAAAGATGGATGGGATGGATGGATGGATGGACTGGATGATTTACATGGTAGTTAAGTGGACAGGTATATAGATAGAGATTTGTAAGTAATAGGCTTGAACAACACAGCAGTAAACTATTTCCATATGCTGCCAAGAGAACTACATGGATATATCCATGAAGTACAAAGTTGGATTTTTATCTCGCTTCCAAAGAGAATCTTCACCTCTGATATATACCACGGCAAGAGGTTTCTAATTATGACTTAAGTACTTCTAGAAACTCATGAGCAAATTAGGATCACGAAGCCAGATCACGGGCCCACAAAGTGAGCAGGGGGCTGTGCAGGTTGCAGAGCTGGAGGCAAACTAACAAGGCCATTATAAAGCTAGATTCAATGTCAGCAGTTGTCAACCCTCCCTGGTAAATCAGATAGGAAACATGACTAGATAAGCTAATTCTACTTTATTGTAGTGTTATATTAACAAAATCTTACAAATCTGAAAATACAGATCCCCCCCCCCTCTTTTTATAGCCTGATCAGTTTAGGGCAGGGTTCTACCAAAGATTCTTCTCTGACCATTAAGGAATTGTGGGCTCCTCCCCCTCTCTTCCCTAGGCAGCTTCTCTTCCCTTCCTCCCTCAAGATCATTCCCACAAACTATTATAGCAGCAAGGCTTGGGATCAGGATTAAAGGTTAACTGAAGCAGTACAGAGGATCTCATAGAAGCTTGAACAGGCAAAGTGGGATTGAGTTGACAGTGATCTAACTTTGGTCAGGGAGAGTCAGAATATTTTTCGGGAATTGGGGGGGTGTCAGGTGCTTGCACATCAATTTCTCCAATTTACTTATAGCCTACCCAGAACTGGTATTCTTGCAGGCCCCAAGAACCAAGAAAGGCACACAGAATTACTTTTGAGCAGTTTTCTTTATTGTCCCTGACTTATGGACAGTTATCTTGCCAAACTAAAGCAGCTATTTGCATTCAAGATATACTTTGACAATTGCTATATAGAAATCTTCTTACCTCCCTTTCTCCCAACCAAACTATCTAAACACCTCAGCCTCTTGGCCCCCTGGAATGCAGCCCCTCCCTCCTGGGAATCCAAACTAAACATTCCACCAGATTCCATCCTCCAGGCTCTTTTTCTTCAAATTCAGCCATGTTTCCTCACTAAACACATTCTTCTCAGCCAGGCAATGCAGGATTGGTTCTGTATCTTGGGGACAGGGCAACCCAAAACTTAATGCAACATTCTCTGAGCTCTACAAGAACCCAATCCTGCTCTGGATGAATAAACCAGCTGTGAAACCATCTACTGACTGGGCTCTGACTCTGATCACAAAGAAGATAAAGAACAAAATATGGTAACTATTTGATGCTAAATTGGTAATTTGGTGCACACATTACTATTATGTGTACTAGTTTTATCATAAGGGATACACAAATCTATCATTTACCCTCATTCATATTATAAAGTACTTAATTATATGAAGTATATAATTAAGTTCAATAAATAACCTTAAGAGGTAGCTTCAATATTTATAATATCCAAACTGAAATAAGGAAGACAAGTACAAATCATTCTGGATGTTAAAGAACTATAAAAGAGCATAATCAATCTTGATTCTAATGCTTTAATAGAGTATTGGAAATTAAAAACACCTCAGGTCAGGAATGGGAGATCTGTATAGCATCAAATTCTATACTGAAGCAGAGAATAAGACTATACTTATCGTTCCTACTCTCAATGCAGCCAGCATGTGAAGTAAAAGTTGTATGTCCTGTAAGACTCACTTTTAAGAAATGTGCTTGTTGTAGATTCAAGCAGATTTTGTATAAGCTCTCATGAATCTGCTCCTATATTCCAAGGCCCTGACATTCAAATATCCAGACCAGGCCATATTATTGACCTTACAACTCCTTGCTATGCATCATGACTTCACTTTGCCCAACTAACTGTAACAAGTACTCTTTACTGACCGCAGGCTGTTATCTACTGCCGATGTACCAGTCAGGACTTTTATCATCACAACATAAAATTCATGAATATTATGCTTCAGATTTCAAATATTTGACCACAAACTGACATTGGAAATTGAAACTGATATGAATAATCTTATATAGTAAATCTATTTTTTCAAACACTGAAAATTCAATAATTCCATTACTTCATCTTAGAAACATAAATAAAAAATTAATAAACATAATGACAACTAAAATATAATTACAACATACTAGGATGTGTTAATATGGTTATCTTCTATAGTCACAGGACATTTCAGAAGCCAAACCAAATATTTGGGCACCGTTTCAGCACGTTGTGACAGAATTAGTCCATAACTCATATTAGAATGAAAACACATTCTGCTGTAAACACAGTCAGGGAGAACCCCCTGGTTACTGGAGAAGTCATGTCATGCTATTTCTACTCAAGTTCAAAACATCTTTGTAAGGCAACCATGTGAGTAATTTATATTTATCAATGTAACTCTAAGAATCTTTCTTGTAAACAAAGTCACTTACAATGATGTTTAAGATTTATACAAAATATTAATTTCTCCAGCATACCCTAACCTTTTTTTTTTTTTTACCATTATTAAGAGCACAGTGGACTAGAAACTAACCCAGGCAACAAAGAAATCCCCTCTTGTATACATAGCTTCATTATTATGATGGCATGGTGTAACTTGCTTTTAAACAATTATTTGATCTATATGAAGTGTACAGATGTCCTGTGACTAATGAACCTGCCCATTATGGTTGTATGTTGTGACGGCTGTTAAGTGAGATTTCTTCGCTTAAAAACACCCACACCTGCTGATGTGGTCATTAAGAATTGAGTGTCTTAAGGTCTTCCCCACTCTGAGATATCCCGTGCTCCACTTCCTGCCACTTGGGGTTCCCACAGCCCTTGGGCTTGCTTCCCACCCACCCACCCACCCCACCCCCCAATACCAGGTCCTCTTTTCCTTCCCAGCAGCTCACCACAGGACTTGGGACTCCTCACCACCATCACCTGTCACCCATCACATATTTATCTTTTGAAGACCTCCAGAGCTCCAGACCTCACATTGGGAAAGGAGATCACACCGCTCCATCCCTCAATGTTCTTGGGCCATGCGGCCATGTCATGAAATCTGCACTCAAATGGTGGCCACTTCTATGATAGGGCCACACAGTCCAGGGACAGAGCAATCCGCTCTGATTTCTTAAGTCTTTGCAGTATTGAGGCTTTTTCTGTATCCCAGGAATGGAATGGCCTTTCTTCCTTACCCAACATGAGGTCCAGGAGATCTTCAAAAGGTAAGTGAGCGATAGGTAATGGGAGGGGGAGGAGGACCAAGCCCTGCAGGGACCCAATGGGGGGTTGGATGGAAACAGGACCAGGGTCTGCAGGGACCCAGTGGGATAGAACAGTGGGGGGAGATAGGCGGGGGATGCTACAACTTTCCAGTGGTCAATTGTAAGGGCAAATAACATGGAGGTGCTGCAGCAGCCATAACTTAGAAACAGGATCAAAAATATCTTTTGAGGGGTCCATAGTAACTTATGGGAAGCTGTCAAGAAATATTGAAAATGATCATTTAACAGTAATCACTAAGCAGCAGCAGCAAAGCAGCAAAAAATTTCCCAAACTTTGTTCCATGGGGAAGCAATGGGTCTCAACGTTATTTAAGCTAGTTTAGTTGACAAAGTTTTGCCATATGATGCAGCGTTTTGCCCAATTGAAGATTACAAAGTGTCAAACAGATACAAGACTTTTAGTAGTACAGTATATAGATCCCTTAAAGGGGTGTGGTGGCTCAGTGGCTAAGACGCTGAGCTTATCGATCCGAAGATCGCCAGTTCAGCGGTTTGAATCCCTAGTGCTGCATAATGGAGTGAGCTCCCATTACTTGTCCCAGCTTCTGCCAACCTAGCAGTTCGAAAGCAGGTAAAAAATGCAAGTAGAAAAATAGGGACCACTTTGGTGGGAAGGTAACAGCGCTCCATGCACCTTTGGCGTTTAGTCATGCCAGCCACATGACCATGGAGATGTCTTCCAACAGCACTGGCTCTTCGGCTTTGAAAGGAGATGAGCACCGCCCGTAGAGCCGGAAACGACTAGCACACATGTGCAGGGGAACCTTTATCTTATATAGATCCCTTAGGTTTTAGGATTTCCATAACATTATTTAAGTTTCATATTTCTAGGCTTTTGGCAGGAAGATTCAAAGCATCTTTCTTTATTCTTAAACCTGGACAGAAGCCTTTGATATAAAGGCTAAAATCATTTCATCTGGACAGATTAAGAACAATAGTCTAGTTAAAGACATCAGTTTTACACTTTTGAATGCACAATGTAAGTTTCATAGATAAATTCAGTCTTTTGTCCATACCTGAATTTTCTGTTGCTTGTAAAATATCATTGTAGCACTATAATAAACAGAATTCAGAGTGGCAATCTATTACATACAATCTATCTAATATTTATGTCCAAATGTATAGTGGGCCTTTCAATAGATTGTAAACTTTTGGATGTAATTCCATATTGTTGTTTGAGTGTACAATAAACATTGCTATTTTGACAACTAATTGTTTTTTTCTAAATGCTAGCTTTTGTAAATAAATATATTTTATTAATTTAGTACAGAAATCAGTTACATCATTAGCCAGTCTTGACTATACTATATGGACTATACAGCCCATGGAATAATAAACAAATAATGGAATAATGCTAATTTTCTTCATAAGTAGCAGGTAACTACTATAGCTCATCTCTTCTACTGCCAATAGGAAGGATGCAGAACAGTTTGAAGAACTGTGTACTAGAAGGTGCAATAAACTATTAATTTACTTAATACTGTAAGCTAACAAACTTTTTCTTTTAAGTCCAAATGAGGCTTACCAGCATTGAAAGATGACACTTAACAAACATTAGCCCACTCAAGTACGGATAGTTGCACATGCTGAGGTGAGGGCAATTTATTCCCATGAAAAGGTTCCAGCACATGCCCCAGTCAGAAGGTCACTGCAAGAGCCAAGTTGCAACCTTACAACTACTTATAACCTCTCCCCTGGTTGATCATGTCACTTACATAAATTCCACCAAACAAAGCTCTGAAGATGCTGAAGTAATGCAGACAAAAGGACATGAAGCATGGAAGTAAGTTCACTACTTAAAGACATTAGCACAACATAAGCCTTAATACAAGCTCTATAATATCAGTGTCATACAATTTTGTTCTAATTAAAAGAATGCTGCCCATTGCCTTAGGTGCCAAATGTAAAACAAATTACATTTTTTGTTCAGTTTAGGGAAATAAAGCTTTATAATCAAAATGTGGCAGAGTCCATTAATGTTATTTTAAGTTACAAATTTTCAGTAGGAACCAAAAGCTAAATAGAGCTTCTGGAAAGAGAGGATCAAGCATCCTTTGAGCCATCTTCAACAGAAAGTTACTGTTTCCAGCCATGACTATTCACACTTTTCATTTGCTCAGATCAGCTGTTTTTATAAGTATTTAACTACAATTTCCCAAGATGTCTGTGAAGTAAACTTTTGTTTATAGAATGGATTGGAAGTACTTATTCTTTAAAAAAATAAACCATCTCAAGCTCTCCAGGGTTAGGGTTGTAGATATATAGATCTGGCAAAACATCGACAAAGGTGGAATGGTTCAGTTGTACAATCTTTCCATATGTACCAGACCAATCTCTACTGTCTTCTTATTTAGAAACAGTAATAATGAAGACATCCATGCACTTTATCTCTCATATACATACACACACACATACATACAGGCGCGCACACGCACACACACACATTTTTTCCTAAGAATAAATGCTCATGCCTACCAAAATAAGGAGTACCTTCAACTAATTAGTCTTTAGCCCAATTCAATAGAAATTCAAACTGTTCTCAAGAAACCAAGCTCATGACCTTTTGTTAGTTTATTACTTTTGAGAGAGCATTAAATTATTTAAGGGACAGGTCCTAAATTCCTGTTTCCCCTTCTCTTTTGTTCACTGTGAGTGGAAGACCCGCTAACAAGGGTGGGGGGGGAATGAAAGAAAATACTGGTTTGATGCAAAAACATCCAGACTCAAGAGGGATAGGAAGTATTGGTTGGAGGGTTAAGGTGGGCTTCTTAGGCAGGGTGGTCTTTGGGGGGGGTTGGATTCGAGTATTGGCCCCGAGCTTTAGTAAAAAGAAGGAGTCGAGACAATACCACACTCTGAATCAAGGGAGAAGGGAAGGGTTCGCCTTTTACGGCTCACCCGCCTTTCTCTACCCAAATTCGCAGCCCGTTCCACCCCATCTCCAGCCAAGCTCACGTGGAAAGCTTTCTCGTCCAGAAGAGGCCGCCGGGCCAAAGCTCCTGAAGCTGAACAGCGCGGCTGAGGTTCAGTTTGATCTGGGCAAGGAGGTAGCTGGCCTCGGCTTCTAGCTTGTCGCCGTAGGGTAGCAGCTTATTGTACACCAGTTCCTTCTGTACGGCTGGAGGCGGTAGGGGTGGCGGTAAGGGAGGCGGCGGCTCGGCACCGACGCCGGCCTTAGCCATGGCCGCCTCCTTCCTGTCCCGTTGGATAACCGCCTGTCTCCCGCCGCCCCGAGGACTCGGCTTGCTGCCGCTGCGGCTTCTTTGCGTCGCCCGCCGGATCGGCCCCGGCTGTTGGCTAGCCCCGGCTACCGAACCCGACTGCCTCGAGCGTCTGTCACACAGCGGCTCCTGGTGACGAAGCAACAGAGCGAACGAACCAAGCAGCGCCGCCGACCTTGTCGCCGTCTCCCGCGGCTGCCGCCCAACACTGCTGGCAGAGCAGGCGGGCGACGCGGAGGTCACTTCCGCTGCGAGGGAGGGGGAGGAGACGAGGATGAGCTCCCTGGAAGGAGAACCGCGAGACTGAGGAGCCGCGAGGCCGGAGAGAGAGAGAGAGAGAGAGAGAGAAGGGGGCGGGGGCGCGAAGCCAAAGCGGCCGGCCCAGTCCTGAAGGCGGTCGGCGGCGCCTTCCCTTCCCCGCGCTCTCTCTGAGGAGGCAGCGGCTCTCGAGCTTCCCCCCCTCCCCCCCGCTCCAACGGACATAGCGGTCCTGGCGCATCCTTAGCGGCTGCGAGGGTGATGGTTTTAAAACGCCTTTCAACCGTGGAGATGAGCCTGGCCAAAGTACAGTGATAGGGAGGGATGGCGGGAGGAAAAACCTGGCTCCTAAGGAGATCGTAGGTATGACTCGCGGAGGGAGAGGCGAGAGAAAATTAGCCGCCTGGGGTGGGGTGACGCTTTTAAAAGGCAGGCAGCCAAATTAACTTCGCGTGGAGCAGGTAAACGAAGGCATCCCGAGGGCAGCAGGAGAAAGCAAGAGAAAGGAGGTGGATTGAACCGGTAGGAGGATGAATGCCGATTGGGGGAGAACTGAGAAGCTTCCAGGGGGGTGTTTATTGAGGGGGAAAATAAATAAAGCTTGACAGAAGCAGGAAATAAAGAGAGGGTGGAAGGCAAAGGGCAGAAAAAGGGGTTTGTAAGAAAGTGTTGAATAGAGGAAAGGGGCTTATTATATGAAGAGAGATGAGAAGGGAACCTAGGATTTGTGGATCAGAGAACTTGGATTAGGGATAATGAAGAAAAGGTGTACAGGTAGTCCTTGATTTACAACACTTCGTTTAGTGACCATTCAAAGTTGCAATGGCACTGAAAAATGTGACTTATGACTTTTTCAAAGTTATGACCTTTGCAGCAACCCCATGATCATGTGATCAAAATTCAGATGCTTGGCAACTGGTTCATATTTATGACCATTACTGTGTCCCAAGGTCATGTGATCACCTTTTGCGACCTTCTGACAGGCAAAGTCAATGGGGAAGCCAGATTCACTTAATAACTGTGTTACTAATTTAACAGCTACATGATTCACTTAATAACTGTGGCAAGAAAGTTTGTAAAGTGAGGCAAAATTCACTTAACAAATGTCTCACTTAACAACAGTAATTTTGAGCTCAATTGTGGTTGTAAGTCAAGGACTACCTGTACTGTAAACTTGTAGAGATTTGAAAGGAGAAAAGTATTTTGAAGTGGGTAGGGGCACTGTCACTAGGTAGCACCAGCCTGCCATTCTGTTTTTTGCCCCAAGATCCTGGGCCTGTCCTGCAATGCAAACCTAGGAAAAGGCACATTAGGTTTGAGGAGTGGCAGACAGATCCTATGTACTTTGAAATACCTTTTCCCCTTGAATTAAAGTGCTGCATAGCTTTAATACGTTGTAGGGTGGGGAACCTTCATGAGTATGGAATATGATTCACCCATTGCCCAATCCATAAATGTTTTGATATTTTATGGTGTTTTATGAATGTAGCAAATGTAACTTTGAATAAACTGTTTAAGCAGGATATCATTTTAACAGCCATCAACTTCTAGCAGGGGGACAGAGGTCGACCTCAAGGCACCTTGTTTGTGGGGTGCCGCAAGGGTCGGTCCTCTCGTCTCTCCTGTTCAACATTTACGTGAAGCAGCTAGGTGAGATGATCCGTGGTTTTGGGGTGCAGTGCCATCTGTACGCTGACGACACTCAGCTGTACATCTCCACCCCAGACCACCCCAATGATGCCCTTGAAGTGATGTCCCGGTGCCTGGAGGCCGTGCTTGTCTGGATGGGGAGGAACAGGCTCCGACTCATCCCCTCCAAGACCAAGTGGCTGTGGTTGCCGGCGTCCCGATATAGCCAGCTGGTGCCATCGCTGGCTATTGGGGGCGAGTCATTGCCCACAGAGAGGGCTCGCAACTTGGGCGTCCTCCTGGATGCATGGCTATCTTTAGAAGAGCATATGACGGCCGTGGCCAGGGGGCCTTTTTATCAGGTTCGCCTGATACGCCAGTTGCGCCCT
Organism: Pantherophis guttatus; assembly: GCF_059756535.1. Taxonomy (NCBI): domain Eukaryota; kingdom Metazoa; phylum Chordata; class Lepidosauria; order Squamata; family Colubridae; genus Pantherophis; species Pantherophis guttatus. The sequence continues at coordinate 312,700,836 of NC_142063.1, forward strand.
TTTCTGGATCAGGACTCCTTATGCACGGTCACTCATGCCCTCGTTACTTCCCGCCTGGACTACTGTAATGCTCTCTACATGGGGCTCCCCTTGAGGAGCACCCGGAGGGTCCAACTGGTCCAGCATGCGGCCGCACGGGTGATTATGGGGGTGACATGGCACTCCCATGTAACACCTCTCCTGCGCGAGCTGCACTGGCTTCCTGTGGTCTTCTGGGTGCGCTTCAAGGTTTTGGTTCTCACCTTTAAAGCGCTCCATGGCTTAGGGCCTGGATATCTACGAGACCACCTTCTGCCACCGATAACCTCCCACCGGCCAATACACTCCCACAGAGAGGGTCTCCTCAGGGTGCCGTTGGTCAAGCAATGTCGACTGGCGACCCCCAGGGTGGAGAGCCTTCTCTGTGGGGGAAGCCGCCCTCTGGAATGAACTACCCCCAGGGATACGACTGATCCTGGACCTCCGTACTTTCCGCCAGGCTCTGAAGACCTTCTTGTTTCAACGAGCTGGGCTGGCTTAAAATTTTAATTGATTAATTTTATGGGTAAGGGTTTTAAAATTGGGAGCCAAACTGATTTAATTTTTTTTTTATTATTTTAATTTTCATACTGTATGTATTTTAACCCTGGCTGTTTACTGCCCAGAGTCCTTCGGGAGAAGAGCGGTATAAAAATTTAATAAATAAATAAATAAATAGTTAACACTAAACCATGATTTGTTGAATAAGACACTATTGGTCATATTCAGGCCACACATTGAGATGAAGCATGAGTTAGTGTTAAGCTAAGCCAACCTATACAACAATCTGAGCATGAAATACAAATATTTTTTCTTTTGCTTCCATTGAATCCAATTGATTTATAAAAGATGCTATCTTATTAGTTGGGTTTACACAATTGGTTATTACTGGATCCCAGTCACCTGATTATGTGCCATCAAATTTGTGTTCATTGTAAGCGACTGCATATCTCAGGATGTTCTGTCCCCATCTTGTTCCTTCTGATCACAAGAAAACTGATAGAAATGAAAGAATGGTGGTACATTATTGTGGTGGGTTGATCACAGATTCATTCTTATAATGGTAAATCCTATTGTTTTCAAATGTTTGTTTACTTGTAGAAAAATAAAGGCAAACTTTAAGCTCTATGAATTCATAAATGGTAATTATGTTGCATACGCTAGAAATTGTATGGGCAATAAAAAGTCTGTGATTCATTAGGACAAAAGGTGAAGGTCTAGTTCAGTGATGGCGAACCTTTTCGACACCAAGCGCACATCTGGGCCGCAACCCGGAAGAGGAGCTGCCCAGGGCCCATGCACACATCCGAAAATGAACTTCCTGTTTCAGCCAGCTACCCTTCTGGGTTTTTGGTACACATGAATGCATGACAATCAGCTGGCCGGCGCGCATGCTCACACAAGAAAACGGAAGACCAGCTCTTCCAGTTTCCAGCACTGCCACATGCAAAAAGGCCAGCTGATCGTCACGTACTCATGTGCGTCAGAAACCCGTAAGAGGAACGGGCGATGCCACACGTGCCAGGCGACATGGCTCCACGTGCCACTTCGGGTATGCGTGCCATAGGTTCGCCATCACGGGTCTAGTTTGACCACAGTCCTTCCTGCATTTCTTTTGTTCTACAACTGGCTATTTTCCATCCCAAGAGTTAGAAGCACATTAACTAATATTAGTAATTGCATATTAAATTGCTGATTTAAAAATAGGCTGAGAAGAAATTACATTTCTTCCCTCCTAGGAAAAAGATCTGCTTTCCCCCCACCCACCACCACCACAGAACAAAAAGATCAAAGCACTTTTTTCATCTCCCTTCCAAAAAGTAGCCTTATTACTACCATCATTTGACATGTGTTGAAGGAAGAAAAATCTCGTCTCTGACAATATTTGCATGACATTAGTAATTTGCATTACTATTAGATTTTTATTATGCTTATTAAAATATATTTTGGTCATCTCAAGGCATCAAGCATACCTAATACCTTTCCTCCAATTTTCTCCACAACAACCTGTGAGGTGGGTTTTGCTGAAGGTGAGTGGCCCAAAGTCACCCAACCAGATGCTTTATGATTCAGTATATAATTGGGGCTTTAAAATATTTATTTAAAACTGTATATGGCTGCCTTATATGCAATCAACCTAGGCAACCCACAAAAGATCAGCAATAATCATATCACCCATACAAGAAACATTATGCTTCTCACCATAGCACCATAACATCCATCTGTTCTAAATATATAGACCACAAGATGATGTTCCCCCATTTCAATTTTTTAAAAAGATTGGAGAGATTTTAAAAATTGGAGAGATTGGTGCTGATGTGATTGTCTGGATTTGTTTTTTCATTTTGTCTCTCATAGTTGAGGTCTACCTATGATGTCAATTACAGGCCTCTCTCATCTTTTTAAGCGGGAGAACTTGCACAATTGATGGCTGACTAAATACTTTTTTACCCCACTGTATATAGAACATCAGTTTATCGTGTATGTTGATAATAATGATGGGTGGTTATCTCCAACTATCTCTTAAATATTATTAACTGATATTCTCTTCCAAAACCACCTAGTAATCAGGCAACAGCTGCAACCTAATATAATAGTAAAATAACAGTAACAAATAAAATTCAAATTCCTGGTTTAGTTCTACTTACAAAATATTTTTTCATAACATAAATTATTGTTATTTGAAGCAAAAAACACTTTGGATGACAAGTGAAATACAGAAAAGAAAACTTTCTGTATTTTCACAGACAGCATTTAAACACAATCCTGTAAAACAAGGTAGATAAAAATCGATTATTATTTTTTTTAATTAATGGATTTTTTTTTAATTTAAATCAGATTTTTTTATCAAATTTATTTTAATAAAATACTTTTGGAGTAAAAATTTATATAAAAGGAGCTTAGTTATGTAGCATGAGACTGTATATTCTGCAATATTGGGACTGTTGGTGAGTCAACAGCGGATCAGAGGAGGAGCTGCTGCAGGACAGAGTTGACAGTTGCTCTTTAAAAATTATGATTTAAATCAAGCCTTTTTACTAGTGATTTAAATCATGATTTAAATCGACTTGATTTAAATCAAATCCACCATGGTGTAAAATCTGTTATTTTATACAATAGATATTTGTTTCCAAAGCCTGTTATTGACTTAGCCCTAGCACCTGCTGGCTGGACACTATAAAAGATTATGACACCAAGATGACCATGGCGGAGCTGAAGGAGGCAATGTGAGACAGAAGAACATGGAGAATCTTGATCCATGGAGCGGCCAAGGGTTAGACACAGCTGATGATGACAATGAATATTGACTTGATTGACATATGTGAAAATACAGGTTTTATTCTCAGTTTCTGGTGAGATTTTGACGTATTAGCGTACAGAGTATCTATAGGAATAGGCAGTCTTGTTAGACTAATGTATCAAAAGCACATTCAGTCACCTTTCAAGATTTTCCTATTATCCTCAATTATTAATTCTATTAAAGTCTCTGGCTTTCTAGAATTGAGAAACACTCTAGTCACTTGAAAACATCATACCTGATTACCTTCTCACACCGAGAAGAACCAAAAGGTTTCTCTGGTTTTTAAATGACCAGGGAGATGAAAGTTTGAATTATGTACATGGAATATTATCCAAAAGTACTCACTGTTTACTCATTATATCTGCAAAATCATCCAACCATCAATGAATCATACAGGCCATTCTGCTGCCTAAGTTATTAGGACTAGAGAAATTATTTTGAGGTTATTCATTAAAAAGTTAGGTTAAGTTAGCTGGGAATCCAGAATCTTAAAAAAGAATTACAATGGCTTGAGATATGAAATGATTGAAATTGTGCTACAACTTCATCAGGAGAGCCACAAGTTCCCAAATATCTACTTGAGCTACCCATCACTAACATATATTGTTTATTCACATCAGGTGCTATACTTGCCCAGGTGGAATTCAATGTATGCATATGATCAGAATACCAGAAAGGGTAGAAATCCTGACATTGTTCAGAGGCTATAAGGATTAAGACTGGTCCTACACTTATTTTTAACTGGTTCACAATTATATTTCAATTGATCCCCGGGTATAGTCTCCTCCACTCCTACCTTTTTATTTTTAACTGGTTCACAGTTCATATAAACTGTTACCCAGCGTATGCTTTCCTCCACTCCTAACTCTGTTTATTGGCTGGTCCACAGCGTTGCTTTCACTGTTTTCCAGCTCATGCTTACCTCCACTCCTAACTCTTATTTTAATTTTTAACTAATTCCAAGCTTTGTTTCAACTGTTTTCTAATATAATACCTTCCTCCACTCCTACCATATTTATTAACCTGGAGCAAAACTCTACTTTAGCTAATTTCCAAAATCATATTTCACATTACTCCTAGTTTCACATATTTAATTGATTAATAACATTTTGTTTTAAATATTATCTTGCTTGCATTTTGCTCTCTTCCAACTTCTCTTATTCAATCTGTTAGCTTCAAATTATTTCACAATGTATTACCCATATTGTTTTTCCATTTATTCTCCTCTTCTTAAAAACTTCCAGTGATGAAGCACCCACAACTTCTTTTTCTCTTTCTCTTTCTCTCTCTGCTCTACTGGTTACTCTAGATCAGGGGTGTCAAACACATGTCATCATGGTATTGTCTCGTGATGTATTGTGACTTTTCCCTCCCTTCACTAAAATGGGCATGATGTATTTGGCCTACGAGCCATGAGTTTGACAACCCTGCTCTAGATGGAGTAGCACTTAAAAAGTAGATCTGTAGGTTGGAGCCCTTCTTAAAGCAATCATTGGATAGACATGCAAAGAATATTACTTTGAAGATCTTCGTCCAGATCTTTGGTTGATATGCCATTTATAGTCTTTTTGGGGAAGGAGGTTCTGGTTACAATGTCTCACACTTTTATTACCTCTTGATTAGATTACTAAAGAGCATGTTGCATGGGTATCCTTTGAAGTCTACACAGAAACCGCAGTTCATATAAAATGTAACAGCCCAGGTATGTAAAAGTCACTTCTTACATATACCACAAATGTTGCCGGTGCTGCATTTGTTGCTGAATAATTCAGAGTGATGATTTTCACCTGCAAAGTTTGGAATAGGAAAACTAGGAGTTTTCACAATAACTGAAATGGCTATTTCAACGGTCTATCATTGATGTGAGACCTGCATTTTTGTTTCTAAAAAAGGAAATAATTGAAAAATTTTACTTTCTAACATGTTTCTTTAATTGAGCCAGAAAGACAATACTTTTATAACAAACATTTATAGGCTATGAATCAGAGCTAAATCCATCTGTTCAGTTTTTGCAACATTTTAGTTGTCATTGAACGTGAAAAGGGCACAGTCGGTTCCTGACTCACATAATGGGTACTTTAATATCTTGAGTCTAAAATTCTATTTGCACAGCTTGTAACACTAACTTTTTCTTTCTTGTTAAGTGGGAGGAATACTGACTGAGAGTATTCAAAACAGCACCATTACCACCTGTCATTTCCTGGTTCTCAGCTGGAGAACAAATGAAGAGGTTCAAATTTTAAAACTGAAAGAAATACATTTGCTCCATTGAAGAGAATTGCTACTGCTGTGGTTATCAACTGCAAACTGCTGACGCACTTTTGTACCCCACAGACTTCTGTTTTAAATCAACTAACACCAGCATCATCAGTTTTTAAGTATGGGCAATGTGTTTTTTTGCCTGAGATAATCAAAGTTAAATAAAAGTGTCTTGAGAGAACACTAAACCATAACATTTGTTTGTTTTTAATTTATTGTATGGTGGTAATTTTATATTATTTATAATTTATGGCATAAGAATTAAGCATGAACCAGCTGTTATGTTTGCCATAGTTTGATTTGATGTAAATTTAGTTGCACATTAGACATCTGTAATACTAAATTCCAAATTCAGAGAAGAAATGGAGAGAAGCAAATATGCTGTTTGGGGGAATATCTCTACAATGACAATTAGAAATTAGACTGGCATATTTTCATCACTTGAGATGATCTTATAATCACTTCTGTCCAATGAGACGTGGCCTAATATTAACTGGACAATAAGGACTAAAATGTAGATTAAGTGTTTTTCTGCTTAGACTGGTCTATCAGGGCAACCTGGTGTACCCAAATATGGGACGGAGCATACTGCTTTGACCTTTCAGCCCCAATCCAGGAGCCTTCGCAGGCAGTCGCTTTCATGACAAACCTTTATTTCTTTGTCAGTAAATATAAATTCAGCGCAAATGTAGATTGTTGAAAAAGATAAAAGAAATTAATATACTAATAAATGTGTTATAAGTTGCTGAAAGACTATGCGTTAAAAATATGTCTATGCATTGGCAGTTTTAGAAAAAAATTGTGGAGAATTTTCCTTCGTTTCTGTAAATTAGATATAGTATATGCTCTTTGAATGTTTGACTCATCATCCAATGAAAGTGACTGTCTTAAGTGAAACCTGATTGTGATGTGAATCTATCCAGCAAAATTGAACTGAAAAGCCTGCTTGGGGAAAAAAAAGGCTCCTCAGAATCCTGAATTGTTAATTACAGCTTCTTTTGCTGTCAGAAACAGTTGGTTGTTACTGAAAATGCATTAAATTGATTCATGCTTCTGGTTGATGTAATTGATGGCAAACCATCACCTTCAAATTTCAAGTCAAGGACAACCCACACACTTCCCTGTTGCTTAAATTCTTTCATGCTGTCCTGGGCAGCCACATGGTTGCCATTATTGGATGAAAAGGGCAAGAATTAATTCCCCTGTTTCCTAGGAAACAACAGTGACTACTACGTGTCAGTTGAAGTGATTTTAAATAAGTCCTGTTTAGCCTGTGACAATATAATCTACAGCTTTTACACTTTTTCCCTTAATTTTACCTCTTTTTTTAGTCAAGAAAATTTTTTCCCCAAAAACTGAAAAGGAGAATTAAAGTCAAGAAGAGACATTATGTCTACTTATTTTAAACCTTTTTGTTTCTGTTAGATGCATTTGAAATGAGTTTTAAAATATTTGAATATTTTAAAATATTTTAATGTTTTAAAATAATTGTTCTAATAAAAGATTATTCATAATTAATTAAACCCCAGATTCTAGAGTGATTTTGCCCCCCTTTATACCATGCACTTTGTGGGAAGGAGGGAGGAAAGCCTGTTTTTTTGTTTGTATTTTTGAGTTATTTTAACATGTATATTGCCCAGAATTGTGATGGAGTCAGGCAGCCTTATAAGTTTAATAAATAAAGCTAAACCAAGCAGAAAGAATTGAGAGGTGAAAGGGAATAGACATTACAGAACAGAATCAAATTTTAGAAAAATGCCATTTGTAATGAGAAAAGATAAGACTAGAGATAGAATACCTTGTTTCTATATGTAGCTATCTTCTGTAGTAAGCCAATAAAGCTGATTTTGTATCTTCTAGGTAAAAAGGTATATTCGATTTAGTTCTGATCATAAGAAGAAAGTTCTCTAAATTTAGTCTGTTCAAGACTGTGTGTAAGCTTGGTCTAGGAAAAAAGAGGCTTGCTGGTTCTAGTATGTTTTGGCTACCCTGAGCACTACAGTACAATATATGTGCATCTGAATAAGAATAGGTAACTTTTGCTGAAAACTGCCTAACACTGAACTCTTTATCGACGAGAGAAGTAGAGGAGCATATGGCAATAGCCATAAAATAGCCACAAAATCTTTATTGTTAGAAATTAGATCAATATCTATCATTTTAACTGCCTATCAAAACCTTTCCTATCAAAATCCTTCCTATTGACACGTGTCCTAACACAGTATTTCAAATACCAATCTATGCTAATGGTGATTTATTTCAGTTATTACATGGTACTGCTGTAGAATATTATTGAAAGTAATTGCCTTCCATCACCGCTTGCTGCTCCTTAATTGTTTCTTCCTCAGCACCACCAGACTTTAAAAAATACAGAGCAAACCTCCATCCAGAAATTGAATAGAAGGTGTGGATAAGATCTGTTAGTATACAGTACATCTTTGAGCATTCTCTCACACCTCAGCTGTATGGGCCAGGAGGCTTCTGCAGGGCATTATTTTCTACTCAGAAAGATAGAGGAGAGCCTTACCCTGTATTTTGTTGAAGAAGAAACTGGATATCTAATAAAGTTATTGACTGGATATCTAGTAAAGTTTGCAAAGTACAATCCTCTAAGTGCCTTTGAGACACCAGTATGCCTGAAATTCTCTTTGCATGCTAGTTATTTGTTCTGCTTTGCTTCTAATTTTATCTAAGACCTTCTGTTTCTTCTCAATGTAACACTTTGTCCTCTGAAACATTGTCTAGATGTTAATTTAACTGAGGATATTGTCTGATTTAAAGAAATGTAAGTTATAATTATCTGTTAATTTTTCAATCTTTATTAATTTGCATATGCAAACATGTTTAGAATTTTAAAAATTGTATATTTCATTTTTAGAGGATACATGTTTGATTATAATATATGCCCTTTTGGAAAAAGCATTTCTTAAGTGAGATAATAGGAAATACTCTTCTAAACTGTAATTGCTGCCCTATTTTATAATGTTTATTAAAAGTTCAAAATCTTTGAAATTAATTGAAGGTGTTTTATGTTAAATAATCTAAAGAATTTGATTAAGAAAACATTACAGTCCCACTTTTTATTTCCATCTTTGCCAAGAATGAGGCAACTTTAGTGGAGTACAAGTGAAGTTAAAAATGAAGATTGTTCTTTGTTAAAATTAGACTTCTTCTAAATGAACAATTGTTTGAATTAAATATTTGGGGGGGCCAAAAGATACTGCTTAGAGCAGGGCTGTCAAACTCATGGCCCACGGATCAGATGCGTCATGCACTGGCCACGCCCATGCTCAGTTTAGCAAAGGGGGGAAACGTCGTGATATGTCACGTGACAATACAAGTTTGACATCCCTGGTTTAGAGGAATAATAGTGTAAGAAACTGGAATTTTAAAAAAAATACTCTTAATTGTGTTTGATAAAATCTCTTTATCACTGACCAAAGTCTTATGAGGACCCAGATTGTTGGGGGCAATATGCTGACTCTGTAAACTGCTTAGAGAGGGCTGTGAAGCTCTGTGAAGTGGTATATAAGTCTAAATGCTATTGCTTATGCACAACAGCTAAAACATGCACAGTGTACAGATAACTTCTACCATAGTATTATGATAATGTTTATATCTTCAAACTCTTAGTGATTTGATAAAATTACTAGCAGGATGGTATAAAAGAAGAAACAGAACTGTCCCCATGAATGTTTCAGATTTTGCTATAATCAGATTTTACCAGAATGTTTCAGATTTTACCTGCTAATTTATATGTGATTGGCAATTTGGTTTTGCTGGCTGGGAAATTAACATTTTTATGAAAAAAAACTACTATTCATCAGTGATTGGTGAGATTTAATTGATTGGGTTGTTTGGGAAGTAGGTATCTAGGTGGTTTCCAAAATGGACTTTTGTCTAGAACATGATTTCTATAATTCCTATTGACTCAAAGATTTCCAATAATGTGTAGCTGGTGTAGATTTTAATTTTAGTTAATTCCAAGTTACTTTCAAAATACACAAATTTTTGCCCTGCTAATAGAACAACATTCCTATAGATTAATCAGTGGAACAGTTTGCCTCCAGAAGTTGTGAATGCTCCAACAATGGAAGTTTTAAAGAAGAGATTGGACAAACAATTGTCTGAAATGGTATAGGGTTTCCTGCCTAAGCAGGAGGTTGGACTAGAAGACCTCCAAGGTCCCTTCCAACTCTGTTAAATTTCTTTTGTATTTCTATTCTATTTTTATGTTTCGTCTTTTTTCCCATCATATCTCCTAGTTACACATCACCTGGGAATTTGTTTTGACTGACATTGGCTGCTAAATGGTTCATACAGGTATAACTTTAGAGAAAGATACCATTCTTAGTCTCATCTCTCTATCACATTCTACTGTTAATACACCATGTGAATTCTGGTCCTTCTGTCCCAGGTTTTATACTGTAGGAATACCTTATAAATCTCCCCCATGAAGGTTTTCTACGTTTTATATATTATAATATAATATAAAAGCATAGAAAGCTTTTATACACACTAGGCCTTGATCCAACCCTTCAAATTTTTGAGGATTTACACATGATAATACATAAAAAGATAGTACATGTATTAAACGTCCAATTTAATATGTAGCATTCAAAAGGGGAAAGTGGAGAAGGAATGCAAGCACTGCAAAGTGCACGGGGATCTCAATTGTTCTTAGTTCGAGTGATTATTTCACTTCCTTAACCCAAATTCTGAAAAGAGTTTAAGGAAGGGAACAGGCTACATCGATCCAAGCCCTTTAAAGTTCCCTCCCTACCCCCTTTAAAAAAAAAAGGGTGGATTGAGCCTATCGAATTGGCTGGGATTAGCCTGTTGGGCTATCGCCCTCTAATGAATCTTGAGCCTTGCGAGTACCCGTCGCAGCCTCTGCTGGCTGAGTTTCTGCGTTAGACTGATCAGCGCTTGCTCGCTCTCACTCCTTCTCTACCCTGAGTGACTCTTCTTTCCCTGCAACCATTATGTCCCGGATCCTCAAATCGGTGGATTACGAGGTATTTGGCCGGGTTCAAGGTGAGCAGCGGAGAAAGTTGCGAAGGCTAAATATTAGGAAAGGGGCCGTGGGGAAGAGAACCGCGCTGGCAAAAATAGCTTCAGAGCGCACGAACTGCCCTCTCGGGTTACAAAGAAAAGCTGGCAAGGAGAACCGTTTATATAAAGCGAATTTAATTGCCAGATCATGCCGGCCGTGCTGGCTCAAAACAGTTCTGTGCTCAGTTAGTCTTAAAAGTGAATTGAAGAGCCGGCAAGGGTCTTAGTGTTAATAATACACGTGCGCGGCAAGTGCAGGAAGGGGCACTCATTGTTTCCATGCCCCCAGATCCACTAATGCTGCCGCAGTTACAAGTTACCATTACCTCCTATGCTACCTTCGCAGGAGAGCTGTTCAACTGCTCACTGGGATTAGCACTTGTTTTAAAAACTGGGGAGATAAAATTTCATTTTAAACTGGCAGTGAAAGATTACATTATTAAATCCTCCTTCATGTCAAAACTAATCATCAGAGAGAACAGACTTTTTTCTTAATACATTTTATACACAAGGGATTTATCCACATCTGCCATCTTTCAAAACTGCACAAACACACTTCTGTGAAATACAAAGGTGTAGTAGGAAACAGCAGCAACTTTGACCAATATATGTATTCTCTCTTCAGGGAAGGCATGGTAAACATCATATTTGAGCCCTGATTATGGATGATGACTGTGAGCGTGTCCTCAATGCTTTGGCCACATATTTTCAGGGATAGTTCAATATTCTGCTTGTTTTCATAGAACTCCTCCTCAGCTCAAAACCAGTCTTTCTGGGTAAAATGATTGTAGATTTGTCGCTAAAATGACTGCACATGCAAATAAACCAGGAAAGAAAAAAGAAATGGTTATTTATATAAACCAGCCTACATCTCTTTCTCTCTAAAAGAACCAAGTGTGGCTTTGCCCACCAAAATATGGCCCTCTCAGATGTAGAGAGCAGACAGTTAAAACCATAATTATAAAAATAGAATTAAAAATGCAATATCCTCAATTTAAAACAAAAGAGTTAAAATATATGACAACTAATTTAAAACAAAGAGCGGAGGATTAAAATTGAGTGCAATAATAGAACCATAATAAAATAATAAAATATTTTCCTGGTAGGAAAATAATATAAAAATAGACACCAACTGGGCTTCCATGTAGGACATACCACAGTTAGGAATTCAGCACTGTAAAAACATGACAGTACATAACTTAGTTCCACATCTAAAAGATGTGGAATGGAGAGTACTTCTCTACCGTACGTGTAAATAAAAGCTATACTTCTCTGTACATACATCAGTATTTCTGAATTGCTATACTATTTGGATGAATCTTGTAAAATGATATGCACTCTCTCTTTGTATATGATGAATCTATATACCGTATTTTTCGCTCCATAAGAGGGACTTCCCCCCCTCCCCCAAAAAAGGTGGACGGTGCCAGTCCTTTGGTGAATAGCAGCTAGGCCAAGGCGGCAGGTCCTTTTACAGTGCTTGAACTCTGCCTCTTCTGTCTTTGTCATTGCCCGCCTCTTCTGTCTGTTTTCCGCAGTGCAGGAGTCAATAGGCAGAGCTGGCATATGAAAGGACACCTATCTGTGGTCTGCCTGATATTTTTTGTCTTGTTTTCCTCCTCTAAACCTAGGTGCGTCTTATGGTCCAGTGCGACTTATGGAGCGAAAAATATGGTATATTGTTATACTGCAAAGTCCATGTTGTTGGTATTACAAAATCGATGTTGTGTGGCTTTCACACCCTTGGTGCTTTAGCCATTGTCAACTCTCAACACAACAGAAAATGATTCTTTTCTTTGTTTCCCAAAAGGTGTTACTTTTAATCACTTTTCATTTTACCAAACCTCCTATCAAAATAAAAATTGTCTGGAAATCTTTGATTGGTTGTTATAATGCTGTTTTATAAATACAAATGAAATGATGTTCCATTGAGCATATATTTATAGTTTTATTTTCTTTGCATTCTTCTTTCTCAGGGGTTTGTTTCAGAATGGTAAGGGACCATGAAGTATATCATCTTTGCATCACTTCTCTGTAACTTTTTTGAGAGTAAAATAGAAAGCCTGAGCAGAGACTTCAGAAATCTGCAATGCCAAGTTTCTGTGTTAATCTGGAGAGTTAAGTATCATATAATTATAATGTGTACTTTAGTGGAAATCCTTTTACAGTAGAATCCTGATTTTATGACCATTAGTTATATAAATATCCTATTTTTAGTATTTTACTTAGCCACATAAGAAAAAAGGTACCTGTGGACAAATGTAAGCATTGTACAAGGGTCCCAAGATACATGGAAATCTTGCATTTCCCATTATCCATATTTAAGATTGTGCAACCTGGAAACATGGGAAAGCCCATCTTTCACAATAATCAAGAAATACAAGGGGACTTTGTTCACTTTCCAAAGCAAAGTAGAGATTGTTGAAAGGTTTGGAAAGGTGAAACATTATTAGTAGTATTAGCAGAAACAGTATTAGCAGAGGTGTTTCGAATTGGGATATCTACAATTTTACAACCAAAGGTTAAAAAAAGACACCTTCTTACATTTTCAGCAATGGGAAGTGGAAATGAAAAAGGCAATGGGAAACAATGAAATATGAAAAAAAAATCAGCATTATAAAATACTGTCTATGCAAGGTTTTTTCCCAGTGAGTAGTCTTGGTGAACAAGTGTCAAGCCCATTTCTGTGTGAAGAAGCCTTGGAAATGAACAAGAAATTAAATGGTAATCCTGACTTTAACTGAGGAAGGTTAACACAAATCAGGTTTCTCCATGGGATTCATCATTTTGGCATTCATTATGTAAAATTTATGAGCTGATCAGACAGATACTCAGTGCCTGAGACAGAAATTCACAGATTTCAAAAATGAGAACTTTAATGCTGAAAATATTTATAACACTGTTATTTCTGGGCCCTTCCACTCTGAAGTATGTAGTGCATTATAAATTGCTTTGCAGTGGCTACAAGATTGACAGGACTGAGATGTTGTACTGTTCCTGCAGGATTTGGCTGCAAAAAAGATAACTAATTCTCTCAAAAAAAATTATTTCAGAACATTATTTTAAAAAATGCAGTATAACCATCTGAATGGACATAATCCAAATTCTTTTGGGCACAGAGTGCAGATTATACAGTTATTTGGTTCTCAGTTAAAAAAATAAATCCAGATGAGAATATTTGTTCAGTGTATGAATTTTTTCTCTCCTACCATAGAAGCATCCTTTATGCCTTATCTTGAAACTGTAAGTGCCACTGCCAGGCTCAGAACAAACTTATCTTAAAGCCTGGCACTTATTGTATCTTGAAGCAAGTACAAACCATAGCTCAGATCCTAAACTTCATAACAACATTTGCAGCATTCATGTGAAATGCTTCATTAGAGGACTTTGATTGGGGCAGAGCGTCTCGAGAAATTAAGAGCATAGTTGCAAATGACTTGTCATATTCTTGATGGCCTAAACTGAATAACATTTATAGTAGTTATCTGTGCTGTGCTACACACAAACCTTTTTTTTAAGCAGACACATTTCTAAGCAGTTACGAGATGGGGCGAGGCTGTGTATTAATTAATTAGAGGGGTTTTTTTCCTTACTTGCTTCAGTTTTTCTTCAGAAATTTGTATAAGTAAAAAGTTGAGGTTTTATGTTATTACCTTATTCTACTGTATCAAAAGAACTTGGAAGTCAATGTTTTTCTTTTTCTTTTCCTTTTTGCCCTACACTTTTCTCTCTTTCCTTTTTCCTCCCTTATTTTCCCATTATCTTTATTTTTCTTTGTATTTTTGTATTTTATATTTTGATAAATTAATAAAATATTTGAATACAGCATTATAGGGCTGAAAAGGATGTCGGAGGTCTTATCCAATACCTTGCCCAAGGCAGAAGTCTTTATACCATCCTGGACAAATGATTATCCAATCTTTTCTTGAAAACATGAAGTGATAAGGCACCTGATCCTGAGAGGCAAACTGCTCCATTGATTAATAGCTCTCACTGTCAAGAATTCTTCCTTATTTCCAGGTTGAATCTTCCTCTGACAAGCTTTCACTCATTGCTTTTTGTCCTTCTTTCAGGTGCTATGGAGAATAAATTGATGCCCTCTTCCTTGTGACACCCCTTCAAATATTGGAAGACTGCTATCATATCTCCCCAAACCTTCTCTTCATTAAGACTGCCCATATCTACTTCCCTTAGCTGTTTATTGTATAATTTAGCCTCCAGGCCCCTTATCATCTTTGTGGCTGTTCTCTGCATTCTTTCTAGTGCCTCAGCATCTTTTTTGTATCATTATTGGAAGAGGGAAACCTCATTTTGCAGTAGTTCTTCCTTCAGGACAAATCCCAGACCATGTTGGTTGACAGAGATCATGGAGCAATAAACTTCAGCTTTAGGATGGTACTTCGGGCACTACCTTCTCTTGCCTCCTTTTTAATATATACAATACATGAAGCCACTGGGCAATATCATCTGCTGATACTGAGTGAAGTATCTCCAATACATTTATGATTCATCATTGAATATCTCTTATCTCCCAGCCTTCCAAGTAAAGCTGTTGATATTCTTTCAGGTGTGCAGAGGCTGCAAGAAAAAAACAAGTTGAGGCTTAACCCTGCAAAGATGAAGTAGCTATGGGCTTTAGGTCCTCCAGATCCAGGAATTGGAATGTTTCTATCATTGAATCTTGGTGGGCAAGCTGGGAGTCCTTCTAGATTCTTAGCTCCTGCTCAAAGAGCAAATGGCACTGTTGCCAGAGGGGCCTTTGCACAATTGAATTTTATCTTCCAGTTGCAGATAAAAGGGGATTTGTTCAGGGTCACTTTTGTCTTAGTCACTTCCTGATTGAATTAATGTAATGAGGCCTTGAAGATTATCTGGAATCTTTAGTTTGTCCAGAATGCAGCAGTTCAAGTCATTATGGGTACAGGCCATTAAACTCATATGATTACTCCATGATCTACATTGGCTCCCAGAAGATGTGATTCAAAGTGCTGGTTATCACCTTTAAAGCCATACATGGCATATGACCAAGGTACTTGTGGGATAGCTTATGTTAGGCCCAAGGAACCAAGAGTGGCGTAAGGAGTTACTTCTGAGTCATTTCCCTATTGTTGCTTGCCTATAGACAGCAGTCATGCCAGACTAAAGCATTTATCTGCATAACTACTTAATATACCCTGCAAAATGCTAAGGGGAGTCCACCTTCACTTTTTTTCTACATATCAAATATTCCAAACTTCTTTGATTCTTTGCTTGCTGGAAAGAGCCCTTTGTTCTGTAATTCTGGCCCAGATTCTACCACATCTTTCTGCCAAAATACCTGCCGCCATATTCAAGGGGCCTTAATTTAAACACAGTTATATTATGGGACCTAGGAAGATATAGTACAGTCTCCAACTCCGCTTGCCTATAAAAAAGCCATTAAGTCCTGAGTTTTTCTCCATATATTTGCATCCAATTGAGTGGAATCCCCTTTAGGTTGTTCAATTACCCGATTTAGTTTCCATTTTATATTCTATGCTTTATATCCTGTTTGCTTTATAATACATAGTTGTTTACCTTTGTAATGAACTGCCCAGAATCATATTTTTAGTTGCATGACTTTACAATTCCTTAAATAAATAACCAATTAAACAAAACAAAACAAAAGAATACAGACCATAGGATTGCTACATTAGAATGCTTGTATATAGATTTCTCATGGAAAATAAAGTATTCCCTGGAATTTCTGTATTGCGATTCTTCTAAATAAATATTACTAATAAGTATTCTGAAAGACTTGTTCTTTGTGTAAACTGCTTTCAATCCAAATTGTTAGGGGGAAGTCTGACACCTACTTAATACTATTTTTTTGTTTTGTTTTGTTTTAGTTATATTAATGATGTTGCTATTAAAATTTATTTCAATCTATTTTGATTCTTGCCTTTGAAGTTACTCTTTAACATAATCATATCTCTTATTTTTGGAAAATGTTCTGAATATAATTTTAGAAAACCACCCCACATACCTCCAAGATCCCTTCCAACCCTATGATTCTGTGCTCTATATATATGTAACTGAGAACATGAGGTTAATTCTACTGCCAAATCTAGAAGTAGCAGAAACAAATTTAAGACAACATTGTTGGTCTTTTAGAAGAAGACTAGGCCATTGAAAAGCAAGTCATTGAATAAAACTGAAGTTTTGAGACTGAACTGTACAGGTAGTCCTTGACTTATAACCATTCATTTAGTGACCATTTGAAGTTACAACTGCACTGAAAAAGTGACATAACTATTTTTCATACTTATGACTGTTACAGCATCCCAGTGGTCATATGATAAAATTTGGATGCCTGGCAACTGACACATATTTAT
The DNA here is from genome assembly GCF_059756535.1 of Pantherophis guttatus. Classification (NCBI taxonomy): domain Eukaryota; kingdom Metazoa; phylum Chordata; class Lepidosauria; order Squamata; family Colubridae; genus Pantherophis; species Pantherophis guttatus. Next base: position 312,717,822 of record NC_142063.1, read on the forward strand.
GACAATTGGGATCATGTGATCACTGTTTGCAACCTTCTGACCAGCAAAATCAATGGGGAAATCAGATTCACTTAATGTGAACCTGCCAACCATGTTACTAACTTAACTGCAGTGATTCACTTAACAATAGTGGCAAAAAAGGTCGCAAAATGGGGCAAAACTCAAGTATTTCACCTAGCTATATAAACTTTGGGCTCAGTTTTGGTCATAAATCGCAGACTGCATGTATTGTCACAGTTTTAAATCTTGAATGCACGCTGACTATATCTTCTGTTTGTTTTCCAAACCAGTACACAGAGGAAAAAGCTAGGAAAGTGGGTATAGTCGGCTGGGTTAAAAATACCAGACAAGGAACGGTTAAAGGACAAGTGCAGGGTCCAGAAGAGAAAGTGAATGAGATGTAAGTACACTCTTTCCTTGGTGTGCTGGCTAGCTTCACTAAATTGCTAAATTTGATTCAAGTGCTGCTACTAATTAATAAAGAACAAGCTTTCTAAGGATGGCAAAATTTAAACAATCCACTGAATGAATTTTCTTCAGAAGAAAACTAAACTCTGCTAATGAGAACTTGAAACCTCAAGCAAGCTAGAACAGGAATGGAGAACTAAACTACAGTTCCAGACATCTCAATATTGACCTTGATAGTGCTGAGAATTGTAGTTCAGGAACACTTGAAAGGTCATAGGTTTCCCTCATAATCTAAAACCTTTCAGAAGGGAAGTACATCTACCTTGTTGGCACCTTATTTTTCTAATACAGCTAGTTGCTGTACTTGTCATTCATTGTGTTTTCTTTATATTTAATCTTAATCATATATTTTCTACAGTGCTTCTGATTTTTATTATTAGAGCTTTTAAATCTTTTGCATTTTCTGCTATTAGAGTAATATTATCAATATAATGCAGGCTACTGATATTTCTTCCTCCAATTTTAAAACCATGCTTGCCTTCTAATCCGGCTTCTAGATAGACAGGAGACAGTTAGATTGTGCAGAGATATATACACACATGTATATTTGTGTGTGTGTACATAAAGAAAGACTCAAGGCTGATAGTGTGATTTTTTTCCTCCTTATAGTTTGTGGTCCCTGGTACTTTAAGAGAGAAAAGGACCACACCTGTACTGAAGGGAGATACAAGAGAAATGCTGAAGGCACAGGGTATGCTGGTGGTGGAAGAGAGAAAGGAAATTGTTGTAATGGAATGTGTGAAAGACCTTGGGGGACAGGGAGAACAGATGCTAACTAGGAAACAATCAGACAAGAGAGGTAGGAGCTCCCAGTGGCTTAGTGGTCAGATAAAGAAACTTAGGAAAGACCCACTCTAATTGATCAATTAAAAGTGGGGTTGGAAGTCTGTATCTTCAGATTTGCAAGAGCCTATTAATGTAACATGGTAAAGTAGAATTAGCTCATCTAGTTGGGTTTCCTGTCTGGTTTACCTGGAGTGGCTGGCAATTGCCTTGGTAGTACAGGAGTTTAAGGCACCCTGTTATTAAGCTGGTTATTAAGACCAGCTGCCTGCAATTACTGCAGGGTTCGAATCTCGCCAAGGCTCAAGGTTGACTCAGCCTTCCATCCTTTCTAAGGTAGGTGAAATGAGGACCCAGTTTGTGGGGGCAATAAGCTGACTTTGTATAAATATACAAAAGGATGAAGGCTATTGCTGAGCACATTGTAAGCCGCCCTGAGTCTTTGGAGAAGGGCGGCATATAAATCAAATTTAAAAAAAAAATAAAAAAAAATAATAATAAAAAAATTGTGCTGGAAAAACTAAAGCCAATTATCTGTGAAGGAGGTGAAACTAAAGTAGTTAGAGTGAGCAACAAGGTCTTGAAATTATAGCTATGAAAGAAGTAGAAGGACAGCTTTACAATCTTTCCAGAAATGCAGACCAGCTACAATCAGCTAGCAAGACATAATTGTTATCCTTGCAATCTAATGAGGACTGAGAGATGGAGAAGCAACTCAGCAAAAGGAAACACTTACCATGCTAATTCAAACTTCAGTAGGACTTAACTGCTAAAAGTGGAGAATAGGACAGGATTAAATGTAAAATAAAAGGACATTAAGCCTGAGTAAAAGGAATAGAATTCTCAGTGCTTTAAAATGAAGATGAGGAAAGAACCATAGTAATTCTGCTTTTACTCTAGAAAAGGTGGGTAATTAAGGACACAGGATAAAAGGGAAATTGTAACTTCGTTAAAGATATAATGATGTTATCATTTGTAAATGTAATATATAATTTAATACATTAGGAATATATTTTTGTATAAAAACCTTATATACATATCAAAGCATTCAATCTTGCTCCGTTGTTTTTACCATAACTTAATTGGAACACTCTCGGTATTTAGAGAAAACATATAAGCGGAGAGCAAACAGCCTTGTTCACTTCTTTGCCAATCTGCAGCCAGTCTGTTTTTGCCATATTCTGACTGTACGGTGCTTCCTGACCTGGATATATATTTTGCATGGGGACAGTGAGGTAGTCAGATGTTTGAAATGAAGCGGTTGGGACAAGTTTAAGATGACAGTTGTTTGATATAAAGAATGGCGGAAGGCTTTATGTTTTTGTTTTCAATTTCTTCTTTATTTCTTATTTTCTATCTTAGTTCTTAGGTGTATTTTATTACATTAAAAAATTCTAATTAAAAAAGGTGTTACCGGATTCCTGTTTTCCTAAAGACGTTGCACAGGTTGATATGGTTGACACAATGAAAGGATAACCATCAAAGCACACACTGACTTCTTTTTTGGTATTTTTTAGTGGTAATTAATTTCTCAATTATCCAGCATGCATCAGCAATAATATCTTATATTGCTTGCTTGACCTTTTCTAAAGCTACGGTAGTTTGAACATCTGTCTTTTCCCTTTTCATGTGAGCTTTAATTTGGGTTGGGTGATCCTAAGCATTGTTTTGCTGTCATGTGAAATTAAGTGTGTTGTATAATAGTTTGCATGCTTTAAGTTTCTTTTTTGTATTGGAATGTAGATTGACTTCTTCTGATTGATGGGCCATTGTGATGTTCTCCAGATCTGCTGGCATAATTTGGTTAGAACCTTTATCAATTCTTCAGTTGCTTTCTATATTTCCAAGAGGAATTGTCGGTTCCTGTAGCTTTCCACTTTGGTAATGATTGAAGTGCTGATCCAACTTCATATTCTATTAATAATGTTTCTTGAAAGTTGGGAATATCTCCTAAGACTCTTGGATGTTGACATCTTTTCTGTCAGACTTTAAAAATACTCCTTTCATCCTTGTTTGATCTTCTTTGAACCAGTTAATCTGTGCATTAGCATCCTTTAACAAACTGATCTGGGATTTCTGAGTTCAGAGAACTTTTGGAAGACTTCCTTTGTTTTTCCATATTTTATGTTTTTTATAGATGCCATTATAATATTGCTCTTTTCTAGGTTTGGCTTCTCTTCTGGGCAGTTTCCACCATTTGTTCCGACTTCAAGTTTGCTTTTTTCTCATTATCTTTGTTAGTCTTTTTTTATATCCATTATTAAAAACATGATTTCATTCCAGAGTTGCTCTGATTCCCTATCCATAGTTCAGGACTTCAAAGCAATTTGCAATTTGGACCTTGAAAATGAGCATTGTGTAATCTATGGTTAATCCTTTTGCTACCTGAGCTCTTCTACCTCCTTGAACCAATAATAGAATCAATTGGGTTTCAGTGTACTCCATGTATATACAGACATTGCTTTGGTTGTTTGAAGACTTATGTTAACTGTATACCCAAACTTAGATTTTTATAAATGTAAACCAAAGCCTCCCAATCAAACAAGAAGGAATCCAGCCTAATTCAAATTGAGTCAATATGGGGGGGGGGAATGCAGAAGTTTGAAATAGGATAGTGTGGGCCACACCCTTCTTGAGCCCTTTACATTTGATAATATTCTAGAGAGGGCATGATTATCTATCATAGCCCCAAAATAAAACATTTTTCTTTTGCTGAAAGGAGAAAATATGCTGTAAAATTTTATTGTAAACCATGCTTGTCAAATGTAAGTATTTTAAAAGCCAAATTTTAGATCTGGCCAGTTGCCAAGAGGAAATGGATGAGGGCAGAATGGAGGCTTGTTAGTCTAGTTCCTGAAAGAAAGAAATTGGAGCATTAAGTACTGAGAAAACAAAACAATAAATCAAAGCAATTCGTTATATGAGACTGATGAGAAGCAATTACAACACTGGAGAAATGATATAGTTATGCTAGGATCACTGATGTATAATAACTCATGTGAACATATATTTGGTGACCTGGTTTTAAGATTTTTCCAGGAATGTACAATTAGGATTAAAAATCAGAATAATTATATTTTTATCAGTCTGATATTCTTCAGGTATGTTAGATAATAGTGTAATTGTTTCCAGTCAACTTTGTCCAATCTCATTCTGTGAACCTTCCAAAAAGGACTAGATTCTACAGAGGTAGGCAATTATGGCCCTTTTATGACTTGTGGACTTCAGTTCCCAAAATTCCTGAGCTAACATGGCTGGCTCAGGAATTCTGGAAATTGAAGTCCACAAGTCATAAAAGGGCCATAGTCACCCACCCCTGCACTAGAATATTAATATTTGTTTTTTATATGCCACCAAAATCTGCATGGATTCCCAAATGTTTAGTTTAGAATAAACTATAAATACTAAAGCAATAATAAAGAATACATAAACAGTACATTGCAATAATATAGATAGTACCCCTCATCATTCCTCAATAGCTCTGAAAAAGCTTTACCTAGTTTCTAGAAGACCAATGGATTTGTGTGTGCTGATCTGACTTTTTGGGGAGGCTCTTCTACTGTAGAATTTGGAAACCACAGACGAAGCAGGAACAAAACCATCACTATCCCCGTCCTCTTAAACTGTCAGCAGTGGGGGGATTTGTTGGGGAACATGCACTGGATGTATTATTTCTACAAAGAAAATGTGATCCTGAAGGTCAAGCTATGTTTGAGATTTATGGACTAATACAGCACTTTGAACTGAACCTATGAACTTATAGCAGCAACTTTAAGACCCTCTGAGGGAGAATTTCTATCACAAGGTGCTCCTTCTTAACCAGACCAAGGTAGCTTCAAGCAATCTTTGCTGCTGCAATTAAACTGAGGCTATGAGTTTGTGCAGGACTCTTCATGAATCACGCGCCCAGAGTTTTGGTAATTGATGACAAAATGTATTATTATTTTGCTTTAAAATGTAATATTATTTATGTGTATATTATTTTGTTAAATATTCCCTAATTGCATGTAAATCTGACTTGAGCCACACTAGGCCATGGCTCACTAGTGGGGCATGAGGCGATTGCAACCAGGTCACAGAAATGGCTGATGAGCGCACATGCGCATCTTCACTTGCAGAAGCAGTGTGAGAGTGTGTGTGTGCATGCTCCATTTGTGTGAATGGCAGGCCCGCATGCACACCACTCATGCAAATGGAACTGCTGTGCGCACGCTTGTTGGCCGCTTACATGGAACCATCTCCCTCTCCCCCCCCCGCCCACCGGTCCGCAAAGCCGGAAACATTGGGGAACTCTGAACTAGGCTGTTGTAGACTGCATGTTCCCCTCTGGTTTAAATGATCAATTTCAAGATATGCTATAACACTATTTTTCCCCAAAAGAAAGTTGGAGTCAGGGCACCACCACTTCTTGAAGGACGGTTGCCATCACCCTATATCAGAGAACTATTGATTACCTTCCAAACTCAGCTCATCTCTATTACCCCAGCCACCTCAAGGAGTCTGGATGGGAATGAATACAAGCCATCAATGTGAAAGCACATTTAGCTTCTGCTCACTCCACTGGAATCGATAGGTTGAGGACTCTCATATAAACTGCAAGAGGTGGCACCACTTTAGACTCTGCCCCTGACGTATTAAAACTATGGTGAATATCAGCAAAATGCTGTGACAAGAAATTACCACAACTAGACAGCCTCTCTTCTTGCTCTCTCAAAGGAGCCGGCAGTCTTACACAAGGCCACTGTATAACACCCCTCTGACAAGTAGAAAAGTATGAGCACTTCACTGTTATTACTGCCACTTTATAGTTCAGATGTGAGCTGGTGCCTGTGCTTAGTCAGATTTGTGCATTTCTATCAATGAAGACTTGAAAAGAATTGACAGATAGAGAATTCAAATGCTCTCAAACATATGCCCTTCACTTCTTACCATTCTTTGCTATCATTGCAAACATGACTTAATACTATAATGATATTTGGACCATAACATCAGCTTCAGTTGTCATAGCAGGGAAGCAGCTCCTAGCCAACCATGGCTGATGTTATAGAAAAGTCAGGTATGGTTAGTTCTTGGATGGGGAACTACTAAGAATACCCAGGGTTTAGACTAGACGGAGGTATGAAAAAAAAACTGAGAAAAACCAGTGACAAATCAGTCTTACACTATTAACAAGAAAATAGCATGGACATGTCCATTGGTCATGAGAAGTTGATCCCAATTTCAAAGAGGTTTTACCTTTTTTCATCAGCCTCAGATAAAGTTTAGGCAAGGACTGTTAGAGTAAAGAAATAAACACTTATTTAATGTTCTATGAGAATACAGGAAGATATTTTTGAATCCAACAATTTCACCATCAATACTGTAAAGTGCAAAAGGCAGCATTACTCAGAACAGCTTACATCCTGCGGCCATACCTCTAAAACCACAAAACACTGACATTTGCCTATCTCAGGTCCTTGGGAAGTTGGATAAAAATATCCAAATCCAGTTTGAACATCTGGCTAACTGCGACAAACCATTATACTAATAAAATATTAATACAAATTAATAATTGAAAATAATAGATAAACAGACAGACAGACAAACCTCAAAGGGCAGACATGATGGATCACTAGGTCTTTTTCTGCCATCAGTTTTCCATATTTCTGTCTATGGCATTGATGATGCAGTTTTGGTAACTGAATGCTGTAGATACATATGAAGCATACAGTATATGAAGCTATGCACTAAAAGCATTATTCTAGGTTTTATTACAGTACCTGGCATCCCAAATATTTAGCAGTTTATTGCCATATACAGTTAATGAAAAGAAATGCATTGATTATGCTCTTAGGGTTATGGGTTTTATTTTTAAACTTGCTAACAGATCTCTAGATGGAGCTGTTTGATGGATAATAGTAACTTCTGAACTGCAGTCTCCTTTGGATGCCTATGTATGCATTTTAAACTGCTCTGCAGTGAGCTTTGTCTCTTTTTTCAACACGAGACCCCTTTTCTCTTATTCCTGCACTATCTTTATAGAAAGACACTCTACCAGTTAAGACTGAGGCAAGATCTAGATTCTGAGAGCGAAAAGCATGACAAGGCAAACAAATCAGCTAAAATGCCCACTCTAAAGAACACCCTTGTCTCTACCACCTTGCCATGGTCTTTTACAATGTAATTCCTAACCTGTAGCTCTTCCCAGAATCCCTGCTCCCAGCCTGAGTTTCTGTTTTTTTCCAAATGCTTGGGGACACTTCAAAACAAAGTCCTGAGCTGCAAATGCTAGTAACCTTGCTTAGTGACTGCCTCAGACAGAAACTCTATGCAATTATGAAGGTGATGAAAAAGTAACAGTAACCTTGTGAATGTGACCAATGCCCACATTTACAAACTTCGCAGGTCTCTAAAGCAAAGCAAAGTTGAAGTAAGATTGTATGCACAGTCACAGTCATGTGATTTTTCCCTTAGTGACCACTTAGGTTAATGAATGAGTTTCTGGTCCCATTAAACAAGGATTACTAGTACTGACCTATCCCTTTTCATCCTTCTTTGATTTTTTTTAACTGAAACATTGAGCAAAAGAAAACGTATAGCATTCTTCTTTATAACACTATGCTTAGCAGTTCACACAAAACTATAAATATTTAAATGTATATTTTTATAGGAGTACTTACAAAATGTGTGTGGAATAATATTTGTTTCCACAACAACCATACATAGTATCCAAGGTCAATTTATTTTAGTACACATAAGAATACAAAAATAGTACTAAACAACGTTTTACTTTTTGGTAGTTTATAAACATTCATTCTCATTATTTACGGTATTCTCACTCCACATGCTGGCAGGATATGTTTCATAGCTAATATTTATCATTCAAAACCATTGGGAAGAAATGCCTTCCAATCACTTGTGCTCATTGAGGAAATATTACCTGTTACAAAAGACCATCTCTTTGCTAAAAAAAAAACCCCAATATCCCATATGACCACAAACACATGTATTTATAACATCATTTTAAAATTGCTTCAATATTTTTACTGCAAAAATTGAGTTTTCCCATGATATTCTTAAATCACGGCTATAATCCTTAGCAAAAAAAAAAAAAAAGGAACTGTTGCACTTATTGCTATAGCAACCTGCAGACGTTTGACAGGCATACCTTTTTTGGTATGAGTTTTCCTTACATTTACATTGCAACATAATTCATTGGAAGACCCAGGGTGTTTGCTGGAGGTGTGGGTAAATTTTTCTCATAGATCAGGAACCAAATTCAGACATGATTTTAGGGAGCTGACAGAGGCTGAAAAGAATAAATGTATTCCTGAAGAGTGTTGCACCTGATGAACAATTTGAATAGAGCCATTCTTGATAAATACTGCATTTCAATAGAATTAAAACCGTTGTCTGTCTTTGCATGGTGCTGCCTTAACAATGGTTGACTTAATTCAGTTAATCTAATAATTTAGAATGTGTATGTGTATATTGAAACTTTACTTTACCACATAAATTGGATTTGCATAACCTAGTAAAGTACTGTTAAATGTGGCCAGTATTCCTTCTTTTGTGATAGATTGGGCTTTCCAACAATTATTTCAGTATATTTGCCAATAAAGTATCTTGCCTTTGTCAACCCCCAAAACAGCTTAGGAAAAAATGTTTGATTTTCTGTCTTGAGGGCAAAGTTAACGTACAAACTGAGGCTTTATGACTCTATTTCTTAGAATATGCCATTATCCACTCAAATCAGATCACTTTTAGTTATGCATCCTCTCATTTCTAGAACATGGCCCTAATTATGTAATGCAAACCTCAGTACAGCATTCAAGACAGTGAAAGTTGTGTATCTCTACATCATTGGCACCCTTCAGTCTCAAGAGACTATGGTATCCTGCTCTGAAAAGAGGTCCTAAAACAGCATCTAGTGTGACTAAAAAGGCCAATTCGAGTGGCAATCCCTTCCACACTGAGGGCAGATACATTCTGTCCCCTGCCCAGCCCCCAGATTTCACTGGTTCCGGGACTGCCTCTTTGCCTCAGCCTGCTGAACAAATCTCTCTTTGACTTGGAGAAGGCCATGCTGCATCTTTAGCCTCCAAGCTGAATGATCGGAGATCAAAGTTTTCCAGTTGTTAATGTCCATTCCCAGGGCCTTTAGGTCCCTCTTGCAGATATACTTATATCGCAGCTGTGGTCTCCCTCTGAGGCGCTTTCCCTGCACTAATTCTCCATACAGGAGATCTTTCGAAATCTGACCATCAGCCATTCTCACGACATGCCCCAACCAGTGTAGACGTCGCTGTTTCAATAGTGTATACATGCTAGAAATTCCAGCACGTTCCAAGACTGCGCTATTTGGAACTTTGTCCTGCCAGGTGATGCCAAGAATTCGTCGGAGACAGCGCATATGAAAGGTGTTCAACTTTTTCTCCTGCCATGCATAAAGGGTCCAAGACTCACTGCAGTACAAGAGTGTGCTCAGGACGCAGGCTCTATAGACCTGGATCTTTGTATGTTCCGTCAGCTTCTTATTAAAGCATACTCTCTTTGTAAGTCTGGAAAATGTGGTGGCTGCTTTACCAATACGTTTATTCAGCTCAGTATCTAAAGAGAGAGTGTCAGAGATAATTGAGTCGAGGTACACAAAGTCATGGACGACCTCCAGTTCTTATGCAGAGATTGTAATACAGGGAGGTGAATTCACGTCCTGACCCATGACTTGTGTTTTTTTCAGGCTGATTGTTAGTCCAAAGTCTTGACAGGCCTTGCTAAAACTGTCCATAAGTTGTTGAAGGTCTTCAGCAGAGTGAGCAGTGATGGCAGCAGCAGCAGCGAAGAGGAAATCCTGTAAGTATTTCAGTTGGACTTTAGACTTTGCTCTCTATCTAGAGAGATTAAAGAATTTTCCGTCTGATCTGATCCGGAGGTAAATACCCTCTGTTGCAGTTCCAAAAGCATGACAGCAAAAAAGATCCCAAATAAAGTTAGCGCAAGGACACAGCCCTGCTTCACTCCACTTCGAATATCAAAGGAATCTGAAGTTAAGCCATCAAAAACTACAGTGTCCTTCATTTCCTCATGAAAGGACCTGATGATGTTGAGGAGCTGAGGTGGACATCCAATCTTGGGGAGAATTTTATAAAGGCCATCCCTGCTAACCAAGTCAAAAGCCTTCGTAAGTTCTATGAAGGCTACGAAAAATGTCTGTCTTTGTTCCCTGAACTTCTCCTGCAACTGTCTAAGGGAAAATACCATGTCAGTAGTGGACCTGTTGGCTCGAAATCCACACTGTGATTCTGGATAGACTCTCTCTGCAAGCACCTGGAGCCTCTTCAGTACGACACGGGCAAGCAGCTTCCCTACAACACTTAGAAGAAAGATGCCACAGTAGTTGTTATAGTCACCCCTGTTACCTTTGTTCTTGTACAGTGTGACGATATTTGCATCCTTCGTGTCCTGTGGTACTCCACCTTCCCCTCAACAAAGACAGAAGATTTCATGCAGTTCAGTGAAGATGTTCTCTTTGCAGCACTTCAGAACTTCGGCAGGAATGTTATCTTTCCTGGGTGCCTTGCCAGAGGCAAGGGAGTCCAGGGCCGCATTTAGTTCTTTTAAAGTTGGTTCACTGTCAAGCTCCTCCACGACAGGCAGGCACTCAGTGTTATTTAATGCTTTTTCAGTTACCACATTTTCTCTGGAATATAACTCAAGAGTAGTGCTGCATCCAGCGTGCTATCTGCTGTGCTCAGTCCTGGATAACCTCACCTGTAGCAGACTTCAGAGGGGCAAATTTCTTCTGTGTTGGACCTAAGGCCTGCTTGATGCCATCATACATCCCCTTGATATTGCCTGTGTCAGCTGCTATCTGGATCCAAGAGCAAAGCTGCAGCCAATAATCATTAGCGCATCTCCTGGCGGTCTGTTGGACTTTGCTACGAGCAGCTCGCAGAACCTGTAGGTTGCGCTCACTGAAACAGGCTTTACATGCAATTAGAGCTCTCCTTTTTTCCTCGATGGCTGGCGTCAACTCCTCCGAATGGGCTTCAAACCAATATGTTGTCTTTCTGATCTCCTTACCAAATACTGACAAGGCGGTGTTATAAACAGCATTCTTGAAATATTCCCATTGTTCAGATGCATTTACTTCAGCTGGGCCTGGGAGAATTTCCTTGAGTGCTTGTACAAATTCCTCCACTTTGCCATGATTGCGAGTCTTGTTGATGTCAATTCGTGGTCTTCCTTCCTTCTTCGAGTGATGCAGTCTCTTTGTTTGCAGTTTTATTCTGCTGCACACCAAGGAGTGGTCTGTATCGCAATCAGCACCCTGATAGTTGTGTGTGATTGTAATATTGGGGAGGTTGGAGCACCTGGTAAGAATCAAGTCGAGCTGGTGCCAATGCTTCGATCTTGGATGTCTCCAAGAAACTCTGTTGAGGCTTTGTTTTAAAGTATGTATTGCTAATGCAAAGATCATAGTAGCAGCAAAACTCCAGCAGTCGTTGGCCATTTTCATTCATCTTTCTGACGCCGAACTGACCTAAACAAGTGGGCCAAGAACTATAATCAGCTCCAACTCTGGCATTAAAATCGCCAAGGATAAACAGTGGTTCTTTCTTAGGGATATTCTTGATAGTAGCAGCCAGATCGTCATAGAATTTGTCTCTGGATTCTACTGAAGATGATAATGTCAGAGCATATGCACTAATAAGAGTAACCAACCCTGCTGATGAGTGGAGCTGCAAGGACAGAATTTTTTCACTTCCTGCAGCAGGTGGAGTAATGGCTCCTAGTATGGAGTTCCTGACCGTGAAGCCAACCCCATATTCCCTAGACTCATTTGATGGTTTTCCCTGCCAGAAGAATGAGAAGTTTTTCTCCTTAATAGATCCCGAGTCTAACAGTCTTGTCTCTTGAAGGGCAATGATGTCCATCTGCAGTCTGCTCAACTCCATGTCAATGGCAGCTGTCTCATGTACATCATCTATCTCTTGTAAATTGTCAGAAAGGCCGGTGGTCATTGTCCAAACATTCCAGATGCCCAACTTTAGGGCTAAAGTTTTCTTATGTTTGTTGCATGATGCAAAGTTATTGATCTGCTTGTCGGCTTTGACCCTAAACCCCACGCACGCTATGAGGTTAACAGACTGTGGCGGGGCAGCACCTTACTGGCTGGGGGCTGCCCAGCTTAAGGCAGGCGGTAGCTGCCCAATGAGGTACAATGACCTCTCCCACCGACGAAAGTGGCCCCTGGCGTCATGCCGTATGTCAATCAAGCAAAGAATTATAACCGGTAACTGCCACTTCCCGTGTTGTTTCAATGCTGTATGTAAAACTAGAGGGTCCTCTCCAGAGCACGAGGCCTGGGTAGATTAATATGGAGGATAGACTGTTACCCAAGCAGCAGATCCCCCCCTCCACGTTGCTGAAATAGTTCAATAGAACGGCAAAGCTGATACGATTAGTTCCAGCTGCATCGCAGGAGTTACCAGAACGTGATTGTACACAGTCACGAACTGCTTCCAGGACTCCAGCTCCGGATTTTGCCTCGAGGTTGACTCCTGAAGCCTTTTCCAGTAGTAGATATAGCCACAAGGCAGTGGAGGTTTGTAATCAGAGTTTCCCTTCTCCTAGAAGATGGTTCTGCCGTTTTATCTTCCATTGGGGGCGTAAAGCCCTCTTCTGCCTTCAAAACAGTTGACCATTTTCTCCTGTAACCCTGTAACCTCTACATATCGGTATCTTATTATTCAGTACATAACACCCACTCTCAAAAACAAAGCAAATTTACCTGTTAACCAATATAGTTGTTTGTTTGATTATTTAAATAATTTATATGGCCACTTATCTTACACCAATGACTCCCAGCAAAATAAAGGTAAAGGTTTCCCCTGATCATTCTTGTCCAACTGTAGGGGGCAGTACTCATCACTGTTTCTTAGCTGAGGAAGCCAGCATTGTCCAAAGACATTTTCCGTTGTCATATGGCCAGCATAATTATATGCTGAAGTGCACAGAACATTGTTACCGTCCCACCAAAGTGGTACCTATTTAACTATTTGCATTTGCATGCTTTTGAACTACTAGTAGGTAGGAGCTGTCTAACTGCTGAGCCATCGTGCCCCTACCTGGGCAGAATACAAAGATTAAAACCAACAATTACAAACATAACCCATGATTGTCACAAAAGTGCTTTTCCAAAAAGCAACTAGACTTTCTTGGTTTTTTCCTTGAAACTATTTTGCTTCTCATCCAAGAAGCTTCTTCAGTTGAGAAACTCCATGATGCCTAGGTAAATAATGTACCTCAATCATTGAATCACATCAAGAGTTGAGCATGACTAATCTGCTGGCCTAAATGTCTGGGGAATACTGTTCTTCAGAACTATATGAGAGTCTAATAGGATTAAGGCCATCTGAATCTCTGACAGGATCTATTCCACAAGGCAGGAGCTACTACAGAGAAGGCACATTTTTTTTTGAATCAAGTTTTATTAGGTTTTTTTCCCCTCACACACACCCACATATTTTATGAACAGGGTATTGGCCATATCATATCTTATACAACTTGTCATATCCAAATACATTTTACATAGTTACAATTTCTGCCAAAATATTCTTTTTCCATATTTTTAATCATATCTTAATATTTCTATGCTTATGTATATAAACAACATCTTTTGCCCTCAAGTTCTAATTTCTTCATTTTTAATCATATATATTCTCTTAAATTTTTGATAATTCATTCTTTATCCTAATACATTTAAGCACATCTTCAGGGTCCAACATGATGATATAATTTGGTAGGATGGACTAGAGCAATGTTGGCTAACCGTTTTGCCATCATATGCCAGAAGGGAGGGGCGGGGGATTGCGCGCTCGTGTGCCACACCCATAATTCTATGCACCCTGCCCCCGCGTATGTGTGCGCAACCACCACCACCCGCTCTCAGCACGTGATGGCCCGGTAGGCCCCTTTTTCTCTCTCATCTGGCTCCAGAACCTCTCTATGATTCTGGGGAGGGCAAAAATGGCCTTCCCCACCGCCCCGGAGGCCCTCTGGAGGCCAAAAACGGCCTGTTTCCCAACTTCCGGTAGGACCGGAAGTGACGTTTTTTGCTGTCCCTAGCCTCCAGAGACTCCTGGAGAGGCCCTGGAGCCAGGTGAGAAAGGAAAATGGGCCTTTCCCGCCCCCCAGGCCCTCTGAAGGCAGGAAACAACCTGTTTCCCTACTTCTGGTGGGCCCAGAAGGCCTGAAAATCAGCTGGCCGGAGCTGAGCTCACATGCCCACTGATATGGCTATGTGTGCCATATGGAAGCTCAGCAAGTATCCAGTCTATATGGCATGTACTGTTTTATAGATGATAATCAGCACTTTGAATCATTGCCCAAAGCCTAATGGAAGCCAGTGCAGGTCATAGAACAGCAGTGTTACATAGGCATGCCATGTCAACCCTTGCAGGTAAATTGGATAAGAAACATGACTAAATGTGCTAATTCTATTTTATTGTAATGCTACATGAATAGAATCTTTAATCTAAAGGTACATATTTTCCAATGCCACTTCTGCTTCTTGATTGCCTGATCAACTAGGGCAGGTTACTACATTTCTTTCTCTGACTGTTAATCCAGTGGCAGCTACCCATCTCCAGTCTGTTTCCTAGGCAGCATCTCTTCCCCCTTTTCCTCAAGGTCTTCCACACATTCGATAACACCAAAATGCACCTGCTACTGTCCATGCTATTTCATTCTGGACCAGCTACAGTTTCCAAATGTACATCAAGAGAAGCTCCAAGTAAGCATATTACAGTAATCCAAATATGAATAATTAAAAAAGGCATCAATCAACATGAGCAAAGTCTTCCAGTCCACAAATGGACCCAACTGGTACACAAGTTGAACTTTGCTGCTCATGTCACCCTCACCTGAGCATACCATGTTTTCCCGAAAATAAGATCCTGTCTTATATTTTTTTGAACCCTGAAATAAACTCTTGGCCTTATTGCCATGTGCTCAAAAGCCCGATTGGGCTTATTATCAGGGGATGTCTTATTTTGGGGAAAACAGGGTAAATAGAAGTAGTTTATGCTCAGTTCCAGGAATCTGCAGTGGCTAGTAAATATAAAAACCTACTTACTGATACCTTGAAGAGGCCTGAGTTTGTTAGAATGGGCAAGATTGGCCTAGATGGGCCTAGTACTACAACTGAAATGGTAGAAGACAATTTATCATCTAGAGATCTAGTACTCGTTGTTGTTGTTGTTGTTGTTGTTGTTGTTAGTTGCGAAGTCTTGTCCGACCCATCACAACCCCATGGACAACGTTCCTCCAGGCCTTCCTGTCCTCTACCATCCTCTGGAGTCCATTTAAGTTCATGCCGACTGCTTCATCCAGCTCCATCCAGCCACCTCATTCTCTGTCATCCCCTTCTTCTTTTGCCCTCAATCTTTCCCAGCATTAGGCTGTTCTCCAGTGAGTTCTTCCTTCTCATTAGGTGGCCAAAGTATTTGAGTTTCATCTTCAGGATCTGGCCTTCTAAAGAGCAGTCAGGGTTGATCTCCTCTAGGACTGACCGGTTTGATCGCCTTGCAGTCTAAGGGTCTTGTAGGAGTCTTTTCCAGCACCATAGTTCAAAGGCCTCAATTCTTTGGCGCTCAGTCTTTCTTATGGTCCAACTTTCACAGCCATACATTGCAACTGGGAAAAACATAGCCTTGACTATACGCACTTTCTAGTACCCTGTAGCACCCCTCATTCTGCTATTCAGCCTGTCCATGTTTCCTAGTAACTGCTTGCAGCACCCCCCTGCTTCCCTGTGCCACACACACACACACACACACACACACCACATTCCTTGCCTGTGATTCCCATCTCTTCTCTCTTAACAATCTTCAAAGTCTTGAGGTTACGATAGCGCAATGGCAATTAGAACTGCTGGGATTTCTCATAGCTAAGTGATGTAGTCACATGACATTGCGCTTTATGACCACTTCGCTTAATAATGCAACTTCTGGATCCAATTGCTTTCATAAGTGAAGTACTGCCGATATTTAATTTTAGTCCCATTTTTTTCACTTTGCTTCTTGACTTTTATTACTCAGGCTTGCTGATCCTTTGCATTTTCGTCTATCAGGGTAGTTTCATCAGCATAGCTCAGGTTATTGATGTATCTTCATCCAGTTATAAAATATTCAGCTTCTTCTGATACAACTTCCCTTAATATTTATTCAATATTTAGGTTGAATAAATAATTGTATTGCACCTTTGCCAACCTGGAGCCAGACTGTTTCACCATGTTCTGTCTGTACTGTGGCTTCCTGACCCGTATATAAATTTCTCATAAAGACAACGAGATGTTCTGGAATCCTATTTTTCTGAGTACTTTCCAGAAGTACTCAGAAAAAACTGAGTACTTTTTTTCCCTCTAATTGATAAAACACGTACTGACTTTTTTTTGGTATTCTTTGGCTTCTCAATTATTCTCCATGCATCACATTACTGTCTTGTGTTCTTCAGCCTTTTTTATAGCCAACTTGAACATCTTTTTCTGTGTGGGGCTCTAATCTGCATTAGGTGATCCTAAGCATTATTTTGCTAGCATGTGAGATTAAGGATATTGTATGATAGATTGTATACCCTGTTCAGTCTTTTTGAGGGGGTGGGTATTGGAATGTAAACTGGCCTCTTTCAAACAGTTGGCATTCCTCAGAATTGCTGGTAGAGCTTGGTTAGAACCTTTACTGATTCTTTTTTTATTGCCTGCCATATTTCAGTGGGTATTCAATCTCTTCCTGTAGACTTCCAATTTGGTAATGGCTGGAGTGTTGACCTAACTTTATCTTCTAGTACTAGAAGTTCTTGAATGTATGCAATATCTTGTAAGGTATCTTGGATATGGACACCCTTAGTGTACAGTATTTCAGTATACTTCCATCTTTATTTGATCCCTTGAATATGTTATATCCATCAGAACTCTTTAGCATACCAATTCAAAGTTGGAATGTCCTGAGTTCAACATTATTTGGATCAGATTTTGGAACCAGACAGCGCTCTCTTTAGCAAAAATCCCAATGTCCAATTGATAGCAGCAAGTGATCCTTCCTTCCTTCCTTCCTTCCTTCCTTCCTTCCTTCCTTCCTTCCTTCCTTCCTTCCTTCCTTCCTTCCTTCCTTCCTTCCTTCCTCCCACCCTCCCTCCCTCCCTCCCTCTCTCTCTCTCTCTCTCTCTCTCTTTTATGATTCTTTGCTGCTGTATACTTGCTGGCTGTATTTTTAACCAGTCTGGATCTGGTAGTTTTAGCCAGTGCAGACATTATAAAGATTGTGATTCCAGGATACAGATATTCCACCAGGGCTATTTTTCCTCATTTGAATAAAAGTGACAAATGCTATATGCCAGCTGAAGACTTAACATAATCGTTTAATTAGAATTTTCAGAATGTGTCTTAGAGAATCTGAATCACAACATTTTTCTTGGTTTTTTAAGGTCATTTTGAATGGAAATGCCACAAGTTAGTAAGTACTGTATTAGCTTCTTCCTCACTGCTCCTTTTTTTCTGAATTATAGCAGCATTGTTCTCAACTTCAGTGCATCTGCCAGAATCCATTAACTATTTCACTTTCCAAAACGTCTAAATATTATGTATACTTAGCACATCTTTTTCATTCGCACTTAATTTGCACAATCTGGACAAGGTGATTTAATTTCCATGTAAGAGATACCGAAAGTATTTATCAATTTAACACAATTTTATTCTGACCAGCCTCCCCAAAACTGTAGTAAGATCATTCCTGTCCCCAGGCGTATATAAATCTGGGGAAGAAGGGGGAAACAAACAAGGCCAGACTTTCATTTTTAACATTACAATTCTTATAATAATTAGTTGGCATGAAATGATTAGCATGATAGAACAAGTGCCAAGCAGTTGACTTTGGGGAGATGATAGAATTTCTTTTCTTTTCTTTTTTTTTGTCTGCAATGCAGTACATTGGATTAGCTGCTTCTGTAGCTACATGAAAGCTAAGGAAAGGTTAAAAAAAAAAAAGATAGCCTCATATTGTATAATAAGGAACCAACCAACTATTTTAGTGGTGTGAGGAGGAAATACCATATTTGGTTCAAAATTGGGAAAGCGATGTGCCAGATTTTATCCTATCACCTTCTTTATATAACGGAAAAAATGAAAAGTGCCAAAAGAAAAAATGGAATTAAAACCGTGGGAAGAAACATCAACAATTTTAGACATGCTGATGATATCACTTGCAGGTCAGAAGTGAGGAAGATTTAAGGGTCTCTTGTGAAAGTGAAAACTCTGTAAAAGCCTGTCTGATTTTTCTGACTATTTTTTAAAAAAATGTGAATAGTCAATGCCAGCCAATAATAGGCAGAGGAGCAGATGATGATACTTTCCATAAGAATGGTCTCTAGCTCATAAAGAGACACCCACTACTTGAATGTAAAACTGGGACAGATCTAAAAAGAATAGTGTACTGTACAGGCATCATACTGACAATAATGGTAATATTGTTATTAATATTGTTTTTTTTTCTAATTGTAGAAAATAAAAGTCCTATACAAAATCCAGTTTCTAAACTTTAGGAATCTATATTTGCCAACTCCAGCTGAAAACAATTCTGGGAATTCTTTTCTCTTAATAAATGCAGTGATGGGAAAGCACCATAATCATGCTTGTATATGTACATGCTTTTAGTGCAAATGTGCATGTGTATTGATTTTTTTTTAACATTTTGATTTTAAAAAGTCAGAGCAACATAAAAAGTCTTTAAATCAATATCAAACTGTTCCTCATTTCCATTTCTTGTAACAACGCTTTATTACTGCAATCATGTGCTAGCTCTGGGTCTATATAACCACTTTAATGCATATAATGACATTAGACTAGAAAGATCAAATACTCAAGGGAGTCAGTATGGAACTACTCTAGGGTTAGAATATTGACTTAAAACTGGGGAAACCCATCATTTTCATTTTCTTAAGTCAAGTTTTAGCTCTCAGTAACAGTGGAGGGTCTGCCAACAGCCTTGGCAGCAAGATCAGAGCAAGAATCAACTGCTGTGTGCAATGGAAAGCTCATCTGCTGAAAAACAGGCAAGAATCTTGATAATCACACCAGAAATTTCTTTTCCTTTTGTCCTTTTGTCCACTGCTGGCAAATTAGCAAAACAGAATTACAAGCTTCAAAAGCCCACTAAAACGGAAATGCCTACAAAAATGATTCCAGAAAGAGGGCACAACTTTGCCTCTTACTGTTTGTTACATACCTGTTGTGCCTCATCTTCTCACAACCCTCAGAAATATATTCTGCTCAATTGTCCTGCAGCAAGAGTTTGTGTAAAAAGAATAACAACTCATTACTCTTGAGCATATCTTTTATTTTATTTCATGAATCATTTCAGCATCCTCTCATTGGCCTTACCACTGATGAATTTGTTTACATGGCCAGATATCTTTGTATTCTTACTATCCTACCTTAATAAGAACGAATATTTTTTTCTTTCTTTCTATAATTGGAAAGATGGAAATTTGGAAATTGGAAATCTGCATCTAATCTAACAAATGCAACAGCTGTGGCCGTAGCTGACATACATCATGCCTAAAATAGCTCTCCTGTAAGTACAAAAGATGTGTATGCATTATGAAGATACGGTTGCAGCAGATTGATTAAAGTAGATGGTTGCTTAAATTATGTCATGTATTGTTTTAAATGAAATAAAAAGGAAGCTTGCTGTCAGCATTTTTCAAACTCAAACTACATTTTATTTTTTTTCCCAATTTTTTAAAAAAGAGATACCTTAATCTGCAAGTGTCCCAATGACAGGAACAATAACAGTTGTTTAGGAGATGTAATATTCCTAAACCCAGATTCTAGGCCACTGAAACATAAATAAACATGTTTGCATGTGTTGCGGTTGTGGGGTTCATGCCTTTGTGTCATCTATTTGTGCCTTTCGCTATCTCTGCTCCATATCAATACACGGCAGCAGTAATGGAAAATATAATGCCTGGCACCAGAATATGGAGTAAGTGATTACATACTACGGAAAGAGACTTCAGCACAGATGCTATTTATAGCAATGGTTTGATCTTTCACTCAATCTTTAGTTCTACCCAGCTATTGTGGCCTTGATCCAGGATGCACATTCTCAGAAAGTTGTTAAGGCATGTTAAAAGCAAAGGAGCCAAGCCCCTTTTTCCATTTGGTCATTTTATCATTGATTCTTATATGTATGTGAGTGAATGTGCAACCTTTCTGGACTTACATATTCTGTTTGGCTGTGCTAGAAATATTGAGGGATGTGGAAGATTACATTATTGATAGCCAGTGGCAATTTCCACATTTCAAATCTCATTTAGAAATGAATCTATTTTTACATTTCCTTGTTGAATTGAGATTTGAACTAAGGATTGCCCAGATTGTATGTTTCCCTAATTCTTGGATTTTAAAATAATAACCATTTATAAATCGGTTTTATTTTTAACCCAAAAGAAGTATGTTGTATTACTATTAATATTGTCAACTAAGAAACAGATATTCTCTTCATAAATTCAAACAATTACACTGGACAGCACAATCTGAAAGGACAATAAAGTCTTACCCCTGTGGAGAATTTAATCCTACCTTTCCAATTGCTTGCTTGACTCCCTATACTTCAAGCTGGCATTGTTATCAAACTATTACAATGCTTCTTTAGAAATTGTCTAACATTTCATCCTCCTTAATTTAAATCAATTAAATCCAGGCCCCTCTGAAATAATAAAGAAGCCATCTTGCCTTCCCCTCATTCCATGCTTAGTTTTTTCCTCTCAACATTTTATGGAAAGGGAGTTTTGGATTTGTTGCAGCTTGTGGAAGAATATCAAGAAACTGATTATTCTGAAAATAGTTGGGAAAACTCATTATTACAAAAAATGCAAAATCATTTTGAGCACACAAAGAGAGATGTATATGTCTTTTGGATCTTGGTCAATATTGAGAGTGCTCTATTAAAAAGTACACTCTGAAATATTACTACCTATATGATCCTGATTCCAAGGTTGCTATACTCCCCAAGGAGCCCAATCATGCAATCCATCATTCATGTGTGTTCAACTTTTTATAAATGTGGCAGTGATGTCCTTGACAGAATGGTCATACAATTAGATCACATTCAGTGGTTAAGCCGTATAAAGTCTGTAAATGTAAAAGGGATTGGATCTTCTCCAACCACCACCACTGCCACCCTCCACCACCAGCATTTGGAGAGAGAGAAAAATAGAGAAAGAAAATGGGTGTGTGTTCGTGTGTAATTTTTCTATTTTGCCTCCCAAATTATTTAAACGTCTGGATTTTATTATTGCAGTCTTGGAATCACAATGTTTAACTGGCTATTGTAGCAATCTATGCCATTAATTTTCATTATGAATAATTCCAAGAATGGAATTGTTAATATTGGAACAGTTAAAC
This sequence comes from Pantherophis guttatus, assembly GCF_059756535.1. Classification (NCBI taxonomy): domain Eukaryota; kingdom Metazoa; phylum Chordata; class Lepidosauria; order Squamata; family Colubridae; genus Pantherophis; species Pantherophis guttatus. The sequence continues at coordinate 312,739,519 of NC_142063.1, forward strand.
ATTAATTACAGCAAGATGTATATTCAGCTATTTAAAGAAGTGATGAAGATAGCTCAAAGTGGAACGCAAGATATAGTTAAGTTAAAGTTCATAGGGTAAAATAGATAGCTATTGTTTGAAAAAAACAGTAAAAATAATTACTTCTCCACAAAATCCTGAAATATTTTTCTTGCAGGCGTTGGCTTCTATCTCAATCCACCCACAGGCCTTCTGTTTCCCATTACTACTGTTAATTTCCCATTTATCTGAAGAAGTGAAAGGCTGGAATAGTAAACATCCTTTAAAAATTTCACAGCCATTTCCTGTAATTTCATAGCTCTTAAGGCTAAGAACCATTCTCTTAAAGGTTTTCATTTTTAATCCTAAATATCAAACAAAGTCATGGCTCTTTATTGACTACAAAATGTGGAATACTTCAGAATGCAACATGCAGAGAATAATCAGATGGACGGCATAAGCATGACAAGAGGAGGGCCATACCTACTGGTATGTTAATTAGTAGACATGTAATGAATTTTTGTTCTATTGGAAGAACATGTCTGAAAAAGTGGGGTGTGATATAAAACTTATGTATGTAAATATGCAGACTGAGTATAGTTTTTTTTAATAAAAAATCACTGTCAAGTGTCTATATGTTTGTATCACATAAGCAGCATGAATAGCAGTTTATACTACCCCTAAAGTTTGCATTGATGATAAAGAGGAGAGAAAACATCATTGCATTTAGCTGCACTTAGTTATGTGCATGAATCTTAACATACAAAATATCTTTCGTGGTTATAGTTCAACGCTGAAAATGCATTTGGATAATGTATGTACCCATTATACCATCACTCCAGTTGAAATGGCACAAGCCACCATTAGAATTATCACAACTAATGCAGATTTGTAATTTCACATTCTTGTTTATAGTAGGCCTTGCCTATTTCTACTTCCATTTTAGGTGCTTGCTGGAGAAATACTAACAACAAAGCTTACTTAAAACAGGGCTTCTTTCTCTCGTCACCCTCCCCACACTCAAAGGCACTCAAAAGTGTTTTGGAGCTGCTAAGATAATAAATGGCTTCTAGCTTCAGTAAAAAGAGAAAGGATGCTCTATTCAGAGGGCTTTAACTCAACAGGAAGATTGGGAAGGGCAGTAAAGTAAAATGGCATGAAATCAGCTATCCCATGTGATACTTTTTTACTTTACTTAGGCTGTTTGTTTGTTTGTTTGTTGGATAGTTAGGGAGTTCTTTATAAGTATAGCCTTGCAGCTTTCATTCAAAATACAAGAGCTTGATTTAAAAAGTGATTGAGTCCTCATGGCATCTGATAGAACCATATGGAGAATACTGTATAGAAAACATATATATATATATATATATATATATATATATATATATATATTTCAATCATTATTTTATTTATTAACATATATATATATATATATATGTTCATATGTCATACATAGTTTTAAATGTGGTTTATAAAACAAATTACAACAGCTTAGTTCACAAATAATATTCAGTCACAAACAACAATTTATATAATACTAATTCATAAATCTTTATGACTAGATTCAAGGAATATACTAAGCCAAAACATCAAGTCTCATTATGACTTAGTGTGATGTATGAATCCAGTGTACGTATGTATTTTTACAAGGAGCATTCAGAACTGACTAGCATAGCTGAAATTACATTGTTAAGTACTTATGGACAATGTGAAAGACAAAGGAATATCAAAGAGAAATCTATGTTTTGCTTTATTGATTAAACAAAGCTTTTAAGTCTGTGGATCACAGCAAATCATCTGCTTATTGTAGAAATTTTATGATGTCCAGGAAGCAATACTTAGAACAGAATATAGAGGAACTAGCAGATTTCACATTCAAAATGTGAAAAGAATGCACCAACATTCTGTTTATTTAATGTATGTGAAGACTATGTAATAGAAAGTGCTGGATTAAAAGCAAGAGAAATTTGAATAAAAATTGCTGGAAAGCTATTTACCTCAGAATTTCTTTTTAATGTGAAAGAAGAGATTTATGCAGAAATCATGAATATTGAAAAGAGTTCAGAAATTTGCCTCTGATTTTTGTATGACAGTTTGCTTTAGAATAGAATAGAATAGAATAGAATAGAATAGAATAGAATAGAATAGAATAGAATAGAATAGAATAGAATAGAATAGAATAGAATAATAGAGTTGGAAGGGACCTTGGTGGTCTTCTAATCCAACCCCTGCTCAAGCAGAAATCTCTATACCATTTCAGATAAACGATTGTCCAGTCTTTTTCTGAAAGCCTCCAGTGATAGAGGACCCACAACTTCTGAAAGTAAGATGCAAAATCCTCTCTCAATAAAGGGGAATATTTATAGCTCAGGGTTGAAATGAGGGGACCTTGGTGCTCTCTGAGATTAGTTGTTTTCTTGCAGATATTTTATTACCTAAACTAGGTAACATCATCAGTGCTAGTACTTATGATGTTACCTAGTTTGGGTAATGAAACATCTGCAAGAAAGCAACCAAGCCAGAGAGCACCAGGACCTCTCAAAAGCCTGTCTACTACTCAGTATTTAAAAAAATGTCAACAACCAAAGCATATATAATACAATTATATGAAGGTGATTTTGCAGTGGTACAGACTCTGTTGTTTTAACTCAAAGATTCAAGAATGATATAGCCATAAAACAAAGGTTTAAACATCTGTTTGGGGGAAAAGCTATGGCAGCTCTTAATAAAACATTAAAAGACAGCAATATCACACTGATAACAGATACATATCATCAAACCCTTGTTTTTCCAGTTGTAATATGGTTTTGAAAACTGAGCCATCAGAAATACTAAGCAAACAAAAATGAATTATTTTCATTTTTGAATTGTGGTGATGGAGAAAATTATCACTAGACCACTACAAGTATTTAATAGCAGCTTGCTCATTGTAAGCACTAATAATGAAACTAAACCTTAAATAAAGTATGTTATACACTATGTGAAGGCAAGAGTAATAAAGAATGACCCCAATACTTGGAAAAATCAAAGTCAATTGGAAAAAGAGGCGAACTGGAAACAATTTCTATTAATAAATTATAATAAATATTGTCTATTTATTATCACAGATAATGCAAGGGTGAGCTTACAGGAATTAATAGAAGCAGTATGGATAGATACTACTGATGAAATAGCATCCTTTGGGTGACAAAGAAGCAACTGTGTAATTAATAAGTATTGTATTGTATAGCATACAATATTAACAAACTAACATAGCATACAATATTAATATATTTTTTAGAAACCCAAGACCTGATAAGACCTGGCCTTCAGATGTTGCCAAATTTATATCCTTCATCACTGATCATACTATTTGGTAGAACTGGAAGATTCAGCAGTTCTCTCATAGCAAAAACTCACTTTGTGCTTATTTCTTTACTGTAAGCCCTCTTAAATATTATTTTAATACAATGCACAGTTGCAACTTAAACCTTTATTTCCATTAACCAGAGTTCTGAGGTCTGCAGTAGAGAATATAAATAGTGACTAAGAAGCCTGTTTCTTAGTTGTGACAAGCACAAATGTGAATCTACAGTTAAATTTAGCAACCTGCTGTCAAACATCCACAATAACAAGCTTCTTAAAATGCTTCTCACCCGTGTCTACTTGTGGAACAAGTAATCCTGGAGATTTCCAGGTGGCAAAGATTTATCAGGCAGCAGAATTGGATATAAAGAAAGTATATACAAAACGTATCAGATATGCAAAGACTAAAGGAGAGGTCAAGTTCTTGTATATCCACCAAAACATAGCTGTGTTTTAAAGTGCATCTTGGTGCTCATTCTGGGGAGAAGGAATCTTAGAGATTTAAATAAAGCAATGGAACTGGATATATAACCCTAAACTGACTTTCACCAATTTGAAATATCTTTCAAGTAGTTTTTTTATATCCAGTTATTAGTAGTAGTATTTATTTAGTGTATGTCATGTACTCCTCATACACTAAATAAATAATAATACTAATAAATGGATATAAGAAAACTTCTTGAAAGATATTTCAGATTGGTCAAATCAGTTTAGCAGAAGAAACCTAAGAAAATTCAGGGTCTCAGATGGATTGTAAATTCTCCCAGTGAATACAGACTACAGGTAATTCTCGACTTATGACCACTCAGTTTGACAGCACTGAAAAATGTCACTTCTAAAGTGTCCTCACACGACCTCTGCAGTGTTCCTGCAGTCACATGATCAAAATTAAGGTGCTGTCAGACCCCAAGAACAACACGTGGAGTTACTTTTGAGTAGGTTCTTTAATATTTTGACCTACAGACAGAATCTTGCCAGGCTAAAGCAACATAACTGTAGATATACATACCCTGTGAACTGCTAGGGGTCATCTTCGCTCTTTTCCTGCTTACCAGGCTTTCCAAGCTCTGTTGCCTCTTTGCTGTCTGGGAAGCATTCTCTCCCTCCTCGGACTCCAGATTACATTCCAGCACAGGTGCTTGAGAACTAGCATGTATTCATGACAGTTGCAGCATCTTGGGGTCATATGATTGTCATTTGTAACCTTTCCAGGAGACTTCTGACAAGCAACGTCAATGGGGAAAACTGAATTTGCTTAATGATGGCATGATTTGCTTAATGATGGCATGATTTGCTTAACAACCATTCATTTAATGACCATGGCAAAAAAGAGTGTAAAGTTGGGCATGACTCACTTAACCTTATTATTGGCAATGGAAGTTGTGGTCCCAATCGAAGTTGTAATTTAACCACCTTTTGTTCAGCGACCATTCAAAGTTATGATGGCATTGGATGAATGGTGAACTCCCAGTCTTTGAAGTTACAATGATTGCAGTACCCTTGCAGCCACCAGATCAAAATTTGGGCAGTTGGCAGCCATCCACACTTTTGACCTCCCCCCCCCCAATCTCTGCCCTTTTAGCTGCCCTGCATAGTATCACTCTTTGGCAGTGACAGTAGCACTAGGGTAGAGACCCGGGAGTTTCAGTAATCTCAATCAGTCACCCTTTGCCTCTACTTCAGCCCCAGTGCCACTTGCTACGGAGAATTCCTGCCTCAACCCACTGTTTTCCAAATTGTAAATGCCATTCTTGCATTGATTTGGAAACTCTCAGGAGCTTCCTGAAGGTTTTCCAAAGCATTATGAGCATGTCGTGTGCAATTTGGAAAACAGTGCATGTTATTTGGAGAATGGCAGGAGCAGACTTGGTAAGAAAGCCTAGCATGGTCAGCAGCTACCTCACATAGGGCTAGGCTGGGCACACCTCATCAGCAGTGGGTAGAAGATGGTGAAGGGGGCTCCATTATTCATCACTTTTATTTTCTAGATTATATGCGATATCTAGGAATAAAAAAATAAAAGGAATTGGAATAATAAAAACATTTTTTTAAAATTTGCTTAGAATTTAAATCATCTTTAAAAATTATAAAGTTATAAAAAGTAGAGTGGGACAGCAGGAGATGATGATAAAGGAGATGACCATGTTGAGGATTAATGCCTATGACATCATATAACAAGGGATACCAAATATAAACAAGGAGCCTTAGAACTGAACTGATAGTGTAAGGAGTGAGAGGATTATTATAGCGTTGCTTTCACTAGTTTCTATCTCAGCAGAAAATAGCCACTGTGACCACATAAGGAAGTTTATTTATTTATTCAATTTATATCCCGCCTTTCTCTTAGTGGACTCAGGGCAGTGCACAGCCAGAACTAAAACACATATCAATACAAAATTTAAAATTATTAAAAGAATTAAATAACTGTGGCCCAAAAATTTAAAACATTAAAAACTAAAACCCATTTGACAATTTAAAAAGCTAAAAAAGACTAAAAAAAAGGGGGGGGGTTCACGCCAGCCCTGCTTGATGGAAAAGAACAGTTTTTAGGGCACAGCGAAAAACCCGGAAATCCTATATCCTTCATATCTCCGGGGCAAATCATTCCAGAGGGCAGGACATTGCCTGGCTGACGGCACCCTGAGGAGTCCCTCTCTGTGGGAGCGTACTGGTCGGTGGGAGGCTATCGGCGGCAGAAGGCGGTCCTGCAAATACCCAGGTCCCATGCCATGGAGCGCTTTAAAGGTGGTGACCAACACCTTGAAGCGCACCCGGAAGACCACTGAAGGCCAATGCAGCTCACGCAGGAGAGGTGTCACTTGGGAGCGCCCCCTCGCTCCCATAGTCCCCCGCGCGGCCACATTCTGCACCAGTTGGAGCCTCCGGGTGCTCCTCAAGGGGAGCCCCATGTAGAGAGCATCGCAGTAGTCCAGGCGGGAAGTGACGAGCGCCTAAGTGACTGTGCGTAAGGAGTCCCGATCCAGAAAGGGATGCAACTGGCGAATCAGGCAGACCTGATAAAAAGCCCCCCTGGCCACGGCTGTCATATGCTCTTCTAAAGACAGAGGTGCATCCAGGAGGACACCCAAGTTGCGAGCCCTATCCGTGGGGGCCAATAACTCGCCCCCAATAGCCAGCGATGGCACCAGCAGGCTATATCAGGACGCCGGAAGCCACAGCCACTCGGTCTTGGAAGGGTTGAGTCGAAGCCTGTTACTCCCCATCCAGGTCCGCATGGCCTCCAGGCACCGGGACATCACTTCAAGGGCATCGTTGGGATGGCCTGGGGTGGAGATGTACAGCTGAGTATCATCAGCGTACTGATGGAACTCCACCCCAAAGTTGTTCTGGTTTATTTTTATTTACACTTTTAAGATTATAAAATAACTTCTTTTCCTATTGCTCTCATCAAAATGAGTCACAAAACATTGCAATAGTCAATATCTAAGTCAATGCACAATAGTAAACAAGGTAGTTATATAATATAAATGTGAAAGAAAACCATTGCTTTTATTCGTGATTCTGTGATGTATATGTAATATGGATTATTTTACCCAAAACCTGCTGTTTTGTATTGCAACACTAGATGTCAGTCTTCCAGCACTGTCGACTAGATGCTGCATTATGTTTCTCACATTCTAGATTGTTCTTTCATCTAATTCTTCAGACAAACATCAGACAGGGCCTTCTGAAAAGTCTACAAAATAAAGGATTAATTGGAGCTTTTATGACTGGCATCCCAATTCAGAATATATTTGTTGCCGTATCAGCTTCCATTCAGCTTCCACTTGTTCCAAACTATAGCCTTTCTTGAAGAACCCTGGAAGAATCATATTATGTGTTTAAAATATTCTTAAGACTTGGATTTAATTAAGGCCATGACATGTCTATTTCAAATAAGCAAGTCCATCCTCCGTGTTCTTTGATATAACCAGCACAGTAGTGTATCATTTTTGTGGGTAACACATCTTTAAAAAGAAAGACAAAAATCTCTTATCTAATGTATTTGAAATTGCAAATTATTAAGCATAAATCCATGTTAGAGTCAAATTATTACTAGTCATTTCCGTTTCTCAGAGAACTTTGAAAAATGTAGTTCTATGAAAAGGAATTGAGGATTATGACATAATCTTTGAATAATATCAGATGAGTTAAAATTAAATGTATCAGATCCAAATATTAGACAGTTTGAGGATTTGATGAGTTATTTTTTTACTTGAGGCAAGGATGATATCCTCAGGCCATTCCACATATAAAAACAACTGAATTGGCAGATGATTTTTTTTATCCTGGGTCAGCATCCTCTATCACAGGGGTCCCCAACCCCCAGTCCATGGACTGGCACCGGGCCACAGCATGCCAGAAACTGGGCCACACAATCAAGTTGTTCTGTCCCCGTCCCCACACACACACAAACAGCCAGCCGGGGGTTAAAGAAGTACTCGGCACACACAAGGTTCGTTATCAGGAACTTGGCAGCAATACGATAACCGTCTGCCTAGTGCTTTACTACAAGAAGAGGGAGTGTTCCTCCACCAGATAACACCAACTAATACACACAGTTTTCAAAACAGTCCAGCTCAAACATGAAACCTTCAGCAGATCAGGCGTTGTACAAAGTGACTAGCCAGAAGTTAGCTTTGTCCGTCACAGAGTCTAAATGGACACCACACTCTCTTATATAGCCTGTGGGGTGTGGTCCAGTGACTCAGCTTAATCTCTGGCACGCCTCCTCATCTGCTGCAAATGTTTATCTCGCCTTTGTTGGCGTGGATCCAGGAACGACTTATCACCCACATCGCTGTCATCGGAGACACCTGGCTCCTGGTCAATCTCCTTTCCCTCGGCAGACACCTGAGGCATTGCCAGAGAGGAGGGGCCTGGAGAGGGAGGCCTGGCCGGCTCCTCTCCTTCATGTTCGGAGCCTTCTTCCTCCGATAAAATGGGCTCGGGGATCGGAGTCACAACACAAGTAAAGATGCAGGATGCAGATCTGTCGGATGCAGGCAGCATGCAAAACCGCACCCCCTCTGGTCCGTGGAAAAACCTGTCTCCACGGAACCAGTCCCTGGTGCCCAAAAGGCTGGGGGCCTCTGCTCTACCATAGAATACTTTACCAATTCTGTACTGTATATCTCCCTCTCACTCTGCCAAATGGTTAGGACCTGTCCAGATAGCCATGAAAAGGGAAGTCAGGAACTAAAGCTGGGAATCAGAATCTAAGACCAGGATGAAGTGCATCAGAGCAAGTTATACCACTGTTATCCAGGCAAGGTCCCAGGTCAAAACCAAAAAGCTTTTTAACCTTCCCTGTTCAAATGAGACTACTTCAGTGAGCAGAAGAAAATCAGAGGTTACATGTAAATGCTCCAGTCTCCAGGAGAGGCCCCAAGTTGCAGTTTTGCAGATCACTATGGGGGAAGGAAAACTCCTAATAAGTTTCACTTCTAGTAAGATTGGTAGTACTCTGACTACCAGTGCTAGAACTGGTAGTACAAATACTGCATGTGACATTTCCACAGAATGGAGATTCCAAACAGCTTGTTAGAATAATGGCACTGAAGGCTTTTCCAATGGAAACTCTGATATTGCTTCTTGTATCTCCTTGGTTATGGCACAGTAGGTCCTTGAGCTCTTTTGCCAATGTTTCTATATTGGACGTTAGAAAAATAAAGTTGGGGGGCAGGGGGAGAGAGACTCACCCCAACGGCTTGTGATCTTCCTTCCTGGCTTCCTATTGACTTTGCTTGGGGGAAGCCAGCAAGGAAGGTAGCAAATAATGATCATGTGATTGTGGGATGCTGCAGCTTTAGTGTCTTAAGTGCAAGTTGATTGCAACCCAAATTTTACTACCCAAACTTTCAGCACCATCATAATTTTGGATGGTCATTCAACAAATGGTCATAACACAAGGACTATCTATATAGTATTGTGGAAAGATGCATGCTAGCTTTGATATAGCATCTTGATTCTGGGTTTGGGGCTTAAGAGAGTTTGTGTGCTTTTATCATCTGATTTATTTATTAAGTCTTCAAGCCCTACTCAGTTTCTTATGCCACAGAAGTCCATACATTATACTGAGCCACAACATACCTCCTTAGCTCTTGTGTTCTTAGCTCAGCCAGAATATCTCACTCTAACCTCCCCCATGAATTGTGATGAATACTAGTGATTGTCCTTATAGTGTGAGATAACTTCCTTTGTGTATCACCCATTATATCTTGGTAAAAATGTGACAAAGATAATAAATAAAATGTTCTGCTTTGGGAATTTTTGAGAAGGCTCTTTTAACATACATCCCCTTTTCTATTCTGAAAATAATGGATTTATTTATTAAGTATTTAAATAAATTATATTTAAATATCTAATAAATAAATACAATATGAATACATAAGTATATGAGAACCAGTTTGGTCTAGTGGTTAAAGACATCAGGCTAGAAAATGGAACGCCATGAATTTAAGTGCCTCCTTAGCCCTGAAAGCAGTTGGTGACCTTGGGCTAGTCACTCTCTTGGCCCAATGTACTTCACAAGGTGGTTGGGGGAAAAATAGGAAGTGGAAGATATGTTAGATATGTTTGTTTCATTGACTATTTGTAAGAATAATAAAGGCAATCAATCAATACACACATATACATACATACATACATACGTGTTAATCATGTGCCCTGTGGTGTACCAGGCAGGAACAGTCTGTTTCCTAGGTACAGACAATAAGGGGCTGCTATTGAACATGATGTAGAGGCTAGCAGTGCTGGGTCACTGCTACTGATATTAGCTGTTGGTAGTTGGTGGCCCAGTGCAGCTATGACAGAGGAAAAGATTTTGATCACTATCCCCTTCTGTTTTCGTAGTACCAATGGTTTGCCATTGCCTTCTTCTAAGCACTGGCTTCATCTCCTAGTTTCTAGCTTGGTGCCTTTAAGCACTACACCAAAATGGCTCTTAGTAAAAGAGGAAGGGTGTTTTTTTTAAAAAAACCATCTCCTCTGGGTGACAAATATGCTAGGTACACCCCAGTTTGTGACCACATTGGCTGAAATATAATTTTTGGTAGCTGTTGATACCATCTAATACATGGGTGTCAAACTTGCCCCGTCATGTTGCCGTCATATGACTTTGCCAACATTTTCCCCCTTTGCGGAGATGGAGTAGGCGTGGCCTGTGCTTGACACATCCGGCCCACCGGTCACCAGTTTGACACCCCTGATTTCTAATGCTTTTTTAATGGACGCTGTCCCCCTCTTTTATGCAGTAGTACTAATGTCAAGGAAGCTAATTCTTTTCCAGCACAGTTTGTCCTCAACTTACAATCATTCATTTAGTGATTGCTCGAAATTACAACAGCACTGAAACAAGTGACTTATGACCAGTCCTCACACTTACATCTAGCATCCCCACACAGTCATATGATCAAAATCTGAGTGCTTGGTGATTGGCATGTTTTTATGGTGGTTGCAGTGTCCTGGGGTCATGTGATCACCATTTGCAACTTCCCCAGCCGGCTTCCAACAAGTGCAGTTAGTGAGAGAAGCCAGATTCACTCAATCATGTGATTCACTTAAATACAATGATTTGCATAACAACCATGGGAAAAAATAATGTCTGATTTCATGATACCTCAAAGATGTGGAAACAAAACCTTATTGGGTGCACCTCACTTAGCCACCATCTTTCTTAGCAACAGACGTTCTGGCCAGTGGTGGGTTCCTCCCGGTTCGGCCTGGTTCTCCTGAGCCGGTAGCGGTGACGATATGATGTCACCGAACTGGTTCTGCCTACCCCGTGCCCACCCCCACCCACCCCGTTTCCCCCACCCCACCCCACCCGCGTTATTCTTACCTTTTATTTGGCCTCACCCCCAATCTATTGCTGCCTCCTGAGTCCCAGCTGATGGCTAGAGGGAAAAAAACTGTTTAAACCCTTGCCGCGGGGCTTCAAAGGGCCGCCCTACAGCTGATCAGTGGTAAAAGAAAACAAATCAGTAGACCAGTGCCTGCAAAAATACATGAGTAGATCAGTGCCTGCAAAAATAAATGGGTAGACCAGTGCCTGCAAAAAATAAATGGGTAGATCTGCAAGCAGTTAAAAACCTGGTAGACCAGTATCTCTGCTAATTCCTAAATAATTGTCACATGACCATCAAGCCACGCCCACAAAGTAAGCCATGCCCACAGAACCGATAGTAAAAAATTTTAGAACCCACCCCTGGTTCTGGCCCCAATGGTGAATGTAAGTTAAGGACTACCTGCAAATCAGAATTAGTCAAGTGACAACTATAGCAGACATCCTTAATTCCATAATTCTACTCATTAAGAGAAATAGACACCTCTGTTATTTACCTACCTATCCACCCGCCCACCTACCTGTATCATAATAGGATTCCCAGCAGTTTTCTGCAAGTTATGAATAAAATAAAGTCTCTCGTGTCATGTTATGTTCGGAAACAGAAGCTATTTTTGGCACCATTTTTGTCCTCACTGCCATCATCTGTTCTTGCCTGCATGGTAATTGGCCTGGATGGTTATAGCATCTATAAAACTTTCCATGTCTTTGAGGCATCATGAAATCAGACGTTACGTCATGGCATCCTGGAGAAACTTGAATGATTTTGCTGCAATTGGATTCTACAGCAGTGAGAACAACCGAGTTCAAGAATAACGTAGGAAAAATTAGAAAGACAAATGAAGGATAGCAACAACATTTGAAACAAGATACTTGCAAAGAATATTAAAAATTACAGAAAACTTTAGATGATTTAATGTGAAATGAAACACCCTTTTAATAATGTCCTGAAATTTCTGAGAGCTACTAAAGAAGCTGAACATAATACAAGCAAATCAAAGGTGAACATTATTTGGAATTATTTTTTGGTAGATTGTCTCTTGGAAACATGTAGGCCATTGTTTCTGGAAAGAATAACAGTAGGATCTGCAAGCCAATCTTATTTCTCCCATTTGTTTAGCAGTGAAATATTATCCTGTTTTCTGATGGGCCTTTGGGGACACACAGCAATGAAAACAAGATGGTTCAGTTCCCATAAGAATTTGTCCATCTGTTCTTAGCTGTGTTTCATTCTTCCTGCCACATTTCAGCATGCCTGCATGAATATGGACTAAAACAATGTGTGAACTGGGCAATTGATGGAAATAACTAACAACAACTCATGTCATCATGGAAGCATAATTTTTTTGAGTGATATATTCCTTTATATCAGGCATGTTTAATCTGAGGCTCCAGTGCCATATGCCCTTCAGTGGTTGCCAAAAACTATAATTTTGATGTGAGGTAATTTTGTTGCGTGGGAAATTATCATTTAACTACAGATGGTGCTCGACTTACAACCACAATTGAGCCCAAAATTTCTGTTGCTAAGTGAGACATTTGATAAGTGATTTTACGACCTTTCTTGCCATAGTTGTTAAGTGAATCACTGCATTTGTTAAATTAGTCACAAGGTTGTTAAGTGAATTTGGCTTCCCCATTGACTTTGGTTGTCAAAAGGTCACAAAAGATGATCACATGACACTGCAGTCATCATAAATATGAATCAGTTGCCAAGTGTCTGAATTTTGACCACGTGACCATAGGGATGCTGCAACAGTTGCAGGTGTGAAGAATTGCGTAAGTCACTTTTTTCAGTGCCATTGTAACTGAATGGTTATTAAATGAACTGTTGTAAGTCGAGGACTACCTGTATTTTCAAACTGTAAATTTAATTTTAATTCAATTACATTTAAAAAAATAATTTGCCCAATCTACTATCTTGTCCTACCTTCCTTAATTTTTAGAGTCTAGCGCAAGGCTGTCAAACTCACGGCCCGCAAGTCCACGCCCACACCTGGTTTAGTGAAGGGGGGAAAAGTCACGATACGCCACCGTGACGACACAGGTTTGACACCCCTGGTCTAGTGCATTACATGTCTTTCATTAGCTCTCAGAAATTATGACAAATATTGTGCCTTCTGCCATTTGTATACATACCTACATCATATATATGCATCATGCCATATAGAAATATATGATATGTATTATATATGATAGCAACATCACAGGACTATTGCCAGATTTAGGTTATGCCTAAATGTTCAGTGTTTTCCTGGATTATTATCATCCCATTTTGTCATTGTTTTTCACTGAAATTTATGCTTCATATATTTATTTCAGAAAATTAACAGCTATTGTCAATATTTGATAGTTAAGAAATTGGCCAATGCTGCTTGCTCCTGATTTATCTGAACTGATTGCTGTCTTCACAGTGAGCACTTTTTTGTGCAATTGCCTCAGTGTAACAATTCAGTAGTCCATTCAAATAGTGATATATCATTGCGGCAGTTTAACAAAATTAATGAAATGAGATATGCAGTACAACCTTAGGCAAAGTGTATATTAAAATTACAGTCCTAGGTACTCTTCCTACTGTAGAGACTCGCAATCTTTTGAGACAACAGTTGCACCACATACTGTATTTTTTGGAGAGTAATGCTTATTTTCCTGACTGCAAGTTCTGTAAATTCCCATTTCTGTTTCAGAATGCGAATGCTGCACAAACATCCCTATAAAAATTTATATATATCTAATACATAATACATTTATGCATGGAGCTTTCTAAGTATACACACATGTTTTGAAAGTAATATCCCTACTCTCATGCATATTTCTACTTGCTTTAACTTAATAAATGTATCTTTATGTGTTTCCCAATTTAATAAGGGGAGTCCTTGACTTACAAGTTCATTTTGTGACCATTCAAAGTTACAACAGCACTGAAAAAAGTTACTTATGACCATTTTTCACACTTAGGACCGTTGCAGCATCCCAGTAGTCATGTGATCAAAATTTAGACGCTTGGCAACTGGGTCATATTTATGATGGTTCCAGTGTCCCCGGGATCATGTAATCCCCTTTTGCAACCTTCTGACATGCCGAGTCAGTCTGACAAGCCAGATTCACTTAATCATGTCATTAACTTCACTTCAGTGATTTACTTAACAACTGTGGCAAGAAAGGTGGTAAAATGGGGCAAAACTCACTTTAATTTAATTTAATTTAATTAATTCAATTTATATGCCGCCCCTCTCCGAAGACTCAGGGTGGCTCACAATACATTTTAAAAAAATCATTATAAAAAAACATTTAAAAATTAAAAACATTAAAAACTCATTCACGCTATTCATGGCTGGATCTCGCCAGATCACAAGAGCGAGATCAACGGCCCCAGGCCTGCCGGAAAAGCCAGGTCTTCACCGCTTTTCGGAAGGCCTATAGGGTGGGGATGGTCCGGACCTCAGGAGGTAACTGGTTCCAGAGAGCTGGGGCAGCCACAGAAAAGGCCCTCCCCCATGGGCCCGCCAGCCGGCATTGTTTAGCTGACGGGACCCGGAGGAGACCAACTCTGTGGGATCTTACCGGTCACTGGGAGCTATGTGGCAGAAGGCGGTCTTGAAGATAACCTGGCCCTGAGCCATGTAGGGCTTTAAAGGTAATAACCAACACCTTGAATTGTAACCGGAGACCAATAAGGAGGCAGTGCAACACTTAACAAAAGTATTGCTTAGGAACAGAAATGTTGGGCTCAATTGTGGTCATAGGTCGAGGACTACCTGTGTAGACATTGGGAAAGGGATTGTATTCCATTCCAGTTTGCGTAATGGTTTGTGAAGTGCATTTTTGATAACTTTGCAAAGAAATGTGTACCAAGCAAATTGACAGCCCTCTTTCCAAGTAAATATACTTAGATTTCCATCTATGCTAACTGGACGGAGGAGGCATATCAAGATGTTTAAGACATAAAATATTCATTTTACCTCTCATTCGCCACCTCCTCACCTTCTTTCTACTGTTTCATATGGCTCTGCTATTTTGTCCCAAAGGTGCTTTCTTTCAAAAGGCAACTAGACTTTGTCTCATCTAAGAAGTGAAGCGTCTTCTAGCACAGGGATCTCCAACCTTGGCAACTTTAAGCCTGGATGACTTCAACTCCCAGAACCCTGCTGTCTGGGGAATTCTGGGAGTTGAAGCCCTCCAGTCTTAAAGTTGCCAAGGTTGGAGCCCCCTGTGCTAGCAAAAGAAGAAAGTCCAGTTGACTTTTGAAAGAAAACACCTTTGGGACAACCATGATCTGGACGACTGAGAATCTCCATAGACACCGCTGTGTTGTTGGCCATTGAAGTCACTGGCCTGGGAAACAGGAGTGGAATTGTCAATCCTAAGTAATAAAACAACTCTTGGGGCTATATTTTAATTGATATGTTTTATAGAGCTGTCTGCTTTCAAAATGATTCAAAGGAAATCCTTTGAACTTCATGCAAGCACAGCTCTTCATTAAAGAAGCACTGTCCTTTTTATTTTCAGGCTTTCACATGAGTCTGGAAAAATGAAGCAGTTTGAAGTCAATTCAATGACTTTTGACCGAATAAAGACCAAACAAAATGAGTTTGTGCTTAATGGAGTTGGAGTAGCACTGAAGCCACCGATTGTGTAGGTGAATTGAAATTGGTCCAAGACACATTGTTCAGTTTAGTGCAGTGATTGGAGCTATTGTGAATGACTGTTTGAAAAGAGCAGGTGCTGTGATGATTCTATGTATATTTTTTTCTTCTATAAAATCTTTAATAAAAAGCAAAAAAATAAATAAATTAAAATGTAGACCTAATTGGAAAGATTGGAAAGATAGTGACTGTGAGATGTAAAATAGGTTGGTGATCTTTAAAAAAAGGAGCCCTTACTCTGTGTTATCTGTTTCTTCCTTTTTAAATATATGCTGAGTGAAAGAATTCAGTTTAAAAAATGGCTTAGGGCAAAGGTCAACAACATAATCCTATTTAAAAAGATCTGTTTTTTAAAAAAATTAAGACAGCAGGTTACTAATTCTCACCAGATTTTAACATTGTCATAAAATACTGTTTTTCCAAACTTCATGAGATCTTGCATGAGAACTACTTCTACGATATCATAGTCAAATTTATTTATTATTAATCAAATTATTATAGTCATGTGATTTTACAAACTTACATATTAGATTTCAGCAACGCCATACAATTTTGAGTGACTACAATGATGAGTCCTAGCTTAAAATATTTGGAGCAGGAACTCTTAAACCCATTGTAAAGTGTTGCCCATACCAATAGAAGAGCAGCGTATGTCAGCATAAGAACTCAAAGGCAGTCATGACCAACCGAAGTGCCTAGATAGGCTTTATAAGTAATCATGACTTTTTTTGTGGCAAGAATACTGAAAACACCAGAAATTTATAGCTCCTGTATTTTGTTTTTAACTACAAACCTACGGAAGTATAGTAGGAAGCAATGGTGGGTTTCAAAATTTTTTACTACCGGTTCTGTGGGTGTGGCTTGGGGGGCGTGGCATGGTGGGCATGGCAGGGGAAGGATACTGTAAAATCTCCATTCCCACCCCACTCCAGGGGCAAGGATACTGTAAAATCTCCATTCCCTCCCCAATCCAAGGGCAAGGATACTGTAAAATCTCCATTCCCTCCCCAATCCAGGGGAAGGTTACTGCAAAATCTCCATTTCTTCCCAATCAGCTGGGACTCAGGAGGCAGAGAATAGATGGAGGTGGGGCCAGTTAGAGGTGGTATTTACTCATTCTCGAACTACTTAAACTTTCTGCTACCGGTTCTCCAGAACTGGTCAGAACATGCTGAAACCCACCTCTGGTAGGAAGTATAAGGCAGTGCCTACCTCATAGTAAAAGTAGCTCTTAGGAAAAATAATCAAATAACCTTCATATTCCTGTCACTTTGATGGACAGTCCCCAATTATCCAGACACAATGCAGTGGTCTATTAATTTTGGTATTCTCCTGAGAGTATGGAGAGAGAGCAAGTTTTTCACTTTGAGCTCTTCCTAAGTGACTTTCATGTTTTAGCCTTCTGCTCTTGCACAAATTTTACAAGGATGGATGAAAAAAAGTCAGTTTTTTGAGCCATGTCCAAGAGCAACTATCTCTTTTTATAAAGCTTTTGAAGAAAGATAGCTTGCCATATCAATATTTAATCTTTATGTGCTTGTTTGGTGAAAGATAGTACAGATGGCAGGGAAGGAGGGATGTGATAATTTCCAGAGTACCTCTTGAACTCTTTTCAAGGACTTTCCACTCAGACACCTGCCAGTTTTCTCCTCTTACCTTTTTTAAAAATTTGTTTTGTTTTGTTTTTTCATTCCAAAGCATGAGCAGGATATAGCATTCACATTATCTAGGTTTTCCATTATCTGTGGGCACTGGAATGCCAGGAATCCAGCACTGGACTTCGCATGTACTTCACCACAGTAAATCTAACTAACTCATTTCTTCAATTTAGCTGACTTCCTCGGCACTGCAAACAAAATAAGCAGGATTAAAATAATAAAGAAATAATAGCAACGATATCTATGTCAAAAGAATATTTATTTCCTGATATTTTAATTTGACAGGATACTGTTATATATTTTTTCATTTTTTTCCCCATTTTTATTTGATTTATATACCGCCCAACTCCCGAAGGACTCAGGGCAGTGAACAGCCACAGATAAAACACATAAATACAAAATTTAAAAGCAAAGTAAAACCGAATTAAACAATTTGGCCCAAGACAGATTTAAAACACCCCAATAATTTAAAACAGATTAAAATTTACATTTTAAAAAGGGAAAAAAGGGAAAAGATTAGGCCAGGCCAGCCTGATGGAATAAAAAGGTTTTAAGAGCGCGGCAGAAGGTGCGCAGATCCAGGATCCTCCGTATCTCTGGGGGGAGCTCATTCCAGGTAGTAGGTGCCCCCACAGAGAAGGCTCTCCCCCTGGGGGCCGCCAGTCGACATAGTTTGGCCGACGGCACCCAGAGGAGCCCCTGTCTACTGGCCAGTGAGAGGCTTTTGGTGGCAGCAGGCGGTCCCATAGGTAACCAGGTCCTAAGCCATGGAGCGCTCTAAAGGTGGTAACCAAAACCTTGAAGCGCACCTGGAAGACCACCGGAAGCCAATGCAGCTTGCGCAGGAGAGGTGTTACATGGGAATGCCATGTCGCTCCCATAACCACCAGTGCGGCCGCACTCTGCGCCAGTTGGAGCCTCCAACTGGCGCAGTATATCCAGTATATATCCAGTAGCTAAGAGCAAATACTAATGTCCTATGATGATGCAGATCTTGTAATATCTGGCTTTATATACTCTCTATAAACAGATTATAAATGGCAAGGTGCATACATTCTTTTTGCAAGCATCAGATTGTCAGAAAGCAATTTATGTGATCCCTTAAGATTGCAAATCAGTTTTAGCTATTTCCAGTCCTGACAACATATCCATTATTTTTGCTTCAGTGGAGAAGACAGCTCTACATTTGCAAAGAAATGAACGCCCCAATTTATGCTCTCTGCTGAAATGAAATTTAAAAATTGTTTACCTTTGAGCTCTACCACAGTATGTGCAGTCTTATGAGTTTCAAACCATGTATCTATCCTGGTGCAGTTCTATATTTTTTTACTTCATTAAAACATTTATATAGCCATCCATCTTGAATAAATATCTGGATGGTTCACAAACTCTTGTTATAGGTGATCAGTTTCTTACACATAGTAGATGCTTATCTTAATATTGTGTAACTCTACATCAGTGATGGCTAATCTTTTTCAGACTGAGTGCCCAAAGTGCACCCCCTGCGCATGCACGTGTGCCCCGATACACGCCCCGCCCCTGCGCATGCACACATGCCCATGCCCATGCCCTGGGCATGCACACGCAGCCCCCCACACATGCTCCGCCCCATGCGCATGCATGCATGTCTCCCCGCATGCGCCCCATGCATGTGTCGCACAGACCCGAAGACCAGCTGGCTGGCAGATGGAGCATGCGTATGCACGATGGAACTGAATTGGGTGATAGCTTGCATGCCCACAGAGAAGGTGCTGCGTGCCATCTCTGGCACACATGCCATAGGTTTGCCATCACGGTTCTACATAGTCATTAAAATTGGAATTAGCTTTTCATGTGAGGCCCAATTAATAATGTGATGTTTTATGGATTTGCATCATCCTTGTAAACAAACCTATAAAGTTATAATCTTTCAGTATTTCTAATTAACTTGTTGACAGAAGCAGCTCAAAGACATTTTGCTGCCTGAATTGAAGACCAAGATGCAACTACCACCCCATTCTATGTACAAAAAGGAATTGAACTGGCAGTTGAATCTTACTTCAATACTTCTGGTGAAACAATTATCTTGATTGGATTTGACAGTGGTAGATAGGTTTGGAACAGGGGTGAAATTCAAATTTTTTCTCTACTGGTTCTGTGGGCTTGGCAGGGGAAGGATACTGCAAAATCTTCATTCCCACCCCATTCTGGGGCCAGCCAGAGGTGGCATTTGCCGGTTCTCCGAACTACTCAAAATTTCCGGTACTGGTGCTCCAGAACCTGCTGAATTTAACCCCTGGTTTGAAACAAAAGACAGCAAATGCAACCTACATAAGTTTTTTTCCCCCAGCATGCATAATTCTGGTTTTTTCTGTTCCAATCAGCCCTTGACACCTAAGACAGTCCTCACTCTTAAGAATAATAATGTTAAATTCATCAACATGCTATTCCATATCATCTATGGCTGCTGAGCTGGTGTTTTTGTAAGCTGTAGGATATGCTATATCTTTTCTCTTCCTGGAGTATATTCAGTGTAATTGTTCATTGCTTTCACTCCACAAACCAAAACCTCTGGCCAAGTAATGTCTTCTATGTTCTTAACAAGTTTTAATCTACAGATCCAAACACTTAAAAAAAAAATCTCAGGGGACCTCACTCTTCAGAGTACTTTGAAATAACTCAACATGAAACATAAAGAAAAGCAGATGTGTATGTAAAAGGGTCAGAACATTTAGACTGAAGAACATAAAAATATCAGCGTTCTTCCCTATTCCTGAGCCATACCCAACAAAACTGTACTATATTAAAACTGCAACGTTGAAAGTTTCTCCAGATAACTCTTTTTAACAGCAGACTCTTTGCCAGTTCCTGTGGTTGTAATTTTTTTTTTTTAATTTGATTTATATGCCGCCCTTCTCCGAAGACTCAGGGCGGCTTACAATGTGCTCAGCAATAGCCTTCATCCTTTTGTATATTTATACAAAGTCAGCTTATTGCCCCCACAACTGGGTCCTCATTTCACCTACCTTAGAAAGGATGGAAGGCTGAGTCAACCTTGAGCCTTGGCGAGATTCAAACCCTGCAGTAATTGCAGGCAGCTGGTCTTAATAACCAGCTTAATAACAGGGTGCCTTAAACCCCTGTACTACCAAGGCTTTTTCCCATCAGGCCTGCAAAGTCATGTGAATGTGCCATGGTCCTTGTCTGCTTCCCTTTAGTTCTGTGAGATAGCATATCTTTACATTAAACTATGAATTCATTGACAATGAATGTGGTAGTTAGTACCCTAATTTAGCTGGTTTTGTGAAGGGACTATGGGAACATTACGCTATCAGTGATTAGCAGTTTTGATAATTGTCTGCCACATTCTGAATCATCATCACCATGTCTTAAATACTAGCTGTCAGTGGGCAGTAGTGGAAGAAAATTATCAGCTGTCCAAATGCTTGTGAACTTACTAAATGTATCAGGTGTGAGACACAGAATTCTAGTCGTCACCACCATATTTATTTGTCTGTGTGTGTTCATGCTTCCTGTCCGATGGAGAAGAATCAAACCCAACAAAATAAAAGAATAGTATGCCTCTTGCCCTTTGGCCAGTCATCATTAGAAATTTTAAATGGAAGGTGCTTTTCCTGAATACTGCACATTTAAAATTGAATCCTGAATTTAATTTTGGGGGCAAAAGAGTTAACCAAGCATACTCATGCAAAATTGCTACTGAATTACAGGATTTCCCTGAAAAATGCTGGGGATTGCTTTATATCAGTAATGCCTCCCTTTCACCAACATACTAGTGCTAAACAATGCAGAGTAATGTTTATTTCCATTTTTCCTTCTGATGGCTAACTCCTGCAAAAGCTTTCCATGAGGCCCATTCAAACAGAATAAAGCTTACTGGGGTTGAGATGCTTTGGTTTATCTAGCAGTGTATTTTGCATACTTCTTCCCCCACTTTAAAGAATAAAATTTTCATTCCAATATTTCAGTATTTAAAATAGATTTCACACTGCAGTGTTTTTTACCTCTTCTTTGGGCTTTAAAATAGGGTCAGAGGTTGAGAAGCTTGTAGTTGAAATTCAGACAGAAATTTAGACCCTACTTTATAAGCTTTTGTTTTTGTAACAGTGTTCAAGAGAGGTAGCCCAGAATAATGTATTTTTTTATTGCTAAAGAAAAAGAATAATCGTTATCAGTTTTATACCGATACCTTTGTATTCCAGGGAAATATATTTTTACAAGTCCATGTACATACAAACATAATATGCTAAAAATTCAATTACGGTATTACACTCATGCTTCTGTCTCTCAAAAAATTTAAATGCCATAAATACCATCCCTCAAATTAAAGATAGTATGGTCTACATCCATTGAGTGGTTCTAGGCTTCTGTCTAAAAGAATCAATATCCAGAAGGATAAAAGGTAGAGCTCATCTAGTATCAGGGAGCAAACTATTCCATGGTGAGGGTGACCATTAAGGAAGGCATCTTCTGATACTTGATTTTCCAACATCATCTCCTGGTTAGACTGTGGAAAAGGAGCAGATTCTACCTGGAGAAAACAAATACCTTATTTTTCAGACTATAAGACACACCGGTTATAAGACCCACCAAGATTTCGAAGAGGTAAGCAAGAAAAAAAAGTTTTTGCCCTCCCCAGCCCCCAGGAGCACTCTGCAGG
The DNA here is from genome assembly GCF_059756535.1 of Pantherophis guttatus. Taxonomy (NCBI): domain Eukaryota; kingdom Metazoa; phylum Chordata; class Lepidosauria; order Squamata; family Colubridae; genus Pantherophis; species Pantherophis guttatus. Next base: position 312,761,671 of record NC_142063.1, read on the forward strand.
CCTCCCAAAGCCTCTGCGCGCCCTGTTTTTGCAAAAAATGGACCCATTTTTCACAAAATGGGACCCATGGGGTGGGGCTTTGGGAGGCCAAAAATGGCTGTATTTGGTGTATAAGATGCACCAACATTTCCACCCTCTTTTGGGGTGGGGATGGGGAAGTGTATCTTATACTTTGAAAAGTTTGGTAACATGTTTTTAAGGACATTAACAAACAAGGTCTTAGGAAAAGTGACAGAATGCTGAGAAGTCTAGCTCAATAAATTTAGTCTAAACAAGTAAAGGTTCAAAAGAATTGTGAAAGAAAATTTCAAATATCTGAAGACCAGTAGTGGGTTTCAAATTTTTTTACTACCGGTTCTGTGGGCGTGGCTTGGTGGGCGTGGCATGGCATGGCTTGGTGGGCGTGGCTTGATGGGCATGGCAGGGGAAGGATGCTGCAAAATCCCCATTTTCTCCTGATCAGCTGGGACTTCGGAGGCAGAGAATAGATGGGGCGGGGCCAGTCAGAATTTTTACTACCGGTTCACCGAACTACTCAAAATTTCTGCTATCGGTTCTCCAGAACTGGTCAGAACCTGCTAAAGACTGTCAAAAAAGAAGAATCAAGAAAGCAGAAATAGAAACCAACAGATGAATGTAGCAAGAAAAGCACAGGGGCTTTTTAAACAGAAACTGAATAGCCATTTGTCACTATGGCTGTCAACTTCTCCAACATTGCAGAACCTATAAAGAGCTGTCCATCGTTTTAGCAGATACCTACAGAGCCTTCCTACTCTTTAATTCAATTAGTTACATAGTTATACTCTATGCTTGTCAACCGATCTTCCTGGATTTTAATGTTCTGGTATGGAGTGCAGGGGTGGGTTCTACTTACCTTTACTACCGGTTTGTGGCGGGGCCGCGCACAAGCGCGGAAGCTTCTGCACATGCACAGAAGCGTTTTGATGACATCAGGGTTGGTGGGCGGAGCCTCCCGCCAGTTTTACTACTGGTTCTATAGAACCAGTGCGAACCGGGGGCAACCCACCACTGGTAGAGTATGTGCTAAAATATTCAGTCATTTTCTGTAAGTACGGCCTTTTAAAGCTACAGTATGTATTATTTTATTTTGTGTTTTTAAAATAAAGCAATCACACCAGGAGTCCTTGACTGTGTTGGTTACATATTACAAATCTTGAAAAAAATAAATCATTTTCTATCACAGAACATGAATTGCACAGCAGAAGATAAAATGGAACAAATAAACAATCCCATTTATAATCAATTTACGAAGAAAACAATTCAGTTTATCCCATGGGGGTATGAGTAACTTTTAGAAAAAGCTTGTAATATGCTAACTCCTTCATGTAGCATGAGCTTTTCTATTCTTCTTAATGCTTTTTTTTTTTTGCCATCCCATAAAAATACTTTCAGTTTTTCTTATTTTTCACTAGCACTGCAGGATACCACAGTACTGGATTCCTGAATATGAACCCTTTGTTCTTTTTTCTGTCAGATGTTTCCAGTTACAAAGTTCAACTCTTGGTCTGTTCTCAGACTGCAGAAAAACTAAAATACCGTAATTAAATTCCAGAATTATGAAATAATTGAGTGTTGGGCATAATCTTATTGACATTCTCAGAAAATGTGAAAATCTATATTGAACCTATAGTGAGTGGATATATTGCGAATCAAGGAAATGTGTATTTCCTTTCTCCCAATCTGTAACTTTTTTCTTTTTACATGGCTATTTAATCCACCCCTTTAATAGCTACTTAAATTTTATAAGGGCTTGGAAGTTCAGGCAGAATTAAGATCAGGCAGAATCAAGAGGTGGAACCTGGTATAAAACAGTTACGAAAATTTCGCATATGATTACAGATTGTATGTACTAATAATCTAATATAAGCAGTGAGGAATGTTGTTGTTGTTCTATGTTGTTATTGTTGTGACTCAGAAACCTTCCAATAAGCTCTCTTTGCATCTTGTGCCTCTCTTTGTTTGGGGAAATGCTGCATTCATGTTATGGTATTGTGATTTATAACCTCTGAGCTTCAATCTTGCCACCTCAGTTTTCTCAGTTTTTAGTATAAACAAAAGATTTAAGACACTATTTATCTATTTTTGGTAAATGGGTGAGTGTGGCTTTCAGGGTAGCATAGTCAGACATATATTGGTGGACAACCATTTAGATATGAGCCAGCAGTGTGCAGCAGCTGCCAAAAAAGCCAGCACAGTTCTAGGCTGCATAAACAGAGGGATAGAATCAAGATCACGTGAAGTGTTAATACCACTTTATAATCCCTTAGTAAGGCCATGCTTGGAATACTGCATCCAGTTTTGGTCGCCACAATGTAAAAAAGATGTGGAATCTCTAGAAAGAGTGCAGAGAAGAGCAACAAAGATGACTAGGGGCAGAGGTGGGTTTCACATCATTTTACCACTGGTTTGAGCGGACTGAAAATGTGAGCATGCGCACGTGGAGTATTAGAACTCAAGTGTACAAATCATTGTACTAATTCAGTAGTAGGAGATAGACAGTGCTAATAGGTCTACTATTAATAGCAATTTATTTATTTATTTATTTATTTATTTATTTATTTATTTATTTATTTATTTATTTATTTATATTTAATGTTTATACTGCCCTTCTCCTGAAGGACTCAGGGTGGTGCACAGCCAAAAATAAAATAAAAAACACATATAAAATTTAAAACAGTTTAAAAGGAATTAAATAATTTGGCCCATTTCAATTAAGACAAAGACAACCCATATAACTTAAAATTGATCTTGGTATTCAGGCCAGCCCAGCTTGTTGAAACAACAGCATCTTGAGGGCATGACAAAAGGTGCGTAGGTCAGGGATCATCTGTAAATCCCAGGGCAATTCGTTCCAAAGGGCAGGTGCCCCCACAGAGAAGGATCTCCCCCTGGGAGTCGCCAGTCGACATAGTTTGACCGACGGCACCCTGAGGAGTCCCTCTCTGTGGGAACGTACTGGCTGGTGGGAGGCTATCGGTAGCAGAACGCGATCTCGTAAGTACCCAGGTCCTAAGCCATGGAGCGCTCTGAAGATAGTAACCAACACCTTGAATCACACCCGGAAGATCACCGGGAGCCAGTGCAGCTCGTGCAGGAGAGGTGTTACATGGGAGCGCCATGTCGTTCCCATAATCACCCGCGTGGCCGCATTCTGGACCAGTTGGAGCCTCCGGGTGCTCTTCAAGGGGAGCCCCATGTATAGAGCATTACAGTAGTTCAGGCAGAAAGCAATGAGGGCGTGAGTGACCGTGTGTAGGGAGTACCAATTCAAAAAGGGCCGCAACTGGCGGATCAGGCGAACCTGATAAAAAGCCCCCCTGGCCACGGCCGTCACATGCTCTTTTAGACCTTATAGATCTACCAATTATAGACCTACCAATGCCAGTAATACAGGAATGAAACATAGAAAAGGAAAAACATTATTGTTCAATAATATATTGCATCCAAAGCAAAGATAGGACAGAATTCGTGTCATTTCCATAGTGCTATTGTTATACATGCTTTTAAATATTACTGGCTTTTGATAAAAATGTCACATGTTCAGCCTTTCAACTATTTCAGATCGTAACAATAATTTATTTTTGTTCTTTTTCTTTTATTCCTTTGTTAACCATAACATAAAATCCATAGATTCATTAAAATTACAATTCACCATTAACATTATTTTAGAAGTTCATTAATATTCCAGTTCAGGCTGTTTACACTAAAGCGTAATTTACGTATCAGACAGAGTACAGTATTGAATAGATACTAGGGATCTGATTATGTACGCTTCCAGGTTTACTAGCATTAGCACTACAAATCAAAAGATACTATATAGGGGAATGAGAAAACATGGAGGGTCGTATAAGCCTCCATATATAATTCCAAATCGTGCAAATTGCAAAATTAAAAATTCATTTAGAAGTACTATGGAGAAGTAAATCTGATATCTTATGCTGCTTTGGAACTCAGCTGCTGACTTAGACCATATCAACATAGCCTAATATGTGTATAGAATTCGTGTGAATTCTTTCTTGTTTTTAAGAACCTCAGTCCTCAACATCCAAAATGTCCTCTAACTTTCTGCAAAACTATCTTGCTTTGCTTTGCCACACCTTCAACAACATACAATAACAAAATACAACAGCAGAAGCATGAACAATATTATATCACTCTGATTCCTCTACGTTTTTTCCCATTGCAGGAAAGCTTGGCTGACCAGCGTTGGAAGTCCTAGTTCACGCATTGACCGGACAAATTTTTCTAATGAAAAGGAAATCTCAAAACTTGAATTCTCTGGATTCATCACCAGATACTAAAAAACCAAATCATAGAATTACCTTATTTCTCCAATTGCATCAAAATTTCTGTGTCTCCCTAAAGCAAATTAGGAAAATGCGACAATGATCATATTTACATTCTGGCCAAATGTTTATATGGTGTATTAAGGCAAAGAAAAGTATCACTTGGTTAAACTTCTTTTTCTTTACAAATACTTTATAAACCCCTGGTTAAGGCCACCTCTACCAATTTGGGTATTATTAGACATGCTGTTTTGCTATCATGTGCATGTTTACTTGGAAGTGACTCCTTCTGAATCCAACAGGTAATTATACTGTATATATGCCTGCATCTTTAAGGATCTGTCCCAAATATAAGGGTGGAATGATCTACATTTTAAAACTAATATATATGACTGCATTCGATGAAATAATTTATTAAATCTTAAATATTTAATTCTAGACATTCTAAACCAAAATGTTTTATAACAAATTAAAACAATTTTTAAAACCTTATCTAGTTCTCTGGCCAATGAGCGTTCCTTTCCCTACAGTATTTCAATCAGAAGCTATCTGTCATCATTATTCCTAGTTGGAAAATACCAAATGTGTCACATTAAATTTTGAAAAGAATGGTGGTGGTATTTTTGCACATGAGGTAACTGTGCTGAAATAAATTTTGAGTGCCATAAAAGTAGTTTAACTCTTGTCTGGAGCTACTTCCTCCATGTTGCTCCACTCCTTGTTTCTTCTGTTTTCATTTTGGGACCGCCCATACAATGGGGGAGGGGGAGATTCCATGCCCTTGGCTTTCTTACTAATGTTTTATTTTATTTTTATTGACCTTCCTCTCTTTGCCTCACTGTTGTATTGAGATAAAGCAAAGCAGAAGAGCAGATGGTCAGCGTAATCTGAAATCAAGAAACGGCTTCTTGCAGAGGTGTGAGCTCTGACAAGTGGCCGTGATACCAACCTGTGACGTCCCCCAGCTTAGGAAATACTAAAATGTGTCCAGTGAAAGGAAAATAACATCTGAGAATATTATTTTTTGAGCATATATGATCCAAGTGAGTAGAGTTTTTTCGGGTTGCTTCTGTGAGTTATTCTCAGCGTGCTAATGGAAAAAAAGATGGATATTTATTTCTACAGAGATGAAAGGAACATTTTCCATGGCATTGTATATGATCATTGACTCTAGGTTTGCTCCTTCAAATATCAAAGCAGAATAGGATAACAATGGACCTTCTATTTTCACTTGTGCCAACAATATTGGCAAACTGCAAATATGCAAAACTACTGACATTTATATGTATCATCTAAGCAGGCATTCCCAGGAAACTATTGATCTGAGTCATTAATAAAGCATGAATTCATTGCTAATTCAAATGGGCACTTGAAAAGGCCTACCATGTGTATGAAAAAGAGTATTTTTTTCCACAACCAGATTAATTTTCATTGGATCTTTTATTCAAGTTCTTGCCTGCTTAGTAAGTTGTTATAATTCCAAACACACACAGCTTTTGTGATCATCTACAAACATCCTTTGTTAAACTCCTTAAGGACAACCCTTGTAAATCTGAAATACAAAATGGCAAAGATCAAGTGTAGGCCTTGTTCATTCGCCAGAATATCTTTCTGATGGGAACCAGTCTGTATTTTCTTTCGGGCCATAATGAATATGAACAATAATTCTCAGAAAAGGTTTTTTGCCCATACTCTGTTGCTTAGTATGTTAAGGAAATAAAAAGATAATGTAAGACTTGTCCAAAATCCCATAGGTATCTCTGTGTTTCAAATGTTAGGTGTTTCAAATGTTAGGTAAAACACACAGGAAAATTATTTTATGGATCTCATTTTTTTTGCTTGTCATGTTTGTATATTTAAACCCATTCCCTATCTGAGCAAACTTTCAAAACTGATGAATCAGAAATTCTAGTACAACATCTCCCTGTATAATATACTGACTTCCATCCAGTATAACCAGAGTGAGCAATATGTGGAAAGCTGCTTTCCTGATGCTAAAAGGTTTTCAGAAAATATGGTCAGGGGATCAGTGGAGTAAATCTTTCTAAACTGATGTGAAGTGCTAGAATATCATGGAAGCTAATTTTCACCAAAATTAATGGGTAGTAATATAGGAAATCAATATATGATTCAGGAAAAAAAGCAGGAGGCATAGACCAACATCCAGAACAGCAATGGATCCATTCAGAACATTCAAGCAGAAATGGATGAAAACTGTCAATGCCGTACATCTAGCAGCCCAGGGCATATGCCAAAACATTTTACCAATGAAATACTGTAGTTCATATTCATTAAGAGTGTATTCATTGAAGTGGTAAATGAGTTGGACACTCACTCAGTTTTTATGAATGAGTTCATTCTTGTTTAATTAAATATAGGATAAAACTCTTAGAGAAGTAAGGTCAACCGCTTACTTGTTGGATCCTTACTTGTTGTGAATTGTGATAAAAATCTGCCACAAAGAAACTAGACAATATAGGAGGTAGGTGTTTTCTTCAGGGATGGATAATTCGATCTTAAGGTTCTAGATGTCTATTGAATACAGCATTCAATAAAAGAATTTTCCAAATAATATCTTAGAATCATTAGTAACAATTAAATCCCAAGCTTTAGTTGATAATGAAGATTAATTGGACCCTTTCAGTGTTAATTTGAGATTGGATGAAGAAACATAAATAGCCTGAGTGGCACTGGTGGGTGACTTATACTGGGGATTAATTAAGGAGAATTCCCTTTTGTTTCTGTTGGATCTCTCAGCATCATTCAATACTGTCAAGGAAGAATGATTTTGCACTGGTTCCTTGTAATCTCTGCAGAAGTAGAGTGTGTCATTCCTCTTTTCACTTTTTTAAAAAAAAACAAACTCCCCAACAAACTTGTCTCTATTTTTTTTAACATTTAATATATATAAAAATAACTCTTTGTGTCTCTCTGATAACTGAAACACACCCCGAAACAATTTTATTTATTTATTTGTTTGTTTGTTTGTTTGTTTGTTGAATTTATATTGCCGCCTATTTGCCCATGGCGACTCAAGGCGGCTTAAAGAATATAAAACCACATTTAAAACAATAAAAACTAACAAAAAGAATCAAATAAATTAATATAGTACAATACAACAAAATCACCCCCCCACCTCCCGCCTTGGTGACAGCAGATCACACGAACCATTTAATGGGCTCCATCCCACTCTGGGTTCCCCAGGCCCGCTGGCAGAACCAGGTCTTCAGCGCCTTCCAGAAGAGTATTAGAGTGGGGGCCATTCTAATCTCTGGGGGAATGATGTTCCAGAGAGAGGGAGCCACCATGGAGAAGGCCCTTCTTCTGGGTTCTACCAGGTGTATCTCCCTGCCTCCCCGCTCTGATGAATCGGGTAGATGTGACCGGCAAGAGATGGTCCCTCAGATAACCTGGTCCCAAGCCATGAAGGGCTTTAAAGGTGAGAGGCAGCACCTTGAATTACACCCAGAAGCAAATCGGTAAACAATGCAGCTCCTGCAGGAGAGGTGATACATGTGTGCACGGGGGTCTGCAGAAAACCATGCAGGCTGCTGAATTTTGCACCAACTGGAGCTTCCGGAGGCTCTTCAAGGGCAGCCCCATGTAGAGCGCATTGCAATAATCAAGATGGCAAGTGACTAGGGCATGAGTGATTGTGAGTAGGGACTGTTGGTCCAGGAAAAGGCGTAACTGGTGCACAACCCGCAGTTGCGCAAAGGCCCTCCTGGCCATGAGTGTAGGAAAACCCCTAGATTATGCACAGGGTCTGTTTGGGGTAGTGCCACCCCATCCAAGACCAAAGGTGGCAATTCTCCCTGAGCCAACGAACCCCAAACCCAGAGCCACTCAGTGTTCTAAAGGTTTAGTTTCAACCCGTTGTGCCCTATCCAGCCCCTAACAGCCTCTAGGCATTGCGAGAGGGAAGACACAGCATCACTTAACTCACCACAGGTCAAGACATATAGCTAAGTATCATCAGCATTTGGTGATACCTCAGTCCATGGTGACGGATAATGTCACCCAGTGGCTTCATATAAATGTTGAACAGGAGCAGAGACAGTACCGATCCCTGAAGAACCCTGTAAAGCAGTGGGCGAGGGCTGGATCTCTCCCCTCCTATCAACACTCACTGAAAGCGGCCGTGCAGGAAGGAAGTGAACCAGGATAGCACAAGGCCTCCCACTCCCATCCCCTGAAGCCGCCCCAGGAGAATACCATGGTCAATGGTATCGAAAGCCACCGAGAGGTCAAGTAGAGCAAGAATGGATGCACTACCCCCATCCCGCTCCCTCCAGAGATCATCCAAAAGTGCGACCAATGCCATGTCTATCCCAAATCCAGGCCTGGATTCTGATTGGTAGTGGTCGAGATAACCAGTTTCATCCAGAAACCTCTGGAGCTGCCGCATGACCACCTTCTCAACAACCTTCCCCCAAAAGGGAACATTGGAGACAGATCAGAAATTATCCAACTATCTATATTATGTAATACCCATTATCCAACTAACTTTATTATCCAATTATCCAAAATTATCCAAGATAATTTTGCCCAATACTATAATTTAAATATGGCTTCCAATACACCAGTGTTTCTTAACCTTAGCTACTTTAATATTTATGGATATCGACTCCTATTTAAGCTGGAGATTTCTGGGAGTAGAAGTCCACACATCTTAAAATTATCAAGGTTAGGAAACAGTGCTAAACATGATAGAGAAAAACAATCACTTGTAATTTATTAGAACATGCTAGATTTACAGGGAATGGGGACCGGGAGAGAAAGGAAGCCACTATTCAGCTATGAGGTCTACCAGGTATCAGCTGCTGTTGCAGCCTCATTTCTGCCCAGCTTCTCTACATGATTGATCTCCACTGCTGAAAACAACTTCACAGTGGTTGCTTCAGGCAATGGACTGACTCCACCCATCCAGGCTAGCAATTGTAGATGCATCTGTTATATGTTGAAAAAGTTGCCTTGATGTCAAGTTAAAATCTTAAATAGAATATAAATGATAAAATGAACAAACACATAAAAAACTTTAAGCGCATGCTAGAATTTATTATTTATTTGTATCTCACCTTTATTATTTTAGAAATAACTCAAGCTGGCAAACATACCCAACACACCTTTTATTATAAGCAGAAATGAATGTCTGCATTTAAAATGTTTTAATTTTGCTTTTAATAATTTTTTTTCTAAATTATTAAACTTTCGGTACAGTGAAGTACAGGTTAAAGGAAAACTTCTAAAAAAGTGAAAACAGAAGTAGCCAATTATGCAGTTAAACTTAGAAAAATAACATTTGTCATCACAATTTTCAGCTACTGCTAAAAGCATAAAATTAAACCCTGGCTACATTTCTTTTGAGCAAAGATTCCACAGCAGTGACACCTTCATTGTAAAATCCCATCAATCAGCCTTTTCTCTCTTGAAAAAATGGTAACATCCAGGTGAAGGTATTAAACAGTTAGATCCATGGGAGTGCGGGGAGTATGAAATAATATTCAACATTATTGTCAGTCATATAAAGCTGCATTGGAAAAAAAGCTTGTATAAATAAAACTACATAATTTCCTTTAATCAGAATTGCAATGCTGTATGCAAGCAATATAATAGTAAGTATAGGGCAATTATTGAAATATTGAAACAATATAATGTATCAAGATTTATAACAATATAATAAAAAGGAAAAAGAGGCTAGGGCTTCAATTGTATGGCTATAGTCACCATCTTAACTTTTTAAACTACCTGATGCCTTTATTATGGAGCTCTCACCTATAGTTTTAAGATCACTCAGCTGTACTAATACTGACATTGTAGAAATAGTGTAATAAGATTAAATCTTGTTCTAGAATATTATGGACAATAATATTATAAATAATAAATTATACTGCTTTGATTTGTAATACAGGTGAGCAAGCTTTATTGTGTTGACTATTGTATTTAATTAAACATTCATTTATCTAATGATGCCAAATGCATTAGCACACATTAAAGGCAAAACTTTTACATGACAGAGATGTCCTAATGTCTTTAATGGTGCTTTAGAATAAATAACCCAACTGAATAATACCACCAGGATTCAATGACTTCAGCAATCTGTCTCCAGCATTGCCTAGCCACAATGGGCAAGTCATGTATAGAGTCAACAGCTTCCCATTACTGAAGCATCTGCTTCCAAAGAAGAAAACCATGTTGTGATCATGGGTAATAACTGAATATTGATGGAATTAACCTACACAAGTCTATCAAGCCCAACCTCCGCCAACCTGGTGTTTTGCAGAATTACTATTTGCAGATTATTTAGCTAGAAAATTCTGCAATCTGTTAGAGAATCTGCAATCTGTTTCACATATCTGGAAAACAGCTGATAGAAAAATAAACTAGTTTAACCTTCCTTTCAAAACATGTAGCCATAGTTTTGTACTTTCCCTTGGGTAATCTGAATTTTGAAATCAAGTACCCATCATTAAAATTTTAAAATCTAGCACCCATCAATTCTACTTTTTAAGAAATGGAGAAATGGACAGAACAGTCAATCTGCTAATTTTGTTGGACTGCAACAGAATAGCTTGCCTGGATTTTAAAAAGGAATTAGCTTTGGATAGTGAGAACAAATGTATGTATTCTCACATAGATTACATCATCTACATTCTAGATCAGGGGTGTCAAACTCCCAGCCTGTGGGCCGGATGCATCACATGCTGGCTCCACCGTGCCCAGTTTAGCAAAGAGGGAAAAAGTCCCGATACGTCATGTGACGCCGCAGTGACAATGCAAGTTTGACACCCGTGTTCTAGATGATGTATTTAGCAAAGATGCAATGAGACTTCAGCTTAACTGTGATAAATAGGGCATAGCATCCTATTCTCTTTGCAAGCGCTATCACCTTTAAAGCGCTCCAAGGCTTAGGGCCGGGGTACTTATGGGACCACCTTCTGTCACCAATTGCCTCCCACCGGCCAGTTCGCTCCCACAGAGAGGGCCTCCTCAGGGTGCCGTCGGCCAGACAATGTCGGCTGGCGACCCCCAGGGAGAGAGGCTTCTCTGTGATGGCGCCTACCCTCTGGAACAATCTACCCCCAGAGATACGAGTGATCCCAGACCTCCGGACTTTTCATCGGGCCCTTAAAACCTACTTTTTTCAGTTAGCCGGGCTGTCCTGATTTTATGGTTGGTTTTAAATTTGATATTGATTTTAATTGAAATGTTTTAAATTATGGGCCAAATTTTATTTAATTATTTTAAATCTATTTTAACTTTTGTGTATGAATGTTTTATATTTAGCTGTTCACCGCCCTGAGTCCGGTAGGAGAAGGGCGGTATAGAAATCTGAAAAATAAAATAAATAAATAAAATAAAATATTGTCCATTGTGGGAGCTCATAGCACCTCTGTCATCTTTTTGCCAACAAACCTGATAACTAGGCTAGAATTTAGCTCACCAGCCTCCACTTGCTGCCCCTGGATTATCTAACTGGTTTAAATCTTGTACTCAGTGTTATTTGCAAATTTCATAACTACAAACCATTGCACATTAACCTTTAATCCAATGGTTTATAAAGAAATGGATTCTGAAGACTATACATCTCATAAACAAATAAGCATATGTTCTCTAAAGGTAAAGGTACAGGTAAAGGTTTCCCCTGTCCAGTCATTTTTGACTCTAGAGGGCTGTGCTCATCTCCATTTCTTAGCCGAGGGAGCCAACGTCATCTGAAGATAGCTCTATGGTCATGTGGTCCCCATGACTATACGCCCAGGTGCACAGAACACTGTTATCTTCCCACCAAACTGATACCTATTTATTTACTTGCATTTTCATGCTTCCAAATTGCTAGGTGCGCAGGAAATATGTTACCTATTTTCATAAGTTTTCATAAAATAGAGAACATATTTTATATTTTCTACTTTTCCACTATTTTGTTGCTTATGCTAATCATAAAAGTGTGGCTATGTGCTACTAGCACCTGACATTCAGGAATCCTATTCAAGGCTGAAACCATATAGACTGGGTATTTAAAGCCTAGAATCACATGAAATTCAAGGCACCGTGGCCCATTGTACTATATTCACCGTATATATTTTACCTTTCCTGGAGAAATGTCAGAAGACACACTTCATTTTTGATAAGGCTGCATTAATGCAGTTAAAAAACCTTGTGCTTTGATGATACCAATTTCTCACCCCGTATAAAATTTGGCTGTTTCAAGTAACCAACTGTAGCAGACCTACAGTATAATATTTTCTGAAATGAAAAAGCCATGATTCTAATTGAAGGCCAGCAGAGCACTTAAAATCACTCCCAGGTGGCTGTTCCCACACACAAATTTAGCTGTTATGTGTACTGTTATAAATATATAAATAGAACCCAGAGTAGGAAAAAAAGTGCTATTTTTGATAACCTTGAAAGAGGTAAAATTTTACATACAGTTAAAATAGGTTCAGTACTCACCACTTCCTCGCCACTATTCCACAAAAATTGCATTCCTGTAATTCTGTTTTATATTTAAAAGAAAAAATAAAAGTGATGGTTTCATGACATTAGTAGTTCCATAAAATACACCTTTTAATAACAATGTTTTTGATGATAAATGATAATCCATCAGAAAACAATTAGATTAGAAACTCTCTATTAAATCTATTTATCCTAAATCACAAATCTTGTTTACAAAAACAGCATAAAATAGGTTTGTAAAGGCCTAAAGACATTTAGTAGTCTTCCAAAACACCAGCCTTTCTGTCTTTCTCATCCCATTTCAACATGTGCCCGGAATTAATCAGGGCTATTTTTACTATTTACAGATCTATTTAGACATCAAGTGATAGGTGTCCAGCAATGCCTATGGCTGTAAATCTAGGACTCACAGATAACATCAGCCAGTGAAAGTTGTTTTTAATTCAATAGCTGATCACAGACAATTATTAGCTACTCAGAGCTCTTTTCTTCTAATTTCAAATTTGTCAATAACTACGTCCTCATCCTATTCATAACCCCCAGGCTCCTCTGGATTTGTGCCTAAACAAACAACTGGTTTTTGTTACAGGAGAAATAGAAATATTTTAGCATTCCTCTTCTTCTTCTATTTGCCTATACACATGTCCATGAACATTTGTCCATTGTTACACAACATCTCCACCCCAAACCACCCCAACGATGCCCTTGAAGTGATGTCCCAGTGTCTGGAGGCCGTGCGGGTCTGGATGGGGAGGAACAGGCTTCGACTCAACTCTTCCAAGACCGAGTGGCTGTGGATGCCGACATCCTGATGTAGCCAGCTGGCGCCATCGCTGGCTATTGGGGGCGAGTCACTGACCCCCACAGAGGAGGCTCGCAACTTGGGCATCCTCCTGGACACACGGCTGTCTTTAGAAGAGCATATGACGGCCGTGGCCAGGGGGGCTTTTTATCAGGTTCGCCTGATACGCCAGTTGCGCCCCTTTCTGATTCGGGATTCCTTATGCACAGTCACTTATGCTGTCGTCACTTCTTGCCTGGACTACGCTAACGCTCTCTACATGGGGCTCCCCTTGAGGAGCACCCGGAGGCTCCAACTGGTCCAGAATGCGGCCGCGCGGGTGATCACGGGAGCGACATGGCGCTCCCATATAACATCTCTCCTGCGCGAGCTGCACTGGCTCCTGGTGGTCTTCCAGGTGCGCTTCAAGGTGTTGGTTCTCACCTTTAAAGCGCTCCATGGCTTAGGGCCAGGGTATTTACGAGACCGCCTGCTGCTACCGATAACCTCCCACCGGTCAATATGCTCTCACAGAGAGGGCCTCCTCAGGGTGCCGTCGGTCAAGCAATGTCGGCTGGCGGCCCCCAGGGGGAGAGCCTTCTCTGTGGGAGCACCCGCCCTCTGGAATGAGCTACCTCCCGGAATACGGCTGATTCCGGATCTCCGCACTTTCCGTAAGGCCCTGAAGACGTTTTTATTTCAACAAGCCGGCCTGGCCTGAATAGGTTTTAGGGGTTTTTTAATTGTATTGCTAGGGGTTTTAAATTGGGGCAGCCGTTTAATTTAATTTATTTTTAATTATTTTAACTTTTATATTGTATGTTATTTTAATTCTCGGCTGTTCACCGCCCTGAGTCCCTTCGGGGAGAAGGGTGGGATATAAATTTAATAAATAAATAAATAAATAAATAAAACATCCCACTGGCAATTTGGGAGCAGGTGTATGAAAGGAGGTTGATAATTTAAAAATATGCAAACTGTACTGAAAATCCTAATTACTTAATTATCTGTTACATTTATTACTTGTCTTTCTTCTAGGAGCTCCAGATGGTGTATATATCATTTCTCCTCTAACTTTTGCCCACAATATCATGGAGAATTCTGGTTAGGAGGCAGCCCAAAATAATCAAATGAGCTTCTATTGTTTTGGTAGATTTCTACTTTGGGTCCCGCTAGTCCTACTTTGGGGGGAAAAACAACCCAAAACCTCTTGCAATTTCTTTTCTTTAAGATGATATTTAGGAAAGGCTATCAGTTTTATAGACAATGAGAGTGAGGTTTTGTTGGGATATTGTGTAGGTTAGATAGTTGGATGAGAGTTGCTTGAAGAGACTCTACCAACCGGGAATGAAGAACATAACAAAGGGAGACAATTCTGAAACAATTAAATGTGGATGAGGCCTGGTACATGAAGGGTTTTAATTGCTGTATGTGACTGAGCAGTAGGAATAACTGAAGAACAGGAGAAAGAATTGCAACCAAGATAATGGTCAGATAAAAGAAACTTGAGTCCAAAGCAGAAATGTAATTTGAGAAAATGTCTCTGACTTGAGCCTCCCTAGGAGAGGCACATTCAGATTTTCAAGATTCTGTGCTTGTTACCCTATAATAAAAGTAGTATTAGCATTCATAGTTTTGGTTTTCCAGTTAGGTTTACCACGAAGGACTGAGAATCCTTGACTGCCAGTTATTTCTAAATAGGCAGGTATCCTATTCCAGGCCAAGGACACACAAATACACAAAGGTATGGTTTTGTTCTTTTTACTAAAGGAGGCTTGCAAACGCACACACTTACAATATAGAGGTAAGTTCTCCCAAAACTTCAGTTAGTTTGGCTTACAAGTGTTCCAAATCAACGTGGTACATAGGAGGAATGTTAGGTGAAGTCCAAGGGTCAAGCTTGTGGTAGATTCATCAGCCAACCCAGATTCAGAGTCAGGGTTGCAAGGTTTACAAGTTAAGGCACATTGAGTGGGAATTAACTGGTGGTTTCTTGTCAACAGGGAGCTTGTGCTTGCTGCTCCATTTTAATAGAAATGGCCCTCGTGTAGTTCATTTAGCAGAGCAAGATTCCTTCCATGAAAGCAGTCTCACAGAGCGCCTTTGTTCTACTCTCTTTGCTGTTGAGGCTGTTGAGCTCTTGCATTGGGAGGGAGGAGGCAGTAATTCCATGCCCTCATCTTCAGAGGGCAATGGGAGCTGTGGCTGCTGCCTGCAGTTTTGCCCTACCTCCTTTGGCTACTCAGATGGGGCTGGTGCTGATAAGCACTTAGACTTATATACCACTTCACAGTGCTTTGTTCTCTGTTCAGTGGGGTGGGAGCAGCACTGGTGTGAGAATATATTACAACCAACCTAGTGCCAGGATTCTATTGTTGGCTGGAGGATCTCTTAATAGTTGCTGCTAGCTGGCTGGGGAATTCTGGGGGCTGAAATCCACACATCCTAAAGGTGCAAAGTTTGGAAAGCACTAAGATGGATCTTTAAGCACTGGTTGAAATTCTCAATAACAGTTTACCCAGAGGTGATATTCAGCAGGTTCTGACCAGTTCTGGAGAACCGGTAGCAGAAGCTTTGAGTAGTTTGGAGAACCGGTAAATACCACCTCTGACTGGCCCCACCCCCATCTATTCTCTGCCTCCCAAGTCCCAGCTGATTGGGAGGAAATGGGGATTTTGTAGTAACCTTCCCCTGGAGTGGGAAGGGAATGGAGATTTTACAGTATCCTTCCCCTGCCATGCCTACCAAGCCACGGCCACCAAGCCACACCCACAGAACCGGTAGTAAAAAAAATTGAATCGCACCACTGAGTTTACCTATTATCAGCCTTACTTGTCTTGTTTTGCACTAGTTGAAAATTCTGGGCAGTCCTTAAATATGGCCTCATTTATTTATTTTAATAAATTGTTTAGCCACTTATCATAAAACAAACTATGGGCGGCTTATAATCAAAAACAAAACCACATTTACATGATAAAAACAATAAACCCAGTGACCAAAAAAAAAAAAAAAAAAAAAAGCCCATAGAAAAACTTGGCATTTCAGTTATCCTTTCCTTTTTTAAAAAAAATAATCTTTATTTACATTTTCCATTAAAAAAGAAAGACAACACATAATATAAATAACAAACAAGACAACACAACAACAACAAAAAAATCAAGCATACCTATATGTAGTACCTTAATAACCTAATATTCGGTACTGTATATCTATATTATATTCCGGAGAAGACAGAACAACTTGTATACCTTTACATATCAATTAGGTCTATCCGACCTCACTTTACTTGTATAATATAAGTTTCTCAATAGATACAATTCCTCATCTAGTTTGGGCTATAATTTCCTCTTCTCTAACCACATATAAAATTTTTCCCAAGATAAACATGTTTGTGTTTGGTCTCTGTCTTTTAGTTTTTTAGTCAATTTATCTGCTTCCGCACATTCTAAAATCTTCTTTATAATTGCCTCCTCTGATGGGGTATTTTGATTTTTCCAAAGTTGAGCATACGCCAATCTCGCCACTGTGATAATGTGTAATGCAAGATACCATGAGTCTCTTTTAATATTTTCCGGCTTGGAAAATATTAGTATTATTAGAAAATATCAGTTATCCTTTCCTGATGCAATTTACACATTCTTTCTAACCTCACCCCATGTAGAAAGCATTGCAGCAGTCAGGTTGCAACAATGAGCAACAATTGACCGTGCTTAGAACTGCCCCACATTTGCATGAATGGTGCAATATTGTTTGAACACTGGAAAATGAGTTTTCTATTGCTCCATAATGTAAAATAAATCATAATTATGTTTAGTTCAGAGTATGTGTGGAATAAAAGCATAATTATGTCTAAGCAAAATGAACCCAGATACTGAGATTTCTTTTAATTCAAGTCTGGCAAAGATTTATGAGGCTTTCTGATGTCACTGACCTTTTTATAGCTCAGGCAAGTACTCGGCAATCTTTACCCTGCTTAGTAGTCTTCTAACATCTAAAGGAAGAATCAAATTCATTTAAAGATAGCTCAGAGACAAAAAGTATTCATATTTATTTTTATCATTCTTCTGACTACAAGACTACTTATAGCTGTTGTTGTGACAAATACATATAATTAACTCCATATTTCCATTATACATTGAGAATGCCTTCTCAGTGGATTTTCTAGATTTCTCATATGATAACATATGATAAATATGTTCCCTAAGAGCAGAACACTAAAGAGGATCCCTGTAACCAGGCATGCAGAAAGGAGAGAGAGATTACCTAGGCAAGAAAAAATAGTAACGATGTTCTAGGGCAGGGGACATAAATTGTCCCCTGCCCAGGACATAAATTGATACCAAGCCATACAGTTGGAGGTGAGCAGCAGGTGAGCAAGAAAAACCTCCATCCCGGTCTGTGGAAAAATTGTCTTCCACAAAACTGGTCTCTGGTGTCCGAAAAGTTGAGGGTCTCTGTTCTGGGGATTAAAAACAGACTCTGAAGACAGACATTGTTTAGGACCACAGAGTTGGGAAGGCTGTTTAGTCTATCAGGTCAACTGCTTGCTCAATGCAAAATCCCAAGGTAAAACATCTCTGAGAAACGTCAATTCAATCTGGTTGTCCCAAATATGCTTTTTCAAAGGCAACTGGATTTTTGTTGTTTTTCCTTGAAGACGTTTTGCTTCTCATCAGAGAAGTTTCATCAGTTCAATCAGAAAAAAGCATCTTTGAGACAACCATGACCTGGACGACGGAGAATCTTCAAAGACATTCAAACTCCTTGAATATATCCAATGAGGCTTATACTCCTTTAAATATCAAGAGCCTTTGCCAAACTAATTTTGTTGTTGAAAAAAATTCTAATGTTCATTCGGAATGTGCAATGCTGTGGTTTAAATCCAGTGGTCAATGCCTGGAATGCACTACCTGACTCTAATGTTACATCCTCAAACCCCCAAAACTTTAACCTTAAACTGTCTACCGTGGACCTCACCCCATTCCTAAGAGTGTTAAGCTACAACAAAAGGAGAGGGTAGCAAAAATTCAGAACAGCAAGGACCAATTTCTCACTGAGTATGGGGAATTGGACCAATGTCCTTTCCAACTCTTACGATTTTATAAATAAGTAAACTAAGGCAGACTTATTTGCTTATGAATTAGCAGATAAGATTTGTATCCCATCTTTTCTAAAATCAGCACTCTTGATAAACTGTTGAAAACAATTAAAACCCAACTTTGTCATAAAACCCAAAAGCAGATCTATTGAATGCAATAAAACAAGCATTTATGAAAAAGCAAATCTTTTATCTGTGATAGAGCACATACTTCGCCTGCAAAGGTCTCAATTGTCATGGTAAACCTGAGGAAATCCCACCCAAAACACTGGAAACCATTGTTAGTTGATACAGAAACCATGCTGCGTCAAATTGGTTGGTTAGTTTATATTCAGCATTCTCCTCTGGTGAACAGACAAGATGCTTCCTAAGCCATGACCTGCAAAAGTACATCACTGGGAAGTTCCCAGTCTCCTGCACTGGTGGATAATTTAAGATATTGAGAGTATGTTGGGCAGATGCCCCAAATGGTACAGAAAACTAAGTCCACCATTTGCAGTATGGAGAATAAACAGCAAAGCACAGAATTACTCAAATATTATCTGCCATCTAAGAGAGCTCCAGGCAAGCTTGGAAGGTAAGCAGGGTGAAGCATAGTTAATATTTGGATGAGATTCCTTGAAGGGCTGTAGGGTAAACTGGAAAGTTTAAAAAATCTGATTTGGTGGAATTTTAAGGTTTAAAGTTTATTAAAATATACAATCTTATACCAAACACCGAACATTTAAAAAAAATGCATAACAAACATATTTCTTAAAATGGTAGAAAGCAATAGGAAGCTACTTCTGCACTGCTGGAGGAAAAAAAACCCTTGCAGGAATCTGTTCACAAAGTTACTAGGAGTTGAACAAAACTTAAAGAAGACGTCATTTTTTTACACACAGCCAAATAAAATGCCAAGGTGCAGCCACCCATTATTTTATTTTTATTGGGCCCATTTGGGGACAAGAGAAATTCTGGAAAATAAAGAGGTTGGAGGCAGGCATTTTGCCTCAAAGCATGTCAGCTTATTTTTATTTTTTTTAATTCAAACATTTATCTTTTAAATGTAAAAAATGCAGAACAGGCTTGAGAGGCATGCAGGGAGATTAAGGCCGCTGAAGCCTCTTACTGGAGCCAGAGAGATATAGCAATTACCGGTATATCTATTAAAAAGTGTACTATGTAGGCATATATATATAGAGAGAGAGATATATAGATATATAGATATGTTGCAGGAAAACCACGGTGAATATTATTTTACTCCCACTACTAACAATACATGCCACTGTGCTGTCTGTTACACTGCAGTTCTGTCTTGAGCTGTTCAGAAATTAGTTTCATAAAGTTTAATGTTGAATGGGGGAGCTGACACTCAAAACAGTTGGGTATTCCTTTTCTCCTTCAACCACATGGCACTATTCAAACTTGGCCAAGGTAGGTTGTCTGTTGCTTAGACTCCGCCCTTTACATTCTTTCTCTGCCTCCCATTGGGCCTTGGTCACTAAGCAACCTCTCAACATTAAAGCTTGGGGCTACAATTTGAAACTACAGGCCCTGCCATTCTGCAGGGAGCTGTATATTGGATCCTTTTCTCCCAGTTCTCTCTCTCTCCCCCATCCTGTTGGGCCACCCTCATGAATCAGTTGATAGAGACCAGATTTAGTCGGCGGAAAAGAGGGCCTCTGCATCAATAGTAAGTGTTCTGATTTGGGTCTTCCAGAAGTGCCCCCCATGAGTGAGTTGTGGGTTGTGTGGTGTTTCTGCCTCAAAACATAGTGTTCTTAAAAAATAATGATCTTTATCCTGGTTTGTGGGAACCTATTCTTCTGCAAGCTTTATAGGGTTTGGAGACAAGCAGCTGAATGCAATTTATTGCTTTATCAAACAAACCAAACACAGCAGCATATTTTGCTGGTAAAAGGAAACCAAGTGACTTGGTGGCGCAGCAGACTAAAGTGCTGTTAAGTAGCACTTAGCTGCCAGCTGCCTGCAATTACTGCAAGTTCAAATCTCACCAGGCTCAAGGTTGAGTCAGTCTTCCATCCTTCCGAGATAGGTAAAATGAGGACCCGGATTGTGGGGGCAATAAACTGACTTTGTATAAAAAAGAACACTGCTTGGAGGGTGGGGGGGAAGCCCTACTAAGCAGGTATATACAAAAGTATGAAGGCTGTTGCTTAACGCATTGTAAGCCGCCCTGAGTCTCCGGAGAAGGGCGGCATATAAATTGAACCAATAAATAATAAATAAATAAATAAATAAATAAATAAATAAATAAATAAATAAATAAATAAATAAATAAATAAGGCAGAAATTGGACAGGTGAAGTGGTTTTTGCCGGCACAGTCACGGGGGATGGGGTGGGATGGGGAATTCATCATAAAATCATTCCAGCTTCTTCCCTTGAAAATGCCCAAAATTGCCCTGTGATGTCTTATACTCTCTGTCTTATAGAAAATACATCATCAAAAGTAGACTTTGTAACATGGTGCTTTGCAGGTGCTGGACTACAAGACCTATTGCCCCCATCCAGCATGGTCATGCTGGAGGAATGATTTCTAGTCTACCGCATATGGAATCTACCAGGAAACAGGGGCTCACTAAGAGCCATGGCATGGTGGGAGGGGTCATCTGAGCTTTCAGATAATCAGGCATGGAGATGGATGCCAGACCTTATCTTAAGAAAGTTGGGGAGGGTGTTTGAGGGGAATTGGCTGGGAAGCGATAAAAGCAATTAGAGGAAGAGATTCAGGCCAAACCCTATATATGCCAAGGCGATGAAGACACTGAGTTGCCCTACTGTGTCAGAGGCTGTTGATAAGATCATGAATCTAAGAATAGTAGGGAGATGGTTATGTCTGGAATGTTCCCAGGAAGTCATTAATAAGGCTGGGGGGGTAAGAGGCTGTAATTGATGGGAAAGGGAGGGAAAGAGGTACAAAGAGAGAGAAAGAATGGGAAACATGGGTGGGGGGGAGGAGGAATGTTGAATGGAGACAGCCAGGCTCATGTATTTTATAAGAAGGATTTCCTGAACAGCCACTTCTAATGAATGAAGCAGGGATAGTTCTGATTTCTTGTTGCTCAGAAGGTGACAGTCCTGGCAGTTCTGTAGTAGAGCTGTGAATAGCTAAGAGACTCAACTATAAGCCTTGACATTGTTAACATCAAAACTTGCCTCTAGCATTGCTGGTACTTCTGATTGTACCAATGACATCAGGGGAATGTTATTGACTATATCTAGAACCATTTCCTAACTTGGCAATTTTAAGATGCGTAGACTTCAACTCCCAGAATTCTAGAATAATTACAGGACATGATCTAGAATAATTGCAGGACATTTATACTACGTGAAATAACTAATTAAGCAGATTATCTGGATCCTTTTCAGTCAAGGTTCAGACCTTGGGGGTGGATAGAGGGGGTGGAAATGGTACTGGTTGTGCTTTTGGATGATCTCTGGCATGGGCAAGGTGGTGGCAATGCATTTATCCTTGCCTTAGGATAAGGCAAGCCAAACCTGTTGGCTTTCCATACTGTAGGAAGTTAGCACCCACCCCTTTCCTGGAAGAGTGAAATAGTTTAGGAAATATGAAAAAGGCAGAATATTATATTTCCCTGGATGAGAAATGGAAAAGCATATTTTACAGACAAATCAGCTCCCACCTTCCTTCCCCCCACCCTTTGTCAATGGGCCATTAAGGCTTGGGCCAGTCTATTCTACATAACAAAGATCTACCTCCTTCAGGCACAGCCATAGTAGGAATTGCCAAAGATCCAACAAAGATAGGATTAGCCCTCTACACAATAGCAGAAACTCACCACATGTGACCTGGGAAGCACATGTGACCATCAGCCAGCAAGACCCCCACCCCCTGGGAGTCTGATAACCAATCAGAGTACTCTTTCTGGGCCCCAAGAAATGCAGAGCCAGAGAGAGCATAAAAACCTGAGGATTTACTGTATCTGCCCCTTTTCTGTTCAGGAACTCAAGCCATGTGATCCTGTCCACCATTAAACCATCTTTCCAAGCAGTCTCAATGTTTCCAGTGTCTTTTTCCCCACTTGGAGCAGAACCTAGAAGGAGATTTCTTCCAACAATACTATTGATCATATTATCCTTCTGGACTGACTCAGAAGAACGGGGATAGGTGGCACAGTATTGTGCTGGTTCACCTCCTTTATATAGGGTTGGTTCCAGTTGGTGATGATTGGGGAGGAGAGATCTCACTTTCAGCCCATGATATGTGGGGTGCCACATGGGTCAGTGGTCTTCCCTCTTCTATTTAATATCTATCTGAGACCACTGGATGAGCTCATGCATCACCATGGGGTGAGGTATCATGAATATGCTGACGATACCCAATTGTACATCTCCATCCCTGGCCAATCAAGCAATGCTATGGATGTCCTATCCAGCGTCTGGAGTCTGTGAGGGTCTGGATGGGGAACAAAAGGCTTCAACCAAACCCTAAGTGGCTTTGGATTTTGAGCCCCTCTGGTTCTGGGACTTAACCATGTTTGGTACTAGATGAGTTTGCACTGCCCCGAAACAGATCCTGTTTGGGGATTCTCAAATTTCTGGAGGCAAGTTGTTCTACTGATTAATTGTTCTAACTCAGAAAATTTCTCAGTCTGGAAATTTAACCAATACAATTTTTTTATTAAAGAGAAAAGCAACTTTATGTTTTTCATACTCAACTACAATAATGTAACATGACATGGTAATTATGGAAACTTGCCTAAAAAGCATGATGTCTGTGATTGTATCGAACTAATGATTTGAGTCATACCAATGAGGCAAACTGGATTAAAGTGCTGGGAGAGTGGGTTATTTTTAAACTTTCCCCCATTTCATTTTCTGGATTTGAATTTCTCTGGACAAATGTTATTATTGGTTTCAACAAGGCAGTAATTTAAATGTGAGAAGTAGCATGGATGAAAGTTTCCAGTTTTTAAAAAAGTCCTTTTCTATATTTCACTTTAGTTGCTTTTAAGAAGTAGAAAAAAAATAAATAGAAATTATCGCTTTGGGAATTTTCATAGCAAATCTGCCTTGACCATGTGACTACACATTTCATGGGATCATGGTATATTACAGTACTAGAAATTGAACAAGAAAAGCAAGGATTTCATTCTTTAGCATCAATTCATTTCTACAATATGCAGAACTTTCAGATTAAATACAAAGTATCTCTTGTTAAAAGCCACAGGTAACAGTCTTTTCTATTGAGTATCCTCTGATCAGGGGTGTCAAACTCACGGCCCACAGGCCGGATGTGTCATGTGCTGGCCACGCCCACCCGGTTTAGTGAAGGGGAAAGGTCACAATACGTCATGTGACAGCAATGTGACACCGCGAGTTTGACACCCCTGCTTTAGATGTTTTTGACTACAACTAACAGTGATAACTATGGAGAAGATTACTTTGATTAATGCTTCAATATATACTTTCCTGCATTCCTAAATTTGTACATCAGATGGATAATGTATTGCCTTTATTATTTGAAAACAAGCATTCCCCAATCTTAACCTTAACTTTCATTCTCCTCCTTTTCTACCTCTTCTTTTTCTTCCACATTTTCTTATTTTTAGCCCAGATACATTCAGAATATTTAACCTTGAAGTCCCAAAAAGAAATAATATTCTAGACAAGATTGAACGTACACCAAAGAAAGAAGAAAGATACTTATTGGAATGGCGCAATAATCCTCAACCACAACATGCAAAGCTACTTAAAATGCATACCAAGTTTATAAATGAGCCAGTATTATATATGGAAACAGAGGACACAAAAACAAAACAGGTGCTCACTGTTTAACTATTATAAAATGAAATTGAAGCCAACTCATACAAATGATACCAGGCAAAATCTGGACTCCAGCACACATACCCTTCAATGCTTCAGCGTAGTTGTAAGAACACATTTGAAATTTAACCCTAGTTAAATTAGGATTTGTGAAAGTAGCCTGTGCTGATTCTAAATTGTTTTAGTTTTTTAAGTTTTCAGTTAATTAAATTGTATTCTCTTTTAAATTTCTCAATTCAAAGCAATGTACACAATGCTTCTTTCTCCTATTTCCCCACAACAATCCAGTGAGGTGGGTTGGGATGAGAGAGAGCGAGAGCAACTGACTCAAAGTTACTCAGCACCTTTGCACGCCTAAGGGAGGAGCAGACTTCACAGTTTCCCAGTTTCTAATAATTTTAACTTAGTTTAAAAATGAAAAAAAAAAAGTCTTATCTCTTTCTGTGATGGGAGCTGGAAGGGGAGAACACTTGAGCCTGTACTGGTAAAGTAATCTTTAGAATTGTCCCCAAACCTGGCTTAGATAATTGACATAATAGCTTCTCCCTAGGGAATCTCAATTCTTGTTTCTCTATAACTGTGATATTGATGAACTCATTTCTTTTTATTGTTTGTGAAGTCTCATTGGTGGCCGACCTTTGAGCCCACTGTACAACGTCCTAAACCACCTTATGACACGCAGAGCACTCACCGGAATGATTTCCAGAAGCCAAACTGTATTTTGTCTCGGCCTGTTAAACATCCCTCTAAGTTACAGCCTTCATATGGAATAGGTAAGTCTACAGTGATAGAAGGAGTGGACTCTACTGTTATCAAAAAAGACTGCTCTAATTTTACTATTATGAAAAGTAAAGAAAGCCTAACCCTGATATGATTAGAACCAAAAATGGCCAGCTAATATTTAGTACTGCTTGTTGGAGGTTTCTTTTTTCTGACAATTGCCAAACGTATTTGCTGTATCCTAGAGCAGTATATAAAACTAAATTCCCATAATCTAAACACCAATTGCACATTGTCCAAAATATTGTACTGTATAATCTTCCTCTGTTCCCATTTAGCCACTGTCACCTTTTCACAGGCGAAACATCTGTTTCCTTTATTATATATTATAAGGCTTATTTTGAACGATGTTGTTCAAATAAATTACTCTGTATGGTACTGGTAGTGATATCATTGAAACATATGCCAATTGAGTCTCAAGAGGCATTACTTTCTGAATGTACAAACATGCACCAAATAAAATAGAAAAACAATGTGCAAAGCATAACAAAGTTAATCTATATCTGTCCATAGATATGCTCATATCCTGCTTCCCAGAACCATTTGATTAACCACCAAAAGAATCAAATGCTGGATTAATTGGGATGCAAAGATGACCCAGTGTAGCTTTTACATTCTTATGATGCATTGAAGATCAAAATTCTTTCAGATTTGCAGTCCGCTGTAGGTTTACCGTGTTGCTTTTTATCCAATACAGAGCCATTTTGCCCTTTGCTGTGACTTTCTACCTGTAAAGCAAGTTCTCTACCACTGGACAATGGCATCTTTATACATTTCAGGCAGATTTCACAGCCTGTTTTAACTTCTTTGTTTCATCCATCTCTAAAGGCCATATATTTTGATATTGGGCTATAGATGGATGATGGTTAGTGGAATGGGGCAGGCAACCTTGCTAATAATATGCAATGGTCATAAACTATTCTTTTCTTGGAGGAAGAAATTCTAACCTTCCTTGCCAGAGAGTCAGCCCCATCATACATTACTTCCAAATATGGTGGCTTGCATTCCTTCATAACTCAAGGACAAGCAAAGCAAGATTAGGACAGTTGAAAAGAAGACAAGCCACAGAGGACTGAAACATAAAAACCAGAATGGCCTGCTTATGTTAAGACAATTCATAAAGACTCTGCTCTAAAAATGACCCTAAAGCAAGACTTATATGTCAACATTACAGTCTGCTCACAGGAAAAGGAGAGAAAGGAAATCAAAAATTCTTTTTATTCCATTCTCCAGAACAAAAGGGTGTTTAATTTCAATGAAAAGTGGCCACTTCCTGTCTGATCACTAGAATTTATCATACTTTCTGTTTTGTTGAAGTAGATGGGATACTATCATTATTTCATGGTGTAGACCAGGGATGTCAAACTTGATTTCATTGAAGGTTGCATCAGGGTTGTGTTTGATCTCGGGGCACTCGGGGGGGAGCATGGCTGGGGTGTGTGAGGCCAGGATGGGAGTGGCCAACTCAATGTCACTCGTGTAAGGGGCACCTCTGGTGACCAAGTGCTAAGGCATGACTTCCCTCAGACCCTCCCTCACATTATAAACTTCCTTCCTTCCTTCCTTCCTTCCTTCCTTCCTTCCTTCCTTCCTTCCTTCCTTCCTTCCTTCCTTCCTTCCTTCCTTCCTTCTTTTCCTGCCCTCTTCTTCTTCTTCTTCCTTCCCCTCTTTACTTATTTTTCCTTCCTCAGCCGCCCTGAGTCTTCGGAGAGGGGTAGCATATAAATTTAATTAATTTAATTTAATTTAATTAATTAAATTTTCTTTCCTTGCTCTCTTCCCATCTTCCCTTCCTTTTCTTTGTCTTTCCTCTTTCCCTTTCCCCTTTCCTGTCCCTTCTTGCATGTTCAAATGCAAAAGGGGAAACATTTCTCTTTTTGTTATGTTTTTACTTTGTTTTGCTAGCCCTCTGCCAATGAAAACGGAGCCCAAGGGGCCATGCGCTGGCCACGACAGCCTCTTGCAGTCTTCTGTCAGTAAAAATGGAGCTTCGGGGGAGCAGACGGTTGCAGGAGGCTGTCGCAGCCAAAAATGGGGCCCAAGGAGCCTCCTCAAGCACAGCACCCCTGACCTCTGTTTTCACTGGCAGAACACTGAAGAAGGCAGTTACGGCCCAAAACGGAGCCTGGGAGGCCCGCATGCAGCCCTCCAAGCTCCATTTTCACCGGCAGAGACACCATAGGCTGGTGTTTCCAGGGCAGCCCCACGGGCCAAATCTAAGCATCCTGTGGGCCTGATCTGGCCCGCAGGCCTTGAGTTTGACACCCCTGGTGTAGACATTCATTTCTGCTGACAATACCATAATGTTTCTACTGACTTTTGAAGTATTCTGAATGTAGCAAGATGCTTGGCCACAGCTTAGTGAAACAAAAAAAGAACCTGTATTGAAGATGCTGAACTTGATGAAACTTTTCCTTAATCGGCTAATCACAAAAAGATATCCTGTGTAAACAGTTATAGTTTGTTCTTTCAGATTGTATAGGATTTGAAAGTTAACCTGAAAGTACAAGTTAACATTTTGATCCTTATTTCGAGATCAACAAGAGCCCCAGCACAGCTATGATTTTTTTCATGGGCATTTTTACAAGGGATGAAAACCCAGGAACTGATTTAGCTTCACTCTTAAGCTAATCCCGATAACTCTGCTCTAAGACGTGTTGGAGCAGTATAGGAGGACAAATGTTACAAATTCTAAATAGTGTTAAATTTTGCCATTTTAAATGTATTTATTTAATGAATAAAAACTCATTTGACAATCCTAAAACAGTAAAGTAGATTCAAATGCTAAGCATGATGGATCCTGGCCACTGTTGGATGAATCATTCAGTGCCTGCCGACTGTGGAAATTCTTACAATGAAAATTAGGCTGAAGTTAGATCTTCCACTGATGCATCAAGTCCTTTTATGTTCATGTAATTAGCAAGAATGCATTCTCATTTAACAGAAATTTGTTTTATCTTTAATGAGAATTCCCCAATCTTTCTGTGACATCAATTAAATTTACTAAATGAGAGCACATACTTTTCTTAACTGAGTATTCTCATGAGTGGATAGTCTTTTGCCATGTACATTTATCACACATCATCAGTAAATTATGCTTAAACAGAAAAAATATGTTAATGGTTTAACTCTACATTAGAGAATCCATTTCAGAATGCTACTGGTACTTACTGCTTTAAAAATATGTGTAGAGCAAAACTTACATATTAAAAGAGCTTGGCTGCCTATTGTTTTGCTCAGAAATTGCTAGAATAAAATATTTCCCTCTGCATCTTCTCTCTATAGACTCATAATGCCTTCAGTTGATTTATTTTTAATAAGGTGGCTCCCATTGTTTGTTAACTTTTGTGTAAGCTCATGTAGTCATCAAGAGGTATGATGATTCAAATAGGACGTTTCCTTTACCTATTTTATGTACTTATATTGTAAAAGATAACTGCAGCAAATCTTATTACATCAATCTATTGGTGTGGGGAGCAGAGGAAGTTGATTAGGAACAGTGGTGGGTTCCTCCCGGTTTGGTCCGGTTCGACCGAGCCGGTAGCGGGGACGATATGACATCACCGAACCGGTTCTCCCCCCCCCGCCCTCCCACCCCCCCACCCCCCCACGTTATTCTTACCTTTTATTTGGTCCCACCCCCAATCTACTGCTGCCTCCTGAGTCCCAGCTGATGACTAGAGGGAAAAAAACTGTTTAAACTCTTGCCGCAGGGCTTCAAAGGGCCGTCCTACAGCTGATCAGTGTTAAAAGAAAACAAATGAGTCGGGTCGTAAATGCGAGGACTGGTCGTAAGTGCGAGGACCTTCCAGAAATGACTCTGACCAGCTAGCCACGCCCACCTAGTCACATGACCTCCAAGCCACACCCACAAAATAAGCCCACAGAACCGGTAGTAAAAAAATTTAGAACCCACCCCTAATTAGGAAGGATGCAATTAGGAAGGATGACCTCTCTAGTTGTTGGATTTCTGGGTAGAGCTGATGGAACGACTGGAAGACAATCATAATACGACTTAAGCATGAATATACAATATGTAAATAAACTAACTATATATTCTGCCTAAGAAGACTTTTGCCGCCACCCCCTTCCCCAGTGATTCCTCTACTAGTTCTTTGCTGTTGATGGAGAAATTTTGAGATAGAGAGATAATTTCGTATAGATGCATATTCTTTGCCAGGAAATATCTGGAACAGGAAACACTGGAGGTTTTTAAGAAGATGTTGGATAACCATTTGTCTGAAGTGGTGTAGGGTTTCCTGCCTAAGCAGGAAATAACTCTATTCTATTCTATTCCATTCTATTCCATTCCATTCCATTCCATTCCATTCCATTCCATTCCATTCCATTCCATTCTATTCTATTCTATTCTATTCTATCTCAAGCATAGTCTGGAATTCCCGTTTACAAAGGACCTGAAGTGGCAGAGTTAGCAAAAGACTTTAGAACCAATTTTGGAAATTATGGCCAATCAGAACTGGGAGTACTGTGATAAACAAAATAACAAATTTATAGTATATTCAGTATTTTATCACTTCCTTGGTTAGTAATCAAATATGGCATCCATTTCACTTACAGTAATAAAATAAAATACTAAAACAAAGCTGAACAACAGTTGAAAGAAAACTACAAAGAAAGTGTAAAGAAAAAATTATGCTGCCAAAAACTGGAGCAGAGAAGTAACAGAGTTGACATCTAAAGGATAGTAAAATGAATGTGTAATGGACTGCCTCATTGTAAAACAGCTTTATAAATTTATTATACAACTCTTTTCCATCAACCTAGCTTTAAGCGTATAAACTAAGACCTTTGCAATTTCATCATAAATAGAAAACAGCATCAGTTTCCCAAAAATTGTACGTTGGGATTTATTTACCTGCTTTATGCATGTATTTTAAATCATCAGTAGCTGCTATTTTTTTTTCAAGCACAACATAATAATTAATTAAATTTAAGGCAGAAATAAAAATGTACCCAGGCCTTCTAAAATGCTAACTAGGAGAGACCATGCATGTTTCTCTGGGAAAAGACTTCACTATACGCCACTTGTATGTACATACTATACCTGTACTCCACTCTTTGTCTAAGGAGCCCAGACCTCACAACAACCCTGGGCTACAGAACAGGTTAAATTAGCATCATAACTCAGAAGTGGGTTTACAGTATCTGTCATGTGCGTTTGTATTTGTGTATATATGAGACAGAGAGAATGAGAGAGAGGGCAAATATTCACTCTTGAACAATTTCCTCCTCTGAATGGTACCTAAATATCATAAGTAGGAAGAAATGGTAGGCTAAACATGCAGGTGGGAGAAGATTATACTGCATTAGCTCGTTCAAAACACAAAGAGTTGCTTGCAATGACATTGCAGGACACTTTGTCCTATCTAATCTGGCTTTGAGAGGCAATTGTTTAGGATATACTGCAAGTTCCATAGCAGAAAGAGAATTCTGAATGTGGGACTTCATAAATCCCTCCTTCTTTTCACTACTGTTCAGGTAGTCCTTGACTTACAGCCACAGCCCAAAATGTCCATTGCGAAGCAAGACAGTTGTTAAGTGAATCCTGCCCCATTTTATGAACTGTCTTGCCACAGTTGTTAAAAGAATCACTGCAGTTATATTAGTAACATGGCTGTTAAGTGAATCTGGTTTCTTCATTGACTTTGCTTGTCAGAAGGTTGCAAAAATTCACACAACCCTGTTTCACTGCAACCATCACAACTACATGCCAGTTGCAAGCTTCTGGATTTTGAGCACATGACCACAGGATGCTGTAACTGTCATAAGTGTATCAACTGTAAGTCATACTGTAAGCCATTGTAACTATGTCATATTGTAAGTCACTGTAATTGTAAGTCAGTCATTGTAACTGTAAGTCACTGTAACTGTAAGTCACTGTAACTGTAAGTCATACTGTAAGTCACTTTTTTCAGTGCTGTTGTAACTTTAAACAGCCACTAAATAAATGCTTGTAAGGTGAGGCTACCTGTACTAACTTTATTCTGTTGTGTATGATTGAGGCATCTGATATATGTTATTGCACATTTATTGAAAAGTATATGATATGTTTAATTGCCACCATATATGTGAGGGTTTTTTTCTGTTGTGGTTGTTATTTTAATCACAGTTCCACTTGCATCTCCTCAACTGCCGAGTCGCCTTCCGAGAATTTTCCAAGAGCAGCTCACTTTCAATTGTAGCTATAATGCCAGAGAAACTCCCTGCATCCCCTTTCAAGGAAAGGTAAAGCAATGTGCATCCTGTGCTATTCGCATTAATCAGGAAGCCAGAAGGTTGTGTTTATTCCAAAGTCTCCAATACATTGTTTGAGCTCAAGGGAATGTTGTCACTCATGTTAAGGTTGCTGGACATTTGTAATTAGTATACCTGATGTCTCGGTGGCCCCATGATTTTAGAAAGAAGTACCAAGCACTGAGATTGCTGTACTGCGATTTCATTGCCTTAACCAAGTTCCTTGGGCAAAACAGCAACAAACAAAAGAGAGGGAGTTGCTAATACTGGGAGACAACAATCAATTCTATTATGCAAGTCTCCACCCTTGTTTTCTTTCCTTCAAAAGCATCACCAATTCCTCTTGAAGCATACAATAATCATACAATAACTGACCTGAATCACATCATATTACAGAAAGGCCTTAACGCTGCATTTACCTGAAACATGCCTCAGTGAATTTAGTAGAACTGTGCTGAACTAGACTGTCATCCCCAATTCCAAACTTTTTTAAAAAAAATTTCAAGGCAAACAAAAGCAACTTCCAAAATGTTGTAATAACTTTACCTTTCAGCTAAAGAGAAATAAATCTTTACTTACAAAACAGTTAAATCTAAAAATTTCCAGTTGCATGAAAAAAACATGCTTTAATTTTAAAACATAATACCAACAAAATTGTTTTTTATATTCAGTTTTATGACTTTTAAAGCAAATGTATTACCTTTTAAAATCTAATTTCTGATAATTTCTTAGGATATATTATAAAAATGTCCTTGATTTTTTAAATAGCCATTAAAAAACAATAGCGGTGCCTAAATCTGAGTCTCACACCTAAAAACTGCAGCCTTTAAAAGCCAGGCTCAGTCAACTCTGCATAGTTCTAACCTGGCTTTTTTTCTCCCACTGATTTTACTGAAGTGTGACAGAAAGCTGAAAACTAAATTGTGGAATGTGCTTCTGGGTACCTACAATATTTAACATTGAGGTATGATACAAATACAAACCATAGATTAGGAGGTTGAATGCTAGGTACTATTTCAAAAACTAAGGTAAAAAAGAAATAGATGAGAAAGAAATCAAGTCTTACCTGAAGGAAAGATCACGGAGATTCAAACAAACTGAAGAAAATAGGGCCAACAATCAATTAAGTGAATCAGAAGATTAATATTCAAACCAATCAACTTTTAAATATTTTTTTTATCTGAGGCAATCTATGAGAAGCTGAATACAATTTCTTTTATTAAGTTTTTTTTTCTATTTTCTTTTCCTTTTTTTTAAAAAAATAATCCTATTGTTCTCCTGTGACTGTAATGGTCAAAGTCATTTGGGAACCAGTCATAAATTTTTCCTAGTGCAAAAGCAAACAGTTTAGAATTGTATCCATATGGACATAGCAAAAAATGAAATTTAGTGCCCAACAAAAATAAGAAGTAAGCCACACATGCTGTGAGCAAGAGAACCCTGGAACTGAGGAGAAGGGAAGTCCAATCTGGGAGGTGCATTTTTCTTTTCATATGTTGTTTTACCCTTCGCGGATTTTGTAGTTCCAAAGATGTGATGGCTCAAATCATTCTTCTGCTGAGAAAAATGTAGGTTGCGAACCAGAGGAGACAAGAAGGATATTGTTCCAAAATGTGAATTTATAAATTAATTCTGCTTGTAGTTGTACCTCCCCACTTAAGTTCCCCCAGTTAATATCTATATTATTATTATTTTGTTTTAGAAACAGGGCACAATTGTTCTGACAGAGAAAAAACCAGACAGGAAGATAATGCCTTCTATTCAGGGGCCAGACTTACTGGAGGACCTCAAATCAGAAAAAGGAGCCCCCGTAGAAAATGGTGTAACCTCAGTCCACGTTGATTCATTCGATGCCCAGAAGTCATCACCACATTCTGATGCACACTTATCAAAACCAGCAATGAATTTGGAAACCAAGGCAGACCCCAGAACTCCAGAAATGGACCAGGAGAGTTTGGAGCTTCCTCAAACTGACAAAGTGAATGATACTTTTAGCCCATCGAAAACAATTTCCCCTAGTAAACCAGAGAGCCTGTTACCTCCTCTTTCTGAAGCTGCACCATCAATACCTGACACTCAAGTAGTCTAGAATTGTCTGGATGACAACAGTCTGCCTGGTATTATTTCAATATCACTAAACACAGATTGACATCAGCAAACTGTTCAAAAGAATAATTGTAACGCAGTATGTTTTTATAACTATATAAACTAGATGTCCATAAAATGCCCTATGAATCTTTTACTTTCTTCCACTAATGCAATTATTATGGTTTGTTGCTTAGTCAGCCAAGTGTTTAGATAGGATTTGGCATTTTTAGCCACCTATCAAGTCTTTTTACTATTAAAACTGTCTTTGTTTCTTTTGCCACAGTAGTTCTATTTGTTTGCAGGTCTTTGTACTTTGTGATTTTCTCCAGTTCTTTCGCCAGGTAAAGTACTGCGATGTAATAATAGCACTTAGACTTATATACCACTTCACAGTGTTTTACAGCCATCTCTAAGCAGTTTTCAGGGTCAACATATTGTCCCTAACAAGCTGGGTCCTCATTTTACTGACCTCGGAAGGATGGAAGGCTGAGTCAACCTTGAGCCTGGTGAGATTCGAAGTGCCAAACTGCTGGCAATTGGCAGTCAGCAGAAGTAGCCTGCAGTACTGCAATCTAACCACAGCGCCACCACAGCTCTTATATGGCTTACAGTATATGGCCATATGAATATGGCTCTCTGTATCATATCCGCTATCCAGACTTCTTTGTTTTTCTTATCAACAATTGTTAAGAGTGTGGTGTTATGCATACACGTGTGGAAAATGATTTTCTGGAAAGACTAATATCTAATTAAGAATACCAGTTCTGACTCCATTAACCACTAATAATGTACCAAGTATGAAAAAAATCCTGATATTTTCCATATTTCGCCATAGCATTCTGATTGTTTAGTAAGATGTTGCATGTTAGGAATCCATCTGATGTTTGTAAAGCGCATATCCTTAAAAAAATGCAAGGCTATTATATTTTGGTGCAAGAAATATGATTTTCAGATGCTTGATGGCGTCATTCTGTGATTAATAGAAGCAACTGCTATTTTGGTAGGAAATGTGACAGCTAAAGTTCACAAGAATGTAAACTGTGTTCCATTGTTCAGTGAAGCCAGGAAGAACACCTCTATAACAACCTTTACATTTGCTAAAATATTTTCCTGAACTGGATTTGATCTCGTTACAGCTGCAGACTAGTTTTAAAAATATTTATAGATTTATCCCAGTCATTACCTTACTACCGTATCATGCCATATACAGCATATAACACTTTTAGCAATGTTTGCAAAAAACTTTCCGGTGGTCTTTTTAGGAGGGTTTTAAAAAGATCTGTCTGGAATCAGATAAAATTATATTACATTAACAGTGATCAGACAAATTCTTTGTAAAAGTTTATAAATAATCTATAAAAATAATGCCTTTCATTTGTTCACGCACACTATTAGAAATTCAGAGATTTAGGACCTCTACTGCCCATTATAAGAGCCGTGGTGGCGCAGTGGTTAAAATGCAGTACTGCAGGCTACTTCTGCTGACTGCTGGCTACCAGCAGTTCAGCAGTTCAAGTCTTACCGGCTCAAGGTTGACTCGGCCTTCCATCCTTTTAAGGTCGGTAAAATGAGGACCCAGATTGTTGGGGGTAAAACACTTTAGAGAGGGCTGTAAAGCACTGTGAAGCAGTATATAAGTCTAAGTGCTATTGCTATTGCTATTATGCTACATGTATACTCTGTATGTATTTGTCTCTTTTACAAAACTGCTTATGTTATGTTATGCATAATATATGGATGTACTGTTTATATATCCATACAGGGAAGAAAAGGTGCTTTGATCACTTTTATCATCTCCAATGTATGATTGATATACTTGATAAGAGTTAATCCAAATCTTAATCCAAACACAGTATTTGCCTGCATAAAAATATCATATACCGGTAGTTATATTTGTGCTTGGTAGTATTTTCCATAATTGCAGAAGCTGAGTAAGGAATGGAATCAGGTATCTTTGAAAATCCAGAGTACACTATAATTAAAATAAGTTGGCCAAGGTTAAGCATACATAAATTTAAAAAAAAAATCTTGTACTATCTACTACAAATCAGAAGTCTTTTCAGGAAAGAATTCAGTAGCTTGATCCAACAGGTATCCTCCCATGTATTTTTAATTACAAATGAGCCTTCAACTATTTTTAATAAGAAATGGGTGGGGGTGATTTGTCTTCATGTGATAATATAGGAAGAAGATGTAGCTTTGTACTAATTTTGTGTTACTTAATTTTGTATTACTTATTTATGTATTTTCACTCATTTTAAAATCTGGAGAACAGCAAAAATCACCCAAGACTCAGTAGCACTATGGAGCCTTGCTTGTCTTGTTGCCAACCCTCCCTCCTGATAAGTTATTAGCACAGGGTGCTTTGACAGCAATGTCACCTCACAAAGCTATCTCCTTCAGACAAAGACAGACGGCAGCTGTTTAGAATAACAGGAATATTGACCACTCCCTATGACACAGTTCTAAAGATTATCTGAGTTATCTGAGTTAGTAAAAACTATTTGTGGCAGAAGACACATAACACATCCTGATGCAGCTCTAAATGCCATATGTCATTTCTTCCCTTTGGTTTCCTCATCACAGGAACACATTTGAAGGCCAACGGGGTTTTCTGTGGAGGTAAGAATACTCCCTGTTCACAAAGCAAAATTCCACTCAGGGGAACAAAGATCTATAGTAGCCAAATCCAAACTAAGACCTGAATGTGAAAGAGCTGTTTGAGTATTTGCAGATTCCATCCTGAATTTTCACTGATAGGGTTTTGCTTTCTCCCATGCTGGGAGATCGGATGAAGCTGCCAGGCCTTTACCAGAAAGAAACAAGTGACTAGGTCACTAACTGTCCCAGAGGATAATGCAAATGAGCAGTTCAATATATATAATATTGTTAATAATAATAGCAGTATATCAGTAAATCAATCAGTTCAGAAAAGAGTCATACGATTACACTAGTCATTTGCTTCAAAGCATCATTGAAGGTGAATCTGCTTTTGAAAAAGCAGGAAAAAGAGAGCTATGTGAACTTTTCAGAAAAAGGCATTTTCAGACACCAGACTACAACCAAGAATACTTTGCTTTTAGTAGAATTAACTCTATCTCCATCTGAAGTGGGACCTCACCTGTAGATCAGAGTTCATACAGATTCACATATTAATGAATTCATTTAATGGTCTTGCATTCTTCAATCGTGCTTTTATTCAACAGGGAGTAGACATTTGTTTATGGCATATAAATCCCAAGTTTCCTTGAAGCCTTTGCAATAGTTTTTTTTTTTTTTTTTTAAATTTGATTTATATGCCGCCCTTCTCCGGAGACTCAGGACGGCTTACAATGCGTTAAGCAATAGCCTTCATACTTTTGTATATTTATACAAAGTCAGCTTATTGCCCCCACAATCTGGGTCCTCATTTCACCTACCTTTGAAAGGATGGAAGGCTGAGTCAACCTTGAGCCTGGCAAGATTCGATCTTACTTTAATTGCAGACAGCTGATGTTAAATTACAGAGCTCTGTCTGTTGAGCTATCCAGGCTCCTGGATATAAATCCAAGAGCCAGAGGAATTACCTAGTTGCCCTATTCCCTATTCTATAGAGCTACAATATTGGAGATGACATAGAAACTGGGAAGAGGGGATACTTCAGAAAGCTCCTGATTTAATCCCCAATTATAGTAATGTGATATAGGAAGGATGGGAAGAATTTAGCCTGAAAAAATCCTAATGTGACACAGGGCTAGAGTATGTGACCAACAGCGTGGCTCAGTATATCATATATAAACTGGAAGCAGGAGAACACTTTATATACTTGGAAATCTTTGACAGAGACTTCCCATCTGGATATCAGCCAGGTGTGTGGACTTTACTTCCCAGAATTCCTCAGCCAGGATGACTGTCACTCAGAATGCTAAAGTAATAGTACCAGTGGT
This sequence comes from Pantherophis guttatus, assembly GCF_059756535.1. NCBI lineage: Eukaryota > Metazoa > Chordata > Lepidosauria > Squamata > Colubridae > Pantherophis > Pantherophis guttatus. Next base: position 312,799,154 of record NC_142063.1, read on the forward strand.
GGGTTGCTACTGGTTCGTCCCGGATCGGACAAACCAGTAGCAGTGGCAGCGGGAGGCTCTGCCCATTCCCCCGGATGCTTCTGCGCATGTGCAGAAGTGTTGCGCGTGCACGCGCACAAGCGAACCAATAGCAAACTAAATTAAAACCCACTACTGAATAGTACTCACATTGGCTGGTTTCAGGGTTGGGTAACGTTATCTTGGTACTATGGGAGCAGGGATGCCATAGATTCTTCGGGCTGATAATTCCCTCAGCTTGCTGTCAGCCCACCCTCACCTTCTTAAAACTGATTGCTAATCCAAGTATATTATCAAACTTTGAGTAAGAATATCATCAGACATTCTCTTCCATCAATATCATCTCATAGTTTCAGGGGAGGGAGGGAGTAGCTGATGGGAAGGGGAGCCACAGAACAAGAGACCCCTTAGGCCAGAAGCAGCCTTACTATTAGTCTATGAGCAAACAGCTGCCTCGGTTTAATTTTGTGTAGCCCTTAGACTGGTTTTGAAAGACTTCTGCAAGTAATCAGTTCAGACTTTTGGCAGGAGCATTCTGTTCAAGCCTGCTGTGTGGTGTCAGAAAGTCAGTGTACAAAAAAAAAGAAAGAAAGAAAAGAAAAAAAAAACCCTCTAGAAAATTTCGAGTTCAAATGCATAGAGTGATTCAGAGGATTTTAAAGATTAACTTTCAGCTAAAACTACAACTTGTACTAAAACTGTAGCAAGATTATTTTATACACAAAGATGGAACAAGTTGGCAATGCCTACAACAGAGGAATGGTTCAAGATGATACAACTCAGAGAATTTGCCAAAGTGACCTGTTTCATTAGATAAAAGATAATATCTATGTTTAGTAGTGACTGGAAACCCTTTATGGACTCTTTGCTTTAAAAAACTTATGATTAATGTTTTGATGATTAAATGGATATAGAAAGAAGAGAGACAATGTAACTTTAGAGAAACAATTTATAATTGTACTTATAACTGCTATATAGGAGATTGGAAGCCCTTCTGTGTATTTTTTTCCTTTTATATTTTTCCTTTAACTCTTTTTGCACTTTCAGGTTTTCTCATTTTTATATTTTTTCACTCCATTTTACTTTATATTAGACTTATTCTTGTATTTAAAATTGTGAATAAAATTATATACAAAAAAAATAAAAATAAAGTCAGTGTACAAAAGGATGTCTGAAAATTTTAAAAATGAATAACCCTAATCCTTTTTGGATTTGGCTCTGCCCTTTGGTTGCTTAAAACCCATGCAGTCCAGTCAGCCTCTCAAACTAATCTCTAAACTAGTCTGCAATTTTAGGTCCATGGGATAATATAGACTTGTAAGATTAAGTAAAATTAAACCTACTACCTGGGAACTAATTTTTTCTATAGATATGAAAGTTGAAAGCCACGTATCTTAAAGTTGCCAAGGTTGAGAAACACAAATAAAGCTGATTATATATATATATATATATATATATATATATATATATATATATATATATATATATATATATATATATATATATATATATATATATATATATATGTATAGGTTCATGACATCATTACTGGTTTTTTTGATAATTTTTTTTTATTTTCAAAAACACAAACAAAACAAAACATAAAAACATTATCATTCCATACAATTATAGTCAGTATATCAGTCGGTGACATTTTTGTGCTTCTCTCCTCTTCAATTTATCACTAAACATGCTAACTTATTTCCAAAAGTTTCAACATCCATTCCATTTATATCATAATTATTTCCAATTCTTATTCTCTATCCATTGGTAAAATAAATCCCATATCGAATAGTATTGTCTATCTTCTTGCTCTCTTATTTCAAAATGACATCATTACTTAATTGACATAAATTAAGGCAAATGGCATGTGGATATTTGCATAATGACACCCTTAGGCAAATAGAAAAATTTGCATAATGATAATCAAGAAAATAACAGAAATCTCTGTGTGAAGTCTTTCCACATTAATAAACTTTTGTTAAAATGGGTCCCTAAAAATACATGTCTGGTCATTTTTTTGTACAGTCTGTGTGTGTGCAACTGGATAATTTTAAAAATTATTTTTGCTTTTGAAAGCTTAACTATAACACTGTTTTTTAGAAGCTACTTAACCAAACATTTGGCAGATTTATACAGAAGCTGCAGCAGGAGATGGCCTTTGCACAGTGTTTCCATAACTTTAGCAGACCAACTAATCAGCAGACTTTCCCTGACAACCATTGGCTCCCTAAAAATAGGACTCATCACAAATCCCAGGAGGCTAAGCAGATTTAATTGGAAGATGAGTCTTCATGTCACAAAACATCCATTTTTAGATAAAAACCAGTTCCTGAATTGGACTCAGAAAAAAAAAACTCACTGAAACAAAAGAAAAAAAGAAAAATATTTGTGGAAAATAAAGACAAATATTTGTATTAGACAAAAGTGCAAATGAAGACTAGACTATATTTCCCATGGAAAAGTGCTTGAAAAGTCTTGGTGACTAAAAGTCCACTTAGTTTTTCTGAAAACAATACAGTGAACAAAAAATGTGCACAAATATTTGGGGGAGGGTGCTTCCTCCCAGTCTTGAAACAACAGGGCAGAACAAATCTTGCAAACATTAAGAGGAGAAAGTTGTCCAAGAAAATGACTTAACTGACTATTCCACTAAATAGTAACTAGGGGAGTATTCTTCTGGAGATGAAGAACTTCCTTTGTCTGCCTTAATTGCTAATTTCCATCAACATTAATCTTGTCCTTCATTTCTCATGACTAGAGCTCCCTCGACTACATTAAGGAGGATGTTTGTACGAGGCAATCTTCCAGGAACTCTAAAAATCTATTCTGCAAAAGAATTTTTAAAGAAAAAGCCCTCACTTGCATTAACCAATGATTGAACTCCAGACCAGCTAGGCCTGTCCTGTTATGAACTGTGAAAAAAATAATTAAATCAACAACCCGCACAATGGCATGCAAGTAATTGTGTGGCAGCTGATGCAGCTGAAATTATTTGTCAGCAGAAATAAAAGAGGCAGCATACAAGCATAAACTGGAATAAAGCCTGTATTATTGTCCAGAGGCTGATAGAGCTTTCTGCATTCTGTTACCTCTGAGATATAGAGGTATACAATTTCTGCAATGTATCCAGAGGACATTGGATTGGGAGAAATTGGTCAGGGATTTTTTTTAGTAACAAAGAGATACACAGAAACTCAGAGGTGGGTTTCAGCAGGTTCTGACTAGTTCTCGAGAACCAGTAGTGGAAATTTTTAGTAGTTTGGAGAACCGGTAAATAACACTTCTGACTGGCCCGTCCCCCATCTATTCTCTGCCTCCCGAGTCCCAGCTGATTGGGAGGAAATGGGGATTTTGCAGTACCCTTCCCCTGGAGTGGGGAGGAAATGGAAATTTTACAGTATCCTTCCCCTGAAGTGGGGTGGGAATGGAGATTTTACAGTATCCTTCCCCTGCCATGCCTACCAAGCCACACTCACCAAGCCATGCCATGCCACGCCCACCAAGCCACACCCACAGAACCGGTAGTAAAAAAATTTGAAACCCACCACTGTTTTACACCACATCAAGTTAGTGACTGGGTGATTTACAATAAAAAACATGCATCAATATAAAATTTAAAAAGAATTAAAAGTTAAAAATAGAGGTTAGAAATGTAAAAGTTAAAGAAGTGGTATGAGCACCCTCTAAGTCATCATCAGGATTGGAAATTACACTTAGACCCCCATGACAATTGACAGAGCCAAGTCTTGAACATTTTTGAAAAACCAGAAGGGTGGGAGCTCATCTCAGTTCCTGGGGGTAAGATGTTCCATAGAGCTGGAGCAATGGCCAAGAAGGCTCTCTTCCTGGATTCAACTGAAATTTTTTAACTGATGACATCTGCAACATACCTTCCTTGCCTTTTTGGCCAGGATAGATTAGTGTCATTGGGACAACACAGTTCCACAATTAACCTGATCTCATGCCACAAAGGGCTTTTTTATGCTCTTTTCTATGCCTATATGTTATATTTTACCAGTGGTGAAATCCAAATTTTTTTACTACCGGTTCTATGGGTGTGGCTTGGTGGGCATGGTGTGGCTTGGTGGGTGTGGCAGGGGAAGGATATTGCAAAATCTCCATTCCAACCCAACTCCAGGGGAAGGATACTGCAAAATCTCCATTCCCACTCCACTCTGGAGCCAGCCAGAGGTATTTGCCAGTTCTCTGAACTACTCAAAATTTCTGTTACCAGTTCTCCAGAACCTGTCAGAACCTGCTGGATTTCACCTCTGTATATTACTAAGAATCTTCTCTCTGACTGGATGTTTGACTTAATAAGCCAGAACTAAACAATATTATTACCTTTTTCCTCTAGTGGGGTTTGGAGCTCTCCTGAAATTTCTCCCAGCCATGTCATGGCATTTTAGGACAATTCACCTTAATAAATCTCTGACAAGTCCTCAGTATTTGATGCCTAAACTCTACACATCACTATCCAATATGTGCAGTGACTTTTCCTAACATTTAAAAAGCATTGTAGGAATCCAGACAAAAGGCATTACCTCAGAAGCAGCTGAGTAAACTCTCCAGCTGGGTTACTGATCTGTGTGGACTAAAAAAAATTCTTCAAAGAAGCTAGGAGGAGATAAAAGGGGACATTTTGTGCTCTAGGTTATTGGGAGAGGCTTTAATGTCTTCCTTCCTGTTCAACTTTCCTCATTCAGGCAGCAGTATGCAGCAAGGACTTGGACAATGCTGCCCATATAAATGTTCCAAGTGCTCATTTCTGTAAGATTATGACTTTTTACAATTAAGCAAAGCAGCTACTGCTACTTATACAACCCATCATTACAAGCTTATATTATAGACTCTACATTAACTTTAAGCTCTGATTTGTTTTTTTGTTCAAAGGCAAATCAAAGGTTTTGACTAAGCAAAAGGAAGTTATCAGTACTTACCAAGAAGAATTATTACAGAGCCTCTTTCTTCCAGGGTTAGTTAGTGATTTTAACTCCAGAAAGCAAAGCAGACTCAAAGCAGAGCAGACTCCAACATTAATAGTTGGATAAGATCTACCAGTTATTCCCAGGTCTGTAGACTAGATTGTGAGACTGAAAATTATATTCTAGAAGGCAGCAATAGCAAAATTATTCAAAACACCATAATGTCCCCATGAAATCATCAAAAGTTCTAAAAACTTTAAAAGTGACTTTCCTTAAATAGTGTGTTATCTCACTAGTTTGATTACTGATAACATGACTACTGAAGACCTCATGAGAATGAGAAGGTTTCAAGGATTGTAGCCTCTATGCAAAGGTTCTGAAATCATTTCCAAGGTGTGGCATCTCATAGAGCTGCCTACCATGAAAAATAAGCACTTTACCTGGACTCTCCATGTTATACCTCATAAACTTGTGTCCTGTATGGTCATAATGATATTAACTTCATAGTTATAATAGTGGAAAGAAAGCATAAGAGCCGCAGTGTCTCACTGATTAACATGCAGTACTGCAGGCTACTTCTGCTGACTGCTGGCTGACTGCAATTTGGCAGTTCAAATCTCACCAGGCTCAAGGTTGACTCATCCTTCCATCCTTCCGAGGTGGGTAAAATGAGGACCCAGATTATTGGGGGCAATATGCTGACTCTGTAAACTGCTTTGAAAGGGTTGTAAAACACTGTGAAGTGGTATATAAGTCTAAATGCTATTGCTATTTCTACAACCTTATCCTAATAAGAAAATTCTGGTTGAGCAGGAATGTTATTATCTATTGCAGGAGTGGAGAATATTTTTCTTATGAGGACTCCTTGCCCATGGAAAAAGCCAAACAAGGGAAAACAGCTGAAGATGATTGGAGTCAGATATAATGCTCAGTAAAGCACAATCTACAATTGGACATTGCCCAAAGTGGGTAAAAGTTAAATTTAGCTTCTCAAAGATTAAGGTTTCAAAGTAGTGTTCATGGAACTTATTAATTCATGGTTAATTAAATCACTGTTTACTAAATTAACAAAATTGGCTGGGTTCTTATAGCACACTGAATCTTAAATTAACTATGCTTTTTGAATCCCAAAAGAAAAAAAATAGGCAACAATATTTTAACTGAACAGGTTGTATGAATCTGCCAATATAAGCTTTAATGGCCAATTATCAATATTGAAAATTTTGATTTGTTTCAGCCTTACTTGGCTACTGGGGTTAGCAATGGGATATATGGATTAGACTGTGTCCAGCTGCATGTCCAACTTCATGTCCAACTGTTAATAATTATTTGCATTCAAAATAAAGTTAAATACATAAATAAATCTATTGTGTTTTTATCTCACCCCTATGAAATGTTGCCCTTCCAGTATCTCTTATCCCAGATAATGTGGATTTCAATAGGACCTCTTCATTAATTTAACTCTTTTCCATCTTTATCCATTATTCCAGTATTTTTGAAATTGGTATCTTCCAAATGTGCTGATATTCTGTACTGGGCCCACATTGTGGAATGAATTGTGTCTGGAAGGGGAGCAAGTCCCCATTGGGCTCTGCAGGATGATGGTCAATTCGAACCAAGCCCATTCCTGCATACAAATATGACATCATAACAATACATATTCAAAAGGGGCAGGACTTGGACTTTGATGCTACAATAAACATCTTGCTTACTTTGACATTTCTTTCAGATCTTGCTATAACAGCCTTTATTACAATTTACAAATCCTACAATTTAGGAGGGTTCTAACGAAATATTTATTCCAGGCCTTTTAATACATGTGTTTTCATTTTTTCCTGCTAAGAATTTGTGTTATTTTTCTTGTTTTCACAATTTTCTCGGATTATTTCTTTTACTATATTTTTGAGTTCCAAATGGCTCAGGAAGTCAATATAAATTTCTAAATATATAAACAAACAATGTTGATGGAAATTGTAGTTCCAGATCTCTGGAAGTATTAGAAAGGCTGCATTATCTGAAGATACAATTTAGCAAGTCTGTACAGATGTTATATAAAAGTTAGCAACAGCAGGCCTGACATATTTGGGCTGCAAAACTCTGGATGGCTTCAGATGGCAGCAAAGAATTGGAGTTTTCTGTTTTTACTCATTGCAATTTAGTGGCCATACAATGCTTTGTTGCCCAGATTTGGTAGCCTAAACATTAATACAGTGATAAGGAGAGAAAATAAACTAGTTTCTTCATTTAGAAAAGATCAACATTGCTGAGAGATTTCTGTTTGCTTTTTCAACATGCCATATACTATCAGGACTCTGGTTCAACAAGCTTTTATTGTCTACTTTATCAGTGATACACCAGAGTCCCAAAGAGAGTGAGAAACTTAATACCCCAAGGAGGGAATCTGGGGCTTGTTGCATATTTAAAGCAAAATACTCTATAGAACTATGTTTACCGAATTTGGCAACTTTAATGTTTGGCTGGGGATTTCTGAGAGTTGAAGTCCCAAAATAACTGCTATACAGAAATTTCACACTAACATACAATGCAAAGAACAGAGAGCTACATAACCACATTTTAGATTGGTATATGCTATAAACCTAACCCTTGTGGTTTATTACAAACTGGTTAATTGAGCAACCAGAATTAAGCATAGGTAAACATAAAAACAGCCATTGTGTAACTAATTCTTTCCTTTCCCTTGAAAAATCAACAGATTTATTGCAGCTTTCTTTGCAGCCTAAATAAAAGTATCCCCAAACAAACAAATGCTAATTAGTATTCCCATTCTGGCCACAATAAATTTCCAGTTACCAAATCCTTAATTTCTGTGAGGAATTACATTTTCTCAACACTAAAGAGAAACAGAACTAATTAAATAATCTCTTTACCTAGAAATATGACTTCCAGATCTCCTAGGTTACCGAACAGCTGTAGAGGAACTAATTGGTCAATTGACTTGTAGTAAGGCAAAAGTTATGAAGGAATATTCCTTCAGAAGCAATTGAGGACATTGAGTTTTGTCACTGCTGCTGCATAAAAAAACAGTGTCTTTTTGACTCCATGGCCTAGAAACAGCCCTTGATAGTGTAGGCATGGCTTCTAGCTTGTTAAATGGGCTACACAGTAATACGCAGGAAAACAGACTTGTTCCATTCAAGCATTGCAATTCTATCTGCGGGCAATATTTTCATCTATTACCCATGTTTTCCTGAAAATAAGACCCTGTCTTATACTTTTTTGGCACCAAAAAAGGCACCAGGTCTTATTTTTTGGGGGGGGGGGTATCATCCAGTGACTCACCTCACTTACATGTGTCGCCCCCCCCAGCCTCTTTTTCGCTATTAGATCGATCCAGAGCTGTGTTATTGGCTACAGAAGCCTTCAGGAAAGCCTTTTCGGCTGCAGAAGAAATGGGCCGAGGTGTGCGAAGCCTGGCTGCAACTATCTGAAGGTAAGTAGTAGGGCAGCTCCAACCCTCCATCCCCACCCTAGCTTAATTTTTACCTGTGCACCCTGGAGTGGGTAGGGTCTTAATTAGGGCTTACTTTGGGGGTAGGGCTTATATTGAGCGCACATGTAAAAATCAAGCTAGGACGTACTTTCTGAATAGGCCATATTTTTTGGGAAACACGGTAACACTGTTATTAAAAAGACTAATATTTAATTGATTATGTAGTATCAAGTCATTTTTTAAGTCCTAGTGGCCATAGTTTTTTTCCAAGATGATTGATCCCTAACCTGTTCTTTCATGTTTCACTATTGTGCAATCACCTCTGTAACTGAGTCCATCCAGATGGCTGCTAGTCATTCTCTTTCCTCACTTTCCTTCTTCCTCTCCCAGTATTAGAGCCTTTTCCAGAGATCTGGGTCTTCGCATAATCTGTTCAAAGTAGGGTAATTTGAGCTCCATCATTTGTGCCAAAAGTGAGAACTCTGGATTCAGATTTTGATGATCCATCAGCTTATTTTTTTGGCTGTCCATGATATTCTCAGTAGTCCTCTCCAAAATCAAATTTGAAAGCATCAATACTTTTCTTTTCCTGCCTCTTTAAAATCTAATTTTCACTTCCATAGAAGTCACAAGAAATACCATAGATTGCATTATTATTAATGTATGGCATTGTTACATTAGCAGGAGACTACAATGCTAATGCAGAGTAATAGTTTGGTTGCCAATTTACTAACTCTGTTGTGTGATGTGCTTGCATGCTTCCCAAGATTGAACCACAGGAGGGTGAGCTAGCTCTGCACCAGAAAGACGAACAGATCTTCTTGCAGCAGCATCCAAGCTCCCACCTCCACAAGAGCATCCTCACAAATGGGTGTTGCAACTGGGAAGGTTTAGAGCTTGAAGGAATCTGACTGGCTGCATGGAGTACCAGCTCATGTCTCCATCGAAGTGATACCTATTTATCTACTTACATAGATCATGCGTTTAAACTGCTAGGCAGGCAGAAGCTGAGACAAGTTATGGGAGCTCACTCTGCCACACAGTGCTAGGGCTCAAACCATTGAAACAGAGGCCATCTCCAGTGTCATTAAGCCACTGACAGCCATGCCTCCATGGTTTCCTTGATTCTGAGCTTTGTAAGTATAAACATATTTGAATATCTTTTCCAAGATCTTCACTGCTGCTCTACCAAATGCTAAGCCACAGCATATTTTTTGGTTGCTTGTTCTTTTATTATTGATGGTTGTTCCTAAAAGAGTATCCATCACTTAAATATCTCAATTTCAATTTTAAGGCTAGTTGTTCTATTTGTAGTCCTTAATTTAATCTTCCTTATATTTATTTTTTGTTTTTATTTATTTGTTTATATCCTGCCTTTATTATTTTTAAAAATAACTCAAGGTAGTGAACACTTTTCCCTGTGCTCTTTGACTTTTAGTATTAGGGCTTGCAGGTCCTTTTCATTTTGGGGCATCAGGGCTGTGTCATCAGCATACTACAAATTATTGATGTTTCTTCCTCTTGTTTTAAAACCATGCTCATCTTCTTCCAAGCGAGGTGCAGGTTGAATAAATAAGGAGTGAATATGCAGCCTTGTTACATTCCTTTGCCAACCTAGAACCAGTATATTTCACCATGTTCTGTTTGTACTACGTCTTCCTAACCTGTATATAAGTTTTCTTGAGGACAATAAGGTGTTCTGTGATTCTCATTTTTTCCCATTATATCACAGTTTGATATAATCTACATAATCAAAGACTTTTCTATAATTGATGAAGCACATACAGTAGTAACCTCTTTTGGGTATTCTTCAGCTTTTTCAATTATCCAGAATGCATAAGTAATTATGTCATGTGTTCCTTGGCCTTTTCTAAATCCAACTTGAACATCTGGCATCTCTTTTTTCCATGTAGAGCTCTAATCTGCATTAGTTGATCCTAAGCATTATTTTGCTAGCATGTGAAATTAAGGATATCATATCATATTTGCCATACACTGTTAAGTTGGCCACTATGTCATTCTCCAGGTTTGCTGACATAGCTTAGTTAGAACCTTGACTGATTTTTCATCTCTGGCTTGCCATATTTTTTTTTAATTTTATTTTTTAAATATATATCAATATCAATATATGACCAGTGAGGCATCTGGGTATCATTCATTTGAATACAAGTAGTAATGATAGTATTAATATTGTTATTTAAATCATACTTATGTAATTGTATTAATATTCTTATACATATTAGTATTGATTTAATTATTCAACATTAGTCCCCCAGTCTAATAACAATAACAGTATCATTAGAACGTACATAGTGTCACCATCTTTCACCATCTAATCTTTATATCTAGCTATTACTTTTAATATATTATATGAGAAATATGCATGATAATATTCCCCCTATTTCTTGTGTCTGCCTCTATTCTAGCTCCTAGTAAAGCCAATCTTATGTTACAAAACATTTCCTCTATCCATCACCTCTTACCCATTTTAATATTTCAATTCTTATTTGTTTTTTGACTTGCCTCTCAAATTCCTCCCTTAGATCTTCTCTATCTATATCTTTCCTGTTTCATTTAAGTATTTCTTCCATCTCTACTATCTTTTGTTGCCAATCCTCCAGAGGATCTGCCCAACTCTCCATTTTCTTTTTGAAGAAAAGATAAACTTTCTGTTTATCTAGTATCATTTTTTTGGTCTTTTAGCATGTATTTTCCTTGAATTGCTTCATAGATTTTTATACCTTCTTCCTCTTATCTTCTTGTTTTGTTTGTTTATTTAGTTCTGTCTTTTCCCCTGGTCTCTCCATTGTCTCCTCTATTTCCTGGGCTTTTTGATCATTATTCATTATCCCTTGTGGAGCACTTTCTAACTTCCCATTTATGTTATTCATTAAATCCATTATCTCCCTGTGATTCCTTGTCATAGTATCATGAACACTTTGAAACATTGCCACCAATTCTTTTTGCAGTCCACTTATTTCCCCTTGCTGAAACATCTTGCCTTCTTTTTTGATAAGTCCAAATATCGCTCTAGTCTGTCAATGTTCTATCACTGCCCCAGAGTCTCAATTATTTTTGCCCTCAGAAAGTCGATCTGTAAACCATTTACTCAGTCCTGATGTTGCTCTTCCAATAATACAGTAATATGGTTCTTTATTTCCCACAATTAGTTAATTTAGTTCTTTTTAGGTAATCCAGGAAAATTTCCAAATGTGTTCTTAAATTCCTGCTATAAGTTCAATCATAACTCCTGATATTTAAAAGTCACTTTATTTAGATATCTTCCGTATTTTCAACATTAGAGTTCCAGTAGTCATGGAATAGATAACTATAAAGCAATAGATAGTGCAGCAGTCTTCCAGGTGTTATTTCTACTTTCTCTTCTGTCTTATCAGTATTTTTCTCAGGGTTGTAGGAATATAATGTATTCCATTCACCAGTAGATAGTGCCTTCCGTTTAACTTCAATGTTGCATCAATTCTAACAAGTTCCGTTTGTATTTATTCAAAGAAATAATCAAAATTCTGACAAGTAATTCCAGAATTTTAAAATGTCTTATTACCAGTAAAAATTAGAGATCCAATCTTTCTATGTTTTTAAAGGTTTTGTGCTCTCTTCTTAATATCCTTTTCTTTCTGGTCTATGATTTTTCTCTCTATAATTGTTCACCGCTTAAACAAACTCTTCAAAGAGTCCCTTTTCCAGAGTTTATTTTTTTAGGGTAAGTTTCAGTTAAAAAAAAAAGTCCACTCACCCAGTTCCAGTCACTGTTCATCCACACCACTCCAGAACAGTCTTTGTTTCTTCGGCTGTCCCAGCTTCACGGCAGCCATAATGGCTGCCTCTTCTATTCGTCGTCAGATAAGAGGGAATTAGCCCTCAATCAAGCAGGAGAGCTGTTGCTCTCCATGACCTGCAGGGCACCCCTCTACCCTTCATCACCCCTACAGGGTGACTTTAGCCCCTTATGGGGCCCTCCAGTAAAGGGATTCGGCACAAGTTCACGGAGCCCCACTTTTCGCATCCAATAGCACTGTGTCGTCAACCAGAAGTCCTCTGGCTTGCCATATTTGATGTAGTGATTAATGTGCATAGAAACCAGGGGACTGTGAGTTCTAGTCCTGCTTAGGCATGAATGATAGCTGGGTGACTTTGGGCAATCACTCTCTCTCAGCCCATCATCCGTCACTATATTGACAATATATGTGATTTTTTTTTTATCAATGTGGGGGTTTTTTTGTAAAATACAGGAGTGGCTTATTATGAATTGATGTTCTTTCTATTGTCACTAAAGTGATAATATGCCTCTGATATCTTCCTATATTACTGCTGCCCAATATAGATGCTTGCTTGCTTTAGCTGGGCAGCTGAGATGACATGCCTTGGTTGACCCTGCTGGGAATATATACTCTTGGCTTGCACTCCTGACATTCTTCGCTCATCCCTTCCAGAAGCATCCACCACCACCACCATAATGAGAGAGCACAGTAGGACATGAGGGAAAGATAAACATGGACTGTTTTATATAAGTAAAGATAAAAAGGCATGGAGATCATTTTCTCTCTGGTCCAATGAATATCTGAAGGGAGAGAATTGATGCTTTTGTCTTGGTTCATCTATTTCTATTCCTTCATCCCAATCTCTGAATTGGTAGAAAATCATATCAGAATTAAATTAGCTGCTCCCACTGTTGTTCCTTGCCTCTATTGTCTCTGTTTCCAATGACTCTTAGTTACAGGTAGTCCTCAACTTATGACCACAATTGAGTCCAAAATTTCAGTTGCTAAGTGAGGTATTTGTTAAATGAGTTTTGCCCCATTTTACCACCTTTCTTGCCACAATTATTAAGGGAATCACTGCAGTTGTTAAATTACCAACAGAGTTGTTAAATGAATCTGGCTTCCCCATTGACTCTGCTTGTCAGAAGGTTGCAAAAGATAATCACATGACCCCGGGATACTGTAATCATCCCAAATATGAGTCAGTTGCCAAGCATTTGAATTTGGATCCCGTGACCATGAGGATGCTGCAATGATCTTAAGTGTTCAAAACATAAGTCACTTTTTTTCAGTGTCATTATAACTGAATGATCACTAAATGTACTGTTGTAAATCGAGGACTATCTGTACTTAACTTCACTTTCAAGTAATAGGTGGCTGAAGTCAACAGAGATTGCCCTTCTATCATGTCAGAATAAGAGGAAAACACTTAATATTGGCACTGCTAATGATGATTTAACCTTTTTTATTCACTGGCTATGGATGAGATACAGTAAAGGGAGCATCATAGGGATACTGCAGAATAAAAATGTCACCATGGTGTATCTGGGCCATTATTTAGATACAACTGGGGATGCATCCCATGTTGGACACTACCTGTTAGACTAGAAACCTCCAAGGTCCCTTCCAACCGCATTGTTCTATATTCTCTATAATTTGTAGCAAAGATGAAGGCCAATTATTCTGAATGTGTACTTCAGCACTTGACTTTTTCACCTTGAGGGCTAAGGAAGTAGAAAAGTTGGAGCAGGCAGCAAGTGTAAAAATGCAGTCATCTGAATTAAAATACTTCTCTGTGCTCAGTAGACTGGCTAAAGATCAAGTCTGAAACCCTGTTCCAGGCTGAAAGAGCCCTTCTTTTCCTGAGCTGTAAGGGAACAAAATTGCTTCAAAGTCCTGGCGCTTCCTTCCTTGCTCAGGGCAGCAGCTGCTCCCTGAATGACAAACACTGGCTGTTCCACGAACCTGTAGCCAGAGACAGTGTGCAAATACAGAGGAACAGACATTGTTGGCGCCAGCAGGCTTGCAACTCCCTCCCCATCCTTGCCCCCCCCTTTTTTTTGTATTTGAAGCTTGGCAAAGTATCTAAAAAGGGAAGAAATTAGGTAAGTCCAATGTCTTGGAGGCGGGGGCGGGGACGGTGTTTTTTGCTCCAAAAAAGCAAATAATTCTTTGACTTTGATTTAAAAAAAAGCTGGTTTGTTGCAGGCAAGCCAGGATCCATCTCAGATAAAATCCAGGAATCCAAGAAAGGAGCTAGCCAGAAATGGGCAGTATTTTGGCTCTCTGAGTCATGGAGTTCAGTATTTATATTATAAAATCTCATTGTAACATACCAAGCGGGGTTAATTTCTTCATGATGTTCTCTTGAGATCTCAATCCTTTCTTACTTGGTTGTTGTTATAAATCTTATTCCTACACACAAATAAAAAACCACACAGCATTACTAAGATCCACAGATTCTTTTTTCTCATTTCTCAAACCATTACAAACAGGATTCCTCTCAGGTAAAGCTCCAAAACACATTGATTAGAACTGCTGCTCTTTAATTATGATTTTGGGGGGAAAAAAATCTCAATCATTACCTAATGCCAAGTTAGTCCATTGCTCAACCTAATGCAATGCAATCAATAAATCTCCAGCCAAGTTCTCTAGGATAACTTCACGATGAAGACAGCTGCCAAAACATGTGACCAAGCAGACTTTTGTTCACATCATTTATGCAGCATTATTTACTGCAGTCAAAATGTCCTACGCAAAATACTGTTGCCGGGCAAACAAATACATTTGTACTATCAAATTATTTTTAAAATAATCAGATGGTATCTGTTGGGTAATTAGCTTCTGCCATTAAAAGTGTGGAAAGTGGGAGATAATCTTTTTTCCTGTGTTTTCATACTCTTTTTAGATCTAATTATGTCATTTTTAAATTATCGCCACTACTTCCTGCCAGATTCATTTGCTTGTTTATTATTTCAGCTGAAGTCTTCCCAGTTTTAATGTGATCATGAAAGCTTGGTGCAGCAGTAACCATAATATGCAATAGTAACCTTTTATCCTACTTGGTCTGTGCTAATGCTTAAATAAAGTATCTTTCATAATGTAGAGTAAAAGTGTCATTTCGTACATGCATATTATATATTGAAATATTTGAGAAATCATCTTCCCTTCAATTTTTGAAGCAGTCAATGTCTCTAGTTTGATAGTCCCCAGTAGGCATTTTCCATTCTTAGCACTCCTATGCTTGCATATTTCATGCAAACATGGCCTTGAATATTTATGAACTTCACGCAAAGCCTACTTACATACACTAATTGATGCAACTTGATTTCAGGGACCTTGGGTGAGGTCCTAGAGGCATACATGACCTCCAGTGTGCATTAAAACTAATACTTAGATCAAAGTCTTTGCGACTGCAACCGGTGGAAACCAAAACTAAGCAAATCCCAACTCCAGTCACAATCCCATTCTTTGTAGCAGTTGTCACTGACCCTTGAAACAATAGTTCAATGGCCAAAGAATGTTGTCCTTTGCACAAATTCCTTAAAACAAAATTTATTCTTAATGGAAAGTGAAACATGCCTTTTTGAAAATAAAAAAATATCTATTAATGAAAACATGACTATATTTCTTCTGTGGCACAGATTTCACGATATTTTGTGACATTATGCAAAAATTGTCTTTTTCCCTAAAGTAGGTTTAGAAAACTGCCTAACTTAATACGACATATATTGATAGTTATTTTCTATTCTTTGTCTTGTGTTTGCATTCAATGTATTTCTTTCTTGTTTTTTTTTTTTGGTGTGTTTGTAATTTTTCTACTCCTTTCTTTATAATTAAGAAATAATATTTTTTAAAAAATAGAATAGTATCTCTATTCATAATCAAATACCATTTAGTAAACTGTCACCAAGCGAGAAAGGGATAGAAGTCTTGTTTGTTAATCTCAAATTGCTGTGTCTGGAGTTGAAAGTGTAGATTTCCAGTATCAGGACTACAAATGTATAGTTGGAAGTTCTTTTTTATAAACAGCAATTAAGGCTTATTAATTGCTGAATTATGCCCACCTCTGGCTTTTGGGGGAAGGGGGTTATGGTTCACATGTGATAGGTCAGGTATGACCTGAAAGTGCATCAACACATGTGCATATTGGGTCTAGTCATGCTTTTAATTCATTGCCAAAGGAACAAATCATATATATCAGCCTACATCACTTGATTTTATATGCAGAACTCAAAAACTGCATATGAAAATATATTGGAGGGGGAGAAATTCATACAAAAGTGCATAAAATATATCTGTGCCAAATATTCACATTATGAATAAAACAGTGGATTTAATAGAATTTCAAATTGATGCAGGAATAGGATATAATAAGCTAAATGTTGGAGAAAAATGAGAATTATATGGAAAATTACCAGTCATCCCTTTCAAACAAAGGGAAGCAACCACATTTTCATCTCAAAAACACAAAGATGGAAAAGAGGCATATAAAAACAGTGTACAAACTCTGTCTCCAATGTTATCATTGTGAGAATATGAGAGAGTGAATGTCCCAAAGTCATCTAGTAATCTTCACTGCTGAGTGAAGACTTGAACTTGGATTTCCCCAGCCCTAACACTGCAGTTGGTATATCACATCATCTTTTCCCATGCAGATATGGAAATCAAAATCAAAAACATTCTAAAGCAAGATTGAAAAAAATATAGTTAAATTTAAAAACTATGGTGTAAATTCTTACCCTGGGTTGCTACAATAGATTGTTTTAATTCTGAACAGCTTGATTAAATCATGATTTGTTGAGCAGGCCAGAATGATCTGGTTCAAACGTAAATCTAGTAATAACCTTGTTTTTTTACCATGATAAGCTCCTTTGAAGCTAAAACTAAATAAGTCATGCCTATGCCTTTACATCGAATATATGAATCTAGATTTGTGTTCCCATAACTTCCTCTCAGTTATACAACCAGGTATCTTGGATGGATGAGTGTCATATGGTATCAGATCAATGGACAATGGGCATCAGTTTTAGGTGAGCTGGAAAAGCAGTGCCAAAGGACAAAGTCAAAAGTTGGAGGGCAAACCAGGGAATAGACCTGAGGATTGATGTTCGTCCATCGTATTTGAAGAGGACCTTTACATCTAACAGGTTGTGGGCTGTCCATGGTGTGTTCCCAGGTGGCTGGTAAGGCCTATATGGGCACAAAATGTTCTGCCACATGTCGGGCAGTCATGTGTGGGCACAATTGTTGCAGCATTTGCACTCTGGCTTTGTGGAGTGCTCGCTTCTCTTGTTGTTCTCTTGTTGTTCTTCTGTCATCAAATGTCTGGCAGCCTTGGTGGATCAACGTGTGCCATGTTGATCAATCTTGTGTCAGGGTTTCCCAGGAGGTGGTGTCAATATCCAGGGACTTGAAGGAGGCTTTCAATGTGTCTTTGTATTGCTTCCTTTGTCCCCCTCGCTTTCGTTGAGACAGCTCACCATAGAGGAGCTGTTTAGGGATGCGGTGGTCTGGCATCCTTGTAACATGGCCTGCCCAATGTGTCTGGGCTTTCATCAGCAGGGTGTGAACTAATGGCAGGCCTGCTCTGGAGAGGACTTCTGTGTCTGGCACCTTGTCTTGCCACTGGATCCTCAGAAGTCTGCGGAGGCAGGTCATGTGGAAGTGGTAGACCTGAGGATTAAGCTAGGATTCAGAAACGAAGGATTAAGGAATATACTAGAACTCAAGAAAACTTTGTTGTTCAAAGAATATTTACTTGGAACTGGAAGACTTCTTATACTCTTTTCTTGGGCCAGCCTAGGTGGAAGAGTTCAGGATTAGAATTAGGGTTCAGAATTTGAGCTAATCTCCACATTCTAAAGATAATTTTCAAAATCACTGTTCTCACATCTATTCTATTATCCTCACCCACCACAGAAACAAGGCTGATAGAGTTACTGCCTTCATGCTGCTGCTTCTGCTTTCACAGAAGCAAAGTGCATGAAGGGGAAGGCCAATCTTCACCTTCTCTCATTCTCTCATTTTCTCCACTTCACTACCCTATCAGCTAGTACCATGCTTGCTAGAGAATATCATCACTGCTAGCACCCAGGCCAAATATAAATGCATGAGTGCTGAGCCCAAGTTTTAAAGCCATACAGCTATCAGCTGACAACCATGGTGATTGAGTTGCACCTTGAAGCAGCAGAGAGATAGCAGACTGTGTCTTTCACACTTTGTGTAACATAATACCACTGGCCACTACTGGTCAATTATACTCAGGTTGATTTAGGCCTCCAAGGTGGGGATTGACTCACAAACTGGTGGGTAGTGGGGAGACCTCAGTTTGAAAGATCTCAAGTCTCTCACAGCCCAAATAAGAGTAGTCCTGGAGGCAAAAGTAATGGGAGTATGCCTGCACAAAGTTAAATACCCAAAAGGTGCTGGAATTATCCTAACCCCTTAAAGGTCACCTGACTGTTACCCCAACTGAGTGGTTCATGAAGTTTGTGTCAAATTGAACTCTGGCATGATTGCTGTGCATTTAATAAAGAAAAGTACTATAAAACTAGAAAGCTAAGGATGATTTTAAACTATGTAATACAGATGTGGATCAGATGACGGCAATGTTTTTTTTTCTATAAAAAAGAGGATGATCTGTTGTGCTGTGCTTAAAGGCCAATGGAAAAGGTTCTATCGTGTGTTCTTTTTTTCAAAATAGCTTCCAACTGGGAATGTACATCCAGAAATCATCTCAAGAGATGCTGGAAGAAGCTACTATGTAATGCATCTTATATGAAATTGGCTGGGATTTTGAAGCATTGTTTTCAACAGTGATATAATCAAATCTTAAATTCCTTGAGCAATGTAGAACAGTGAACTGTTTAAAAAGCATTTTAAAATATTGTTTTCCAATCCTATGTGTATAATCCACCTGGCTTGTAGCTTATCTGATGTTTTGGGCAGAACAGTATATTTTTCCAATCTTTCAAAAGCTAGATAAGTGATCCCGCCCCCCCCCCCCCCCCCCGTCTCTGGAGCTCAGGGAGTTGAACTACAGGACACAGTTCTTTTCTATGGACCTGACTAAACTCTGTCCAAGTGGAATTATGATAAGCAGCAGACACACTGACAAGCCCACCCTCCCCCCTCAGATTTAAACATCTCCGTTCATTCCAGTAGAAAAATTTTCATTTTACAAGAGGCTAAGATCCCACCCTTACATGTATCTGGTTTATTTATTCGATTGATGAGATTATTTCTTGCTTTCAGTGACAAACACAGAATAAAGGAGCATACCGTCAGTGGAAGATGAGTATGGATAATAACGTAGTAAAAAGAGAACAGATATCAACAGGCCAATAATAATGAGCCATTGCAAACAGCAGTGTAGTTCCACTGAAAGCCATGAACTGTCAGAGAGAACAATTAGATCCATTCATCTTAGACTAGTAATTCTGAAGAAGCATGAAAGGACACGTACACATGAAGAGTTATTTTTATCATTTAAGAAGAATCTCTCAAGCAATTTGTTAAAATACTCAGGATACCACAAAAGTATCTAATACGCTGCTTGAAAAAAAATCAACCTTGGTTTGGATGTAATTATGATTCCATATCTTTCAGAATAGGAAGTATTGAAAAGTGTAGAATCCTAGTTTTGCTGCCAGTGTAAAAATATAATTCCAAATTAAGAAATAAGTATAATCTGAAATTCCTAGATTCAACAATCTAGTTGATAAACATGGATTCTGCTCACTGATTTTTCTCAGCTTCAGAGATTGCATTCACAGAACTCCAAATGGTACTCTATTTGCTGTGTGAGGAGAAATATGGCAAGCTTTCTGATTAATATTTTATAAGCAAGAATCTAATATTACCCAGTTCCATTATGCTAGCACCAGCCCTATTATTAGACAGAGTGGGATATAAGCCATATGTCCTATTTTACAGAGCACTGTCCTCTATCTGAAGACAATCTTTTACTTATCAAAGGCTACAAGAAATAAAATTGATAAAAAACTAATAAGTACTTTGCTTAAAAAGATTGACCAATATGTGTCAACTTAAAAGAAATAAAAAGCTTCGGAAAATACAGCAAGGATTTTGAAATTGCTCATCAACAATTACTATCTCTGAACATCAGGTACAACAAGTACATACCTCTCTTGGCCGTAGTTGTTTCATTATTGTATATACATTCCATTCATGTATATATGAAAATATGATGCAAATATATACTATTTACATACAAGTACCCACAGAAAGTTAGAATGAGAACTGTAAACTTACTCCTCCCTCACAAGGTTGTGCCACCTAAATAAATCAGATAAGACATCAAAAGAAGTATGTTGTATAATGTAGGTATCTAAAGCTTTCAGATTTTGTTTCATTTGGATTTTTATATAACATTAAAAAAGAGATACATTTGAATATGAGACTTATAAAGTGTTCAGTTTTTGGCCATCTATCTGAATGAGATGGCATCTAGCTATAACTGAACGATCAATCTAGATTTATGTATTTTAGTAAACAAACTTATTTGCCTGCTTAATTCACATACTTTTTCAGACTTTATTCTGAAATGTATCTGGCATATAGTTGCTTTTCACTAAACCATAATGTAAGGATAGCTATTATTCTGTTTTAATTTTTTAATAAATTAATGAGATAGGTCCATTTTTATGTTTAACTTTAAAATCTCACTGAAAATGTGGAAGAATTTGTTTATTGTTAATATTACTGATATTGTCTGGGAGTAAATATACCTGTATCATTGACCTGATTAAATAAGTGGAATATAAACATCAAGATAATAATGAAATAAATGGACTGCAAGCCCACAATGGAACTCATTAGCATTTCTGTCTCCACTGCTAGAATATAGAAAGAATATGATTTTCTACTTTAAACTGTACATTTCTTAAGATTAGTCAACACTATGTATGATGCCTCAACAAGTGACAGCAACTTTTTGACCTTATCTGGACTCAATAAGGTCATAAGGAATTCTGATCTAAGAAAGAATCCATACCTGCTGTCTTAAATGAATGCAAGTGTCCAGGGTCAGAAAAAATTATATCTCAGAGTAGTGAGAAGCTGGCAGAGGTGATCTAAGAACTGTCAACTGTAATCTCTGCAAACTCTTGAGGAAATGGTGAGGTACTGGAAGACTGAAAAGAGTAAATAGTCTCAATATTCAAACAAGAGAAAATTGGGCAGCTTTGCAATTGGCTGAACAACCACACCCAAAATGTGCTCATAAATAGTTCTGTATTAACTTGAAGGGAAGTATTAAACTGAGTTCCCCAGGGTTCTGCCCTTGTTTCTGTGCTATTTAACATTTTAATAAATGATCTAACCCATGGACTAGAAAGGATATGTTTCAAATTTCCGACAACACCAAACCACAGAGATTGGCTAATACATTAGAAGATAATTTAGAATGAGCTCAACAGATATGAACATTAGGCCAAACCCATAAAATGTTAAGGTCTTGTATCTCTGTAGAGAAAGTGAAACGCAAAGGCATAAACTTGGGAGAACCAGTTTGGCAACAGTGAAGGATCTAGGATTTCTAGTGGGTTACCACCTGAACAAACAGTGTGATACAGCAGCTAAAAAGGCAATCTTGAGTTGCATTAACATCACAATCTGATCATGGGAGGTAATAGCTCCATTATATCCTGTGCTGGTTATGTTACATTTGGAGTATATATTGTTTAGGTCTGGGCATCATACGTAAAAGGACATGGAGAATCTGAAGTGAGTTCAGAGAAAGAGCTATGAGGATGATAAGGAGTCTGGAAAGCAAAACCAATAGGGAACAACTAGAAGAGTTAGGTGTATCTTTATTGCAAAACAGAAAACTAAGAGGAGGAAGAGCAGCAGCCAATCAAAATCTAAAAGGCTTTTACGTGCAAAATTGGACAAACCACCTATTGAATCTGAGGGTTTGACAAAAATAAATGAATTGAAATGTAAAGAAAATAAATTCATACTGAATATCAAGATTTTCCTGATGATAAGAGCCGCCAAACAGTGGGCCAGTCAGCTTAGAACAATGAGAACTCCTCACTAGAGGTTTTCAAATGGTTCTGGATAATCACCCATTAGGCACTGGGCAAACACTGAACTAGAGGGTCTATATACAATTTTCTTTTATTATTTTAACTTTGATTTTTTAAAGCATTTTATTAAAGGTTTGTGTGTGTGTGTGTGTGTGTGTGAGAGAGAGAGAGAGAGGGGGGGGGAAGAGAGAGAGAGAGAGATTAGAATGGAAAGTTGTATACCATAAATAACCAAACTTTTCTTTTAGAGGACAAAAAGTTATTTTACATCCTGCAGGAAGTCTAACTATTTCTATGGGTTTTTTTCTCCAAGTGATTGAAAGAAAGAGAGAGACACAGAGGCAGAGAAAGAACACTGTATTCTGGAATATTTGATTTAGCATTAAGAGAGGCTATTTCAGTGTTAAATGCTGTCATTTTATAACCAATATTTTAAACTTTCAAACTGGTTCAGCACCACTTCCTCTTATGTTCTCCCCAACTGCAGATTTATAAAGCCATGAGAAAAGATTAACCTGGTATAATTTTAATTGTCCTCAAGGCATAGCTCTGTCAGGAAAAATGGTGGCAAATGTCACAAAGTGCTAAAATCTTCAAGGTTTAGATCAATCTGAGCATCTTTTCAAATGCAATTTGTTGTACTTCAAGTTTCTTCTAGTCTAGAAAATACTAATTGTGATTGGTTTCTATGGGTTTCTCAGTGGGAGTCAGCAGAAGTTTCTTGGCAAAACTAAGCAAAAGCATTAAAATATATTCTAATTAAGCATACAGTATTAGGATGGTATTCACATATGGCTTTAGAATGGTTTTCTAATAAAAATATGGTATCAAACATGGTGGTATTCTGTGAATATATATTGTGAAATATTCACAGAAAAATGTACTTTTAAATACAAGGGCTATATAATACAGCTTGGGTCTCTTTGGGTGATGGCTAGCACCTCAGTTTTGCTTTCTGGTAAATGGATCTATGCCATACCTGCTGCAGTGACCATTCTGTGAGAATGTCCGTAATATGCTCTCCAGTCCAGAACGATAGAAAAATCCCACTGATTTTGTACGATAGAACTTTAGCATATGAATATCACTGATACTATTTTCCCCTGTGGGAAAGGTCATTGGTGTTCTGAAGGTTTTTTCAGCCATTCTGAAAAATCTCACCTCAGGTTTATTGTGGAAGTTGAAAGTATTATTTGCATTTTATTTGTAACATCATATTTATTAATACGATTTACAGATTTAAGTTATCTTTATATGTTTGTTTTCCTTCTTGCAACAATCTGAAATCAGTGAGATATTAATCCTAATTTAAATCCTATTGATTTTAATGTTCCAGAATGATTAAGACTGCAATTCAACCTAAATAATATGTGTGTGTGTGTGTGTCTGAGAGAGAGAGAGAGAGAGAGAGAGGGAGGGAGGGAGACAGAGAGAGAGAGAGAAAGAGAAAGAGATTTAACAAGATGTTAAAGTTTGTCTTAAATAATATGTATTCAATAATTGTAGGAATAATTAAACTGTTTATTGTGCA
This sequence comes from Pantherophis guttatus, assembly GCF_059756535.1. Taxonomy (NCBI): domain Eukaryota; kingdom Metazoa; phylum Chordata; class Lepidosauria; order Squamata; family Colubridae; genus Pantherophis; species Pantherophis guttatus. Next base: position 312,822,916 of record NC_142063.1, read on the forward strand.
AAGCATTTTATCTGTTCATATATTGCATAAGTCATAAAGTGTTCTGTTTCCTTTAGGCTTAGTATTGTTTACTGTATCAACTGTAAACTAAACCATTATGATGTGTTCAACATATAATGGCTAAAAAAGAGGCTCAATATTATCTATAAGCAGAAACATATTATTGAATATGTTTAATGTGTGATATCACCCCTACCTTATCCTCTCAAGGTTATCTGGCTTATATATGCAGTACAAATCTATACCACCCACTTCCTCCTCCAAAAATTCTTCTCAGCCTCCAGGGTTGATTAAAAGTCATGTGGAACTGCAAAGAAAGCAATGAATACCTTTATTTTGGCAGAATCAATTGTATGAAACCCAAAGCCTTTAACTGAGCAGATTTAAAATATTTCTGCAGAGTTATTCCTTATTTGATTCTTACAAGACAAAGGCTAAGACTGAGACATGTATATTGAGTTCCAAAGCCAACTTGGATCAGATAGCGAATCAACAAATGTCAGATTATGAAACAGTGGTTATCTTGAGAAATAAATCAGACTTTTCTGCTCTGCCAAAATCCACCAAATATTAGGAATCTTAGCTTAGTCTTGAATAACATCATGAATTCCTAATAGCATGATTTCAGTCTCTCTCACATGAGGTACTAATGTTTATTCAATATATTAAGCCATCATTTGTTTAATGTAAGAGTAATGAACTGGTTACTTAACAGACAGTGATAGATAATATATACCCTATATACCTTCCTACAGATTTAGCTTAGCTGCTACATAAGGTTTATATAATAAGTCATAATTGGCTGGTTCCATACAACTCATCTGATTTTTTTTTTTTTTGTTTCCTTTAAGTAAAATGTTATGTCAGAATATTTCAGTGGTGGAATTCAATTTTTTTTACTACCGGTTCTGTGGGCATGGCTTGGTGGGCATGACAGGGGAAGGATACTACAAAATCTCCATTCCCATCCTATTCCTGGGAGAAGGATATTGCAAAATCTCCATTCCCACCCCACTTTGGGGCCAGCCAGAGGTGGTATTTGCTGGTTCTCCGAACTACTCAAGACTTCTGCTACCAGTTCTCCAGAATCTGTCAAAACCTGCTGAATTTCACCCCTGGAATATTTACTATTTACTAACAATAGTACAGTACCATATACACCGCAAACTATTCTATCACAGAGGTCTATTTAGTTAATAGATTAATATTAAGAGGCAGTATTCTTGCATGCCAAGATTTCCTCCCTAGGAAAATATGTACAGCTCTCATCTGCTGATTTTAAACATATAGATTATTTTAAATAACTTTTAAGATATAGCTGTTTACAATATTTTAACTGATACAATATTATAATAGTTTTATGTCAAAAAAGTTCACTTAGTCTTGATATATTACATAATATAATTATATAATTCAGAGCTTCCTTGATGTCCATTGCCCCAACAGTCAGAATATAAATAGAAGATTATTGCTAGATAAATTTGTTACTGATTCATTGGAAAAAATGACTTATTGAATTGAAAATACATTAAATATTGCGCAAATCATAGAAAAGGATTTAGAAATAGTAAGGCAGATAAATTAATTGTAGAGAGAAAAAAAGTAACCTAACAAAACCAGATGTGCACAAACACTATTCACTATTCCTCACCATAATTTTCCATCCTTTAACGCATCTCATCTGCACACGTATTCATATATAAATTTAAAATAACATCTTTGTGAATAGATGGACAATCGTTTATCGTTTGTTTGTCAATAACTGTCTCTAGGAGTTCTTCTAAACTTAGTATATTATTTAAAATTCAGAGGTGGGTAAAAGTATAATACTTTTGCTGACCTAATCTCCATGCATATCTCATAATTGCTCCTGCTACAGCTAGGAGTTGAAGTTCATAAATTTGAAAGACTTGTGAGGAGAATCTTGTATTAGAAAACTGATCTCAGAAAAAAGCAATGCATTTTCAACTCCCAAAGCATTGCTTAAAGTCTCCTGTCACCAGTTAAAACCAATCTGTAAAGCAAAGCTTTCATTAATTATTTATCAAATGACCAAATGCATATTTGCATTCCAACCAGAGGTGGGTTTCAGCAGGTTCTGACCAGTTCTGGAGAACCGTTAGCGGAAATTTTGAGTAGTTCAGAGAACTGGTAGTAAAAATTCTGACTGGCCCTGCTCCCATCTATTCTCTGCCTCCCAAGTCCCAACTGATTGGGAGGAAATGGGGATTTTGCAGTATCCTTCCCCTGGAGCGGGGTGGGAATGGAGATTTTACAGTATCTTCCCCTGCCACGCCCACCAAGCCACATCCACCAAGCCATGCCACGCCCACCAAGCCACGCCCACAGAACCAGTAGCAAAAATTTTTGAAACCCACCACTGACTCCAACTTTCTATATTTACTTCTTGATATAATAGAAGCCTCTTTCTTCTTACTTTCCTGAGGACTATCCCAAGTGCCAGGAAAGATGAGAAGCTATGTTAGATATGTATTTAAGTGCAGGGAGGTAAGAGTTCTGTATGGACAACTTTTTAACAAAGAGCAAACCTTGAACAGTAACTATTGTATATAGGAATGTAGCCTTTCCTCATCAGTCTGACTCTTATTTGACCACCTTTTCCATACTACAGAAACAGTAAGTAGGATAATTTAAGCATTTCATGAGGACTGAGAACTGCCTTTTCTCTGACTGTTCCTGTTTCAAAACAATATGCATGACAATTTAGATTTTTAAATAACAGATACTTTATTCATCTACATCCTGATGAAGCACAGGTTCCTGTAGAGTAAAAGCATAACCATTAAGAGTATCAACATTCCCCTGGAACTGTTTATAACATTATTGAACAAAATCACCACATATTCCCCTATTTCAACAGTCATTTTTTTTGTACTGTATATAAAAAATTAGTACTGCCAATTTGCACCTAAGGAACCTCCTTTGACCCTAATGGCAGCAAGGCAATGGGAGAAAGTGTTCTTGCATATATTACTCTCAGATCTAGGCCACTGAGATAGTTTGTGATAGGTATCAGGACTATGGAAGAAATAAGACACGATAAAGTCTGGCTTATATTAGCAAGTTTTCTTGCTGAATGGGTTTAGACAAGCTGTTCAGATTTCCGGATGGCAATCCTATAGATTTATAAGTATCATTTAAATCAATTTCATATTCAATGCAGGAATTCAGGCTAAAGCACATTTAACAAAGCACCATCTAGCATTTACCATCTCTTATGTCTATGGAGATCCTCAATCATCCAGCTTATAGTTGCCCTAAAAGTGCTTTTTCCAAAAGCAACTGAACTTTGGTTTTCCTTGAAGATTTTTGCTTCTCATCTAAGAAGCTTCTTCAGTTCTGACTGAATGGTGGAGGATGGAATGATTTATATTTCTTGCAGTCATCTGGTTGTTAGCACTCTAATGGTAAAAACAGATGAAATAAAGAAGCAAAACATCTTTAACGAAAAACAAAGTCCAGTTGCCTTTAAAAAAAAAGCACTTTTGGGACAACCATCTCTTCTTTTGGTGTTGCTGCTGCTGTTAATTAACTGCTGTTAATATTAGGAAGTTTTTCCTAACTTTCAACCAGTATTGCTTTTGTTGTAACTTAAATTCATTATTTCATATCAAACATTTTGAGAAATAAAGAACACATATTTTTATTTATTTATATTTCAAATCTGTTCCACCCATCTTCCTCACTCTTTATCTTCTTTTGTGTAATGCTCTCTCATGTACTTAAATGAGTGCTGTTATACTTTATATATATTGTGCTTTAACAGGACATTGCTCAAGTAGTATGCATGTGGTTCTCATTTGTTGTAAAGCTGTCATGACTAAAGTATTTTAATAATGCCGTGCTAGAAAATATTTTGTTTTTTCTAGAAAAATCTGAATTTTCTACAGCATTGGCAGGTTCAGAAATCAGATATTCTGAATGAAATGCTTATTTAGGAAATGGATGAAATATATTGGGGAAGGATTTCTTATATATACAGTATATATCATTAGCATCACTTCTAATATGTAAAAATAATATGCTTAGAATTATATCACTTTTTAGAGGCAAAAATATTCATCTGTATAAAAAAGAATCAATTTTGCTAAACACTACTTTCTTCTTAAGAAACTGTCATCCAAAATTGAAAAATCCCAGCATTGCATACATTATGGTTATAACAGTTGCATTATAAATAGAGAAGAATCTCATTTGAAATACTGTTCAACAGGCAATATATTTCTTATTGCCTTATCTGTTTTTTCAGATTTCAATAACAATTTGAATTTTATTAGCAATGAAATCCAATACCTTTTACAACTATCCAGCCAAATAAACCAAAGTTATAAAAACAAGTCTAATATTTATAGAACTGAAAAGAAGAAAAATGAGAAGTTGTACTGTATGTCTAAAAATTCAGCATATTTAATAGAATTTTAATAGAAAAGATTCTGAATAGTTTGGAACTAATCATTCTAAAAGACCAATGTGCAGTTCAGCATTATGAGATAGATAAGAAGATCTATGCTGCTAACATGCTCTAAGAAGTATAGTTACATCAATAAATTTTACAAGAAAATGCTATGGTTATTATACCCCAGGCAAACAATTCATTGTTTCATAGCTACTTCTGGATAACACCTGAACCACAACTGGAATAAATATCATGAAATATTTATTTATTTATTTATTTATTTATTCGCATTTCTATACCGCCCTTCTCCTTTCGGACTCAGGGCGGTGAACAGCCGGATAAAAAACATCTATAACAAACATCACAATTAAAATAAGATTAAGATAATTTATAAATTTGGCTCATAATTTAAAATTTGTCAATTAAAATAAATATTAAAATTTAAAAAATTTTAAAACTAACCCTAAAATCAGGACAGACCAGCTAGTTGAAAAAAATGAGTTTTTAGGGCCCGACGAAAAATCCGGAGGTCGGAAATCACTCGTATCTCTGGGGGTAGATTGTTCCATAGGGTAGGTGCCACCACAGAGAAGGCTCTCCTCCTGGGGGTCGTCAGCCGGCATTGTCTGGCCGACGGCACCCTGAGGAGACCCTCTCTGTGGGAGCGAACCGGCCGGTGGGAGGCTATTGGTGGCAGAAGGCGGTCCCGTAAGTACCCTGGCCCTAAGCCATGGAGCGCTTTAAAGGTAATCACCAACACCTTGAAGCGCACCCGGAAGTCCACCGGAAGCCAATGCAGCTCGCGCAGGAGAGGAGTCACATGGGAGCGCCCCGTCGCTCCCATAATCCCCCGCGCAGCCGCATTCTGCACCAGTTGGAGCCTCCGGGTGCACCCCAAGGGGAGCCCCATGTAGAGAGCGTTACAATAGTCCAGACGAGAAGTGACGAGTGCTTGAGTGACCGTGCGTAGGGAGTCCCGGTCCAGAAAGGGACGCAACTGGCGTATCAGGCGAACCTGACAAAAAGCCCTCCTGGCCACGGCTGTCATATGCCCTTCTAAGGACAGCCGCGCATCCAGGAGGACACCCAAGTTGCGGACCCTCTCTGTGGGGGCCAATGATTCGCCCCCAATAACCAGCGATGGCGTCAGCTGGCTATACCGGGACGCCGGCAGCCACAGCCACTCGGTCTTGGAAGGGTTGAGTCGAAGCCTGTTTCTCCCCATCCAGACCCGCACGGCCTCCAGGCACTGGGACATCACTTCCAAGGCATCATTGGGATGGTCTGGGGTGGAAATGTACAGCTGAGTGTCATCAGCGTACTGATGGAACTCCACCCCAAAACCACGGATGATCTCACCCAGCGGCTTCACATAAATGTTGAACAGGAGGGGCGAGAGGACCGACCCTTGCGGCACCCCACAAACAAGGCGCCTTGGGGTCGACCGCTGCCCCCCTGTCAACACAGATTGCGACCGGTCGGAGAGATAGGAGGAGAACCACCGCAAAACAGTGCCCCCCACTCCCAGTCCCTCCAGCCGGCGCAATATGATACCATGGTCGATGGTATCAAAAGCCGCTGAGAGGTCTAATAGGACCAGGATAGAGGAATAACCCCTATCCCGGGCCCTCCAGAGATCATCCACCAACGCGACCAATGCCGTTTCCGTGCTGTACCCAGGTCTGAAGCCGGACTGGAGCGGATCCAGATAGACAGCTTCATCCAGGTACTGGGGAAGCTGTCGCGCCACCACACTCTCAACAACCTTCGCAATAAAGCGAAGGTTGGAGACTGGACGATAGTTAGCCAAAATAGCCGGATCCAGGGATGGCTTCTTGAGGAGAGGCCTCACCACCGCCTCTTTCAAGGCGGCCGGCAGGACACCCTCGCTCAAAGAAGCGTTAATAATCCCCTGGAGCCAGCCTCGTGTAACCTCCCGGGAAGCCAGCACCAACCAGGAGGGACACGGGTCCAATAAACATGTGGTTGCGTTCAGCCGTCCCAAGATCCTGTCCATGTCCTCGGGAGCCACAGGATCGAACTCCTCCCAGATAACATTCTCAAGGCCTGCCTCAGTCATCTCGTCTGAACTAACCCAGTCGGCGGCCAAGTCTTCCCGAATCTGAGTTATCTATTAGAGACAATAATTACAATTCTATCTTTCTTTGGATGACATATAAAGGATGTCCTTTATTTATTTATTTATTTATTTATTTATTTATTTATTTATTTATTTATTTATTTATTATATTTCTATACCGCCTTTCTCCCATAGGACTCAAGGCGGTGTACAGTCAAGAAAAATATAGACACATATTTGATTTTTTAAGGTTTTGTTTTTATTGTCAGCATAAAAATACATAGAAAAAATGTCAAGGAATAACTGCGCTGCATATAGCAACTGGATTAATGCTTAGTTTTGTTGCAGATAGGACAATTCTTAGTAGTTGTACTCTCATGTAGTATCCAGACAATTTATTGTCTGAGTTTTGCATGGCAAAACAAAAAGTAGAATAACACCTAACTAGGTTAAGTTACCATGCATTACATCTGACTTCACATTTGCACTATGGTTGTTTGGCTTGCTTAGTATGGTATGTGAATAAGACCACTATGGTTTATTTAGAGGTTAAAACTCTTGATTGAATGTGATCTGAGAATCACATAAGATTCACCTAAGAGCTGCGCTCATATATCATATTGATTTTTTTCCTTAAATCATTATTTGTCATGAATAAGCTGTTAGACTGAATTTTTGGTGTATATTAAACCAAAACCAAACCAACATCAGTTTCATGTGTGAATTTCCGCCTTTATATTCAGATTTCATAGCACATCTCCTCAGACATAGAAGTCAACAATGGAGGATCAAATTGCTCCTTTTGATTGCAACACAATGTGCATCCTATTGATTGTCCAGATCTTGTATATGTTCTGTGATCTACCTTGCTTGCCTATCTCTGCAATAATCAGACAACTTTACAGTCGTATGGGATTCTTAGCTGTAGTCTTCAGGCTGTAAACTGGTGATCACACTATGTGGATCAGATCATTCTGGTCATGATAATAAACCTAAAGAATAGTGGAAAAGAAAAACTGTGTGTGTGTGTGTGTGTCTTCCTTGATAAGGCATCAACATATTTTTTCTATGTTTTCTATTTAACAGAATACAATCTGAAACATTGTTATATATCTGAAAGTCAAAGAATCAAAGGAAAGGAACAGGGATCCTGAAGGTGTCCTTCAAAAAAGTGACAGAACACATGTGAAATATTTGGCATTTTTATTTATGTCACTCTCATTATGTCCGAAGATGAATTTGTGCATTGCATAAGTGAATATCCAATTTCTAGGCTATGTACCACCTACAGATGGTGTTTGTGTATCTGAAAATGCAATATTGTTTTTGACTTGATGATGCACAGCACACTACAGATCCTGTCAGAAAAGGACTTGAACGAAGAATGTAAACCTGTCAAGCTCAGATGGCAAATGCTTTTGAAATCTGAGAGGAAGAGGCAGCATCTATAAGCAGTTTCATGGTTGAGGCAGGAACCCTGAGGGAGACACACACTACTTATAAGCAGCAGTGAATCATAAAAACTTTCCACAGGTGATATACAAAGCCAGTCAGCAGCTTCTCTATTAGGTTTTTTTCATAAATTCTGTTCCACGAGGAGAGAGTGAAAGATGACTGCACAGTGATTATTAAAATGCTTAATTTTGTATCCACAAGTTGTTTCTGATTCAATAAGAGATGGCTTTGCCCTATTTATCGGAAATATTTATTAAAATAAATATATATATATTAGAAAAACAGACTTTATGATACATTGTTTAAACTCAGCCAACTGCAGTTTCTCCAGCAAACTTTGCACATTGCATCAGAAAATCCTTACCGACATCTGACTTGTTATGTCATGCTAGACCATCATTATTGCTCCAACAATTTAAAACATCTTCTTGAGTCATCCATCAATAACATAACTGTGAACAGGTTTTACGTATCTTCAGTGATGACCGAGTGATATTTCAGTTAACGTCTAAAGTTGTACAGATAGTCAGAGTACACCCTGCGTGTAAATGTGTATGAGAGGCAGAGAATATAGCTTCTGAATGCTCTGATGCACCTTTGTAGAATTGAATCCAAAGCATTTCAAAGTCCTATTAATTTTCCTCCTATCTGCTTCATTTCTTTCTTAGTTTACTCTTAACAATTAAAGGAAAAAGAAGTGCCAATTATAACTAGGAGACCAGTTGCAGTTTTCAGAAGAAAGATGAAAGGAATTGAGATGTCAATCAAACCTGTTGAATTTAACAAGGCTTGCTTCCAGATACATTTGCAGTGGATTAGGAACTGAAAGCTGCCTTACATGAAATCAAATCATTGTCCGATCAAGCCCAATATCTTTAGTATTCATTTCTAGAGAAACAAATGAGATATAATCTAATAAAAATTTAAGATATCTAATATAGCCCAGAGATTTCATGGAGTCCACTAGTAATCACTTAAGACCCCTTGATGATGAGAACGATGATGATTACATGCCATCGAGATGTTGTTGACTACTAGTGACCATCTATTCTCCAGATAATCTGTCCCTAACCTGCTCCTTCAGTTCTTCTTACATCACTATTGTAATTGACTCTATCCACCCTGCTGCTGGTTGTCCTCCTCTTCTCTTTCCTTCCACCTTTCCCAGCATTAAAGCCTTTTCCAGAGCGCTGGCTCTCTGCATATGATGTCTGAAGTAGGGTAATATGAACCAGGCTATTTCATCAAGTGAGAACTCTGAGGCGATTTGTTTGAGGGATCCATCCATTTGTTTACTTGGCTGTCTGTGCACAGTATTCTCAGGAACCTTTTACCAACCCTCAAGTTCAAAAACGTCCATCTTATCACCGCAAATCTGTTCCGTTTAGATAGGGCAGGTAGGAGAAAAGGGCAACTATGTATATGCGTGAGAGAGAACCATCCGGTGGGCTTTTTGGGCGACTGGCTGTTGATGCAGGCCCAAGTCACCCGGATGTCACGATTTGGGGTGGGTCTCTGTCCGATGCAGAGGACAGATCAGAAAAACGGCGGAGGATAATCTGCTGCCATCGCGGACGCCTCCAGCCAACCCGCTTTCCTTTCTCCCTCCCTGCCTTCCCTGCGCTGGACTGCCCTCGAGGGCCCTTGCGCTGTATAGCAGCGGCCACCCGCGCACGTCCGCGCGCGCTCTTGGCGTGCGTGTTTGTGTCTGCGAGGGGTCCGCGCGGGCGGGCGGGCGCGCGCGTGTGTGTACGAACGCTCTATCCCCGCCCTCCTCGCTCTCTCCTCCTCCCACCCCCCCTCCCCTCCCTCAGTGCAGCTGTTGCTGTGCGGGCGGTTATCGGAGGGGGCAGGCCGGCTGACTGGCTGCGGCTCGCCGAGGTCCACTCCCTGTCTCCGTTTCCATCCCCTGCCTGCTCTCGTCTGCTGCGGAGCTGCTCCCCGTCCCCACCGCCAGTACAGCTGCTTCTCCTCTAACTCGGTCGGTCCGCCTCCCCCCCCCCCCGCCGCTCCGTTTCCCCGCTGCAGCTACCGAGATTACCGCCGCTTCTGTTGCTGCATCGTCACGCACCCATCCCCACCTCCTCCTCCTCTTCCTCCGTCACTGCTGAGAAAGGGAGCGCACCGCATTGCATACAAGGACGAAGGAGAGCGGATCCTCCACTCCACCCACCCCCGCCATCACTTCAGACGAGGTAGCTATTTCGCTTCGGGGGAGTGGGGGGGGGGAGAGAGATCGGAGGATCGTTTGTCTGGGGTGGGGGCGCGGGCGGTGCGGAGGGGGCGCCTGGGGATTTCGTCTCGACCTGATCCCTTCGGGGAGGTGTGGGGGGGGGGAGGAAACGGGCGCCAGAGATCAGGGAACGAGGCGCTTGGCGTTGTTGCTTGTGCCAGGGTTTGATGGAGCTGCTGCGGGAGAGGAGAATTGGCCCGAGGGGCTGGTAGTGGCGGCACTGCGGCGTTAGTAAATAGATGGATTCTTTTCTGCAGGGACCCGAGAGCAGAGATCCGGGAGCTTGCCCTCCCTTAGCCAGTGCCATCGTGCTGGGGAATTTTCTCTCTACAAAGAAAGCGGTTCCACCATCTCATAGCTGCAAGATGAGGATTGCCCGTCCCGTGTCGTCATCCCTCCCCCGTCCCCCACGCCGCGATCATTGATACTGAAATCTTGTTTTCTAAAGGGTTCCTGACTGAACTCCTATGAGGATCGGCTGGGCGGGCGGGCGGGTGGCTGGCTGGCTGATATTAAGCAAGAAATAAAATGACGTGAAATGGCAACTACAAGTAACCTGGAGGGGCTCAAATCAGGTTGCTGGTTTTCTAAACGTCGGGTGGGTTGCAAAAACAGGCGTGGTCAGTCTTCACCGGTCTCCCCCTTTCCAACCTCTCTGCTGCCCTCCATCTCTTCGCATCAAGTGCTTTGGAGGAGACATTCTCTCTCCTCCTGTCTACTCCCCCCCCTTCCTAATAATACATCAACAGGTTTCTGTAAATGGAAATGCTCTATTTGAAAAGAGATTAATATCAACCCCCTTGGTTCCTTTTGGTTATGGTGAGAATAATATAGTGACAGACAGCTGTAATAATCATAAACATTGTACAGTCACCTTTCCAGACCCTCTTCTCATTCAATAATTGGATTTATTTAATTCTACGGCGACATAATATTTGAAGATACTCTCCCCCACCTTCTTCATTGTTGGCTTCTTCTCCCTTTGGAGACGGTTTGTTATTCTCAGAAGCATGAGGGTGCATCAGGAAGGGGAGAATATGTTATGTGGGAATCAGTGGGGCTGGAAATTATTTTACTGTTTTCATGTTATTTTTTTCATCCATCCACCCACCCTCCCTTTCTGTCCAGGGGAAAATGATGCAGCACAATGCAGGAAGCATTGATAACTCTTTGCTTTGCTTTCCAGAATACATTTTGCATGAATCGGTGTCCCTTGCGCTTTATCACAGCCCCACCCTAAGGAAGCCTGTCCAATTTTTCCTCCCTCTTTTCCTGGCCAGCAAGGACAGGCTGAGCAGTGCTTTATTATTGGAAACCTCTTCCAACACCCCTCCCCAATTCATGCAGATATCTCTATAGGGACCCTTGGAATGTTCACTTTTCCCCCTCCCTCGGTTTCCTATATTTCACACACACCCCTTGGCAGAGGGGAATAATGGGATTGCAGTTCTGCAGCTCTAATGCAGTTAGGTGGAGTCCAGACTACAGCGGGAACACATTAATCAGATAACTACAAAAGTAGTGGGCATTGGGAGGAGTTCCTGTAAGGATAGTAGGGAGAGATGGTGAGAAATGGTACCACACGTTTCAAGTGGACTGGGTGGTTCTCTAGCCTGCTGGATCCAAAGTTGAAGGAGAAATAAAATTAAAGCTGGTTGTCATGGGTAAAAGTCTTCTATATTGGAAAGGAGGTGTCTGATTAACTTTGCTCTGTTATTTACTTGTCACAGTGCTGTTTCTTTCAATAGAAAACTCCAAATGGTGGATGGCTTTATGATTTTTAAATGACATTTTCATAAATATGACCAAAAAGAGTTTTGCTGGACCAGCTAAAAGCCCATCTAGATCCTCATTTTGCTTTTCAGTTGCCTAAATAACTCACCACAATCACAATATAAGGGCAGTAACTCTCTGGCTCATGTACCTTAACAGCTGGCATATTACCTCTGATATCGTCCTAAACTAAGCTTGTTTTAATCATAGTTTGTTGAATAAGTCACAGTTGGGTTATCAAGCTAAATCATAAACCATGGGTTACAAACTGCAATGGCTGGATTTGTACATGATGTTATGCCAAACCCAATGTTATGTTATGACTTCGCACAGAGTGGGAACCCATTCAATATGCAACCATCTTTTGCCTTGTCCAGCATTAATTTTCTACTTGTTGAAAAATTCCAACTTGATGGTCATTATAATATCTTGCATAAATATTTCCACCTGCTTCCTTGTATTTTTTTCAGTTTATTATTTGTAAATAGTTTGTGATGACAGTTCCTTTTAAACCTACAATGATATGTTTTGCATTTTTTTACATGTATATGATACCTTCACATTAAATAAGGATCAAAACTTATGAAAAAAAATACACAATGCATTTCAGCATTTAAAATATATGACTTGTTTATCATTGGAGGAATGACTTAGTCTATCATTTTTCATAGCCTTTCTGTGGACTAGGGAGAGGAAAAAATTCTATATAACTGAAATAGTCATTGAATTTAGCCTTCCAAATTGATGCTTTTCAAATAAGTTAGAAATTAACTCCCAGAATTTCCTCATCCTTATTTAAAATTTCCCTTATTCGAAGAGCTAGTGAGTTTGCCTTTTCAGCTCTTCTTCAGCTTAACTCTGTTTCTACATACATTATCATCAATTCCAGACATTATGATCAATACTGGATGGAAGTTATGGGAACTGAAATACAAGTAAATGACACCAGGTTTAGATATATTGTAGATGGAAAAAATACACTCTTAAATTTGATTGTTTGCAATGTACTCAAATGACTCCTGTATGTTTGTGAATTAAACATGCATGTTTTTATTGTGAGATTGTTCAGTATCATAAATAATGAATGCACAAGATAGTTCAGAAAATGGGAAAAATAAAGAGTAGCCTCTTACGATTTTTTTTTAGATATTTGACATAGATAATCCTTAAAAGACTGAGAGGTAGTAATGGCTATCATTGATTGAATGCTGTGATTGCTGGAATCAATGAGTCTGAGGAGTTACCTATTTCCTGAAGCAGGAAGAAGTGACCTATCTCCATTATGTCTTTTCCCTGAACTTTGGAAGGGCTTTTGGTCACTGCGGTAAATAAAACACTGTGCTGTATTGATTTGTTATCTTGCTCAGTGTGGCAGTCCTTTCTTGATATGCAGTGGTCATAGTTTCTCTATTAAAAGTTGATACAAAACATTGATTTGCAGTTCTGGTGGTCTTAATTAGTTTTTTGTTAGCATAGTATATCATGTGATCTCATATGGATGTTGGAAATAAAGGCTACATAGATTTAAAAATGGCTTAGGTTGAGATGTGTTGTGTGATTTTAATTTAAGGAATGGCTTCAGCATGACTGTCGTTGGCTATATCAAACATTTTGTTTAAGAAACCAGGTGCAAATTCCCACCTGAGAAAAACACTTGTATCTACTGTGATGCCTCAAGGGTGAGAGAGCCAAGCCTGTGGTGTCAGTAGCAGTTACCAAGGACTGTCAGTGTTTGCCTTAAGAAAAAAAAAAGATTGGAGAATTAATAAGTAGAGCAGAACATAGTCACAAAGCTTTTCCTGTGCTGTTCCATTTCAGATGGAGAAACTGCGTTTTGCAAGCTTTGTTGTGCTATAAGCAGAAGAAAAGCTGATTTGAACTAATTTCTGATATATTTGTTTCAAACAAATAAATAAATGCACACACAAAAAGGCATCCACAAGGGAGTGTAAAGGAAGTCAGGATGGTGACTGCAACTGTGCAGTTGAAGCCTCACCCTTTTATTCCTGTGTTATTAGCTGGCTTAAAGTAGTATGAGCCAAGAAACTTACATTATTTAATTTTGCTTAATTGGGTTGCATGTATTCACTGGGTCCAACATCAACGGAACAATTAGGAGCTGAGGGCCAAGACTGCAAAAATGGTCTTTGTGATAAGAATAGATGACATTCAGCTTGCAAATCTGCAATCTTGGGCACCTTCTTGATGAAATGGCATAATTTTGAGTTGATCACATATTCTTCTAACTTTGGGATCTGAATCTAGTATAATAACTCTGTTTGGAGTTCATGTTCAGAGAAATAATTTTTCTAAGTTTGGGGAATGAAGCACTGTCATTTCACACATCTTATCCCAATCATTTTTACAACCACCCTGTAAAGCAAATCAGCCTTTTTAATGCCTTTCTGCAATGCAGAAAGATTTAACCATCATTCCAAGTGCAAGCTTGCTTTCCCATAGGATTGCTATCTGGCACTAGAGGGCTACCTGATTTGTTTCCTCTCCAGACTTCACTGGATCCTACATCGTCGGGATTTGCAATGGCAAGTAGACCATTTTAATTGCCTACCGTGCTACAGGAGAGCACGTTCCGAAGTGTTAGAGAAATTTAAAATGACAACTACTGAATCGGTGACAGCCTTGTTAACAGCAAGGAAGTTTTGAAGGGGGAACATCGTAATATAGAGCTTGTTGTCATAATCCCTATAATAGACACAGCTTTGCAAATGCCTCTAAACTTTTATGCATTTATTAAAATGTGCAAATTATTTTCATTTATTTTTGGTAGTAGCTGGGAATGTGTATTTTAAGTTTTTCTTTTCTTGGTGAATGTATGAAATTAAAATACTGAACTATGTTGGACAAACCTGCAGACCATGTACAATTTTAAAATAGCTTTATTTTATGGCTACCCTGTTGAAATTTAGCATTATGCTGAAGATTGGCTGCACAATTTTTTGTCCCTTTGGGTGATTATCATAAAGAAAAGACTTTAAATATAAAAACTAACCTAGTCTCCCACAGAAGAAAATAAATAAACAACTTGGGAAAACAGAAAATCCTGGTCCCATCTACTTTTAGGATACAGATCTAATCATTTCAATACTTTTTGGTACTTTGAAAATTTGAATTTTAAAAAAATTACATTTTAAATACATTCAAATGTTTTGATGGAATGAATTCACTCACTGTAGCCTTCTGCCCCAAACTACCCTGTGAAAAGGCACAACCTCCAGCTAGTGAAAATCAACGTTGTGTTCAACAAAAGTCTCCAACTTCATTTACTGTTTGATTGCAACCAGTAAACTGAATGTTCATATGATCTGCAAATGATACTGTGATTTCAGGATCAGGAGGATTAGGTAATCATTGGCTGTTTTCTTCTGGGAACCTTATGAGAAAGCCACTTTCCCTTGTTGATTTGTTTGGAAAATCACTTAATGAGGTTATGGAAAATTCAGCGGAAGACCCATGAGTGACACAGCGTACATACTTTATCTCATTCTCTTTCCCAGAGGCATAGAGAAGAATTAAGATTTAAAACACAGACATTCATTCAAATATCTACCCCTCCTTGGGGACCAGCCTTTGCGCTTTTAGGAGGAATAACCTAATGATTCTTTAGAGCTTAAATTCTCTATTCTTATTGTAGAAGGATTTGTTTGAAGTGACAAAATTGTTGAACCCCCCCCCAGTTCTAATCAGAAAAAATTAATATCAAAATAATCCATAATCCAAGATTGCCATGTGGTGTATTTCAACATCCATATCTGCAACTACTGAGACTTCAACTTTCAGAATTCTGTAACCCCAATTAATATGGATTGCACTAGGATGGGGAAAGTTGATCTACAAAGACTTTTTTCTGCATCTACCGTACCATATGCCTCCCTATGGAATAGAATTCCTTAAAGAATTCATTGATAAAATATGGGATATTTCAATTATTTGTATGCCCTCTTTATTATTTTTACAAATAACTCAAGGGATGAACATATCCAATATTACTTCTTCCTCTTATTTTCCCTTCAATAACAATCCTCTGAGGCGGGTTGGGCTGAGAGAGAGAGTGACTGACCCAAAGTCATCAATGGAAACGTTTAGAAACCTTAAGGTTATATCAAGAAGCAGGTTAGGGAACCACTGATTTGCTCCACGGTCCTAAATTCCTTCTTCTCTTACTTATTTCTGTGTAATATTCTGTACAGGCAGAATGCTTGCTCTTGAATAACTCTTATTCACATTCATAGGTCAGGAAATGATGCAGTTTGCCAAAATGAAATTTAATCTGGGTTTGAATATGACACTTAATCCAGCATATCAAGTGATATTGTGAAAGCTAGAATATCCTTGTTACATAATTCCACAGAAGATTTTATGGCAGTCCCAGGTGCTATTAGTTAAATTAGCTGAATTTCCATTTTCAAAGGCAATGGTATAGGCAAAGGCAATCAGAATATGGCACCCTGAAACAAATGAAAGACAATTTTTTCATATCATAATAAAAGTTTCAAAATCGCTTGAAATGGGAAGGAAAATAATAGTTTTGGGATGAAATAGGAATTTTTTTTGCTCTTAATTTAACCACCTAATTTTATCTACATACATCTACAACCTAATAGAACCCAGCAAGTTGTCTTATGACATTTTTCTTATTTGATCATCTTCGTAGATGTATGGGACTATAACACCTTGGTCTGTCTTTCTTAACCTCAAGAATTTTAAGATGTGTGAACTTCAACTTCTGCTGGCTACAAATTGGTCCATGGTATCTTAAAATTGCTAAGATTGAGAAATACTGATCTAGATCATGGTTTTAGACAAAGCAAATCTATGCTGATACACAGTAGATTCTCTGGAGACTTGGGCAGAGAACTTCCCATCACTTGTTCCCTGAAGATGCCAGAGGTTTGATTAACAGAAATCTCAGGCAGCCCCACAAAGAATATACCACTAAGCCAAGCTATCAAAAATACTTCCGCTTACTTTAGGAGAGCCACATTTGTAGCTTACTCTTTCTTAAAAGTTAATTCAAGACTACCCAAACTCTGTTTACATCATATTCTTTATATAAAACCTGCAAAACATTTGTTTGTGATAGTGAAATTACAGTGTGGATATATAATAACAGCGCTTCAATCAGCTACTCTATACTACAAACTGCAGGTTATTCATGAGTGTTCTGTGCTTTACAATATGTCCCACAACTCACTGGCATAGCAATTCAGTGAGCTAGATGCACATGAAAGTCATTCCACAAGACAGCTCAGGGCAGAACAATATTTCTCAATCAGTTTTCCTTCTGAGAACGTCCTCAGGGCTGTAGGGTGTGATCGGCCAATCTTCATTCCACTTTTGCTGCAAAATAGCCAATGGAAATGTATTTTTAATTTTGAAATAGTAAAATAACAAGGGGCCTACTATATACATTATTTCTCACAAATGACCCCCCTCCCCCAAGCCTTACAGAACCCATATGTGAGTTTCAAAAACCTTGCTGGCCAGTAGATTGTAACCAATATTTAAAAGTATTTTTATTTTATTTTTTTAAATGTAACAAATATTTAAAATATTTTACTTAATATATTTTATTTGCATCCCTATTGATTTTATATAACGCTAGTAATTTAACTCCAGCCCTTATCACAGGGGCGAGGAACTATGCAATAGTTGCAATCTGTGAATCTCAACTCCCAAAATTCCTAAGCCAAGGCTGCCTTATAGGATGGTGTACTTAACTAGGTCTCAGAAATAAAGTCAGCATTTTTAGTGAAAAATCAAATTTCTAGAGAAACTAAAATGCAGTTGATGTCACTGGGATATATGCATTTAAATTAACTTCAAAGTATTTTTGAGGAACTTGGAGAATGCCTTAGCATGCCCACATGTCCTTTTATTTTCAGTCTCATTAAATTTAATGACAGGAACAGAGATCTATCCATTTATCAATAAGGCTGTTCAGTGATTTGATTTGATTTGATTCGATTCCAAAAACATGCTTTGGAGCATATGAGAGAAGAAACAGTATCATTCCTTTGTAACTTTTAAAGCATCCATCTCTTTTCCAGGGTTTGCCATATGATTCCAGGAAAATATACTGCTGCCTGACCTAGCATTAGACATGCATGCTACATGCTATATGCTACATGTTACATGCATGTTCTCACAAACTCCAAATCACCTGTTGATAATGGAATTTGAAGCATTTCTTACCTAATTTCCACTTAGATCTGAAATTATTATAGTTTGGAAACTACATGCCAAGGTCATTGAACAGTTTTACATGCAGTCATTAGAAGTTAAATTGGTCAAGGTAGAGAGATTTTTCAGTGGTGCTTCTGTAGTGTGAAATAACCAACTGTACAACAGCAGGTCTTCCAGCAGCTGGAAATGTTTGCTGGTTTCCTGAAAGGCCTACCCCTTAAGGTAAGAATCTGTGTGCTGTAAATCAGGAGTTCAGTCTTGAATTGGTTGAGTAATTGCATAATGCCCTTTCTGAACAAATGTAATGTAAAATCTCCTCTGATACAAGTTTATGTTTTGATGATTTCATGGCTATATCTATACAATTTTCTTGGCAGGAATATGGAACCATTTTACCACTCACTTCTGGAATTTTTTGAAATTTTTCATTCTAGCCCACAACTCTGGCTTTCTTGGGTGACTTCCCATCCCAGAGCTAACACCAAGACTGCCTACCTTCTAAGTTTGGACCAGGTGAGCAAAGCGCTGCTACCTGAAGTGGCTCCACATCGAGCCTCTTTGGCAGCTAGAAAGCCCAAGGTCATTGTATAGTTTTACATGCAGTCATTAGAAGCTAAGTTGGTCAAGGTGGAGAGATCTTGTAGTGGTGCTTCTGGAGCGTGGAATAACCTCCTGTACAACAGCAGGTCTTCCAGCAGCTGTGTTTGCTGGTTTCCTGAAAGGCCTACCCGTTAAGGTAAGCATCTGTGTGCTGTAAATCAGGAGTTCAATCTTGAATAGGACAAGAACGACATAATTCATTTGTGTAAAGCTTAGAGGGGGGAACCATGTTGGAAATTGTGAGAGTTCTGACTGGTGATAAAGGAACTGACTCATATTTTGAGTTTTAATTATGAAAAAATTAGTGCTAGCCAGTTGTAGCCTAGGCAATTACAACTCAGTCTTCCCAAGGGCAAACTAAGGTTGGAGGCATTTTTGAGCCATGGGCTCTTAAATTACACAAAGCTATTGCCTGAATGTTACAATGTACAATGTAACAAACTGGGACCTGGGCAAATCAATATTCTTATGTATTTAAAGAAGACTCGTTTGGATTAGAGCAAAGATTTGTTTAATTCAGTGTTTCTAAACCTGGACAACTTGAAGATGTATGTACTTCAGTTCCCAGAATTTTGATTTATTTCATTGTGAATGACCCAACAAATGCCTATGGAAAGTCCTACAAATCAGAAAGCATTTCCTATTATTGTTTCAACAAGAAGTATTTAGAGGAGGGCTGCCTTTATCTTAGAGGTTATAAATAGCTGTCATGATCAGCAGTTACTAATGCTGCACAGAAAAAGTGGTTCAATTTGAAGAAAAAAATCCTGAAAGTGATCCAGTCTAAATGATCCAGGAAAAATTGTTTTGTGAAAATGGCTTGGTCTCCCCCAGTTCATTTATCCAACCGTTTAACAGATTTTATTGAATATTTATTAAATAAATTACATAAATCAGTAGACCTTATTTTTTATTAGATCTATCTTAATTCACTGCCTGAGAATATGCTACATTGCACGTTTGAAAATATTCCGTTAGTTTTGTGTCATTATCTTTGAGTTTGTTGTTATAATAGTCTCCAATTTTCTTTTTATTTATGTAAGTTACCATAGAAATCCTGGAAAATGAAAGCTATCTTAAATAGGCAAGGCATTATTATGAAAGAAAAAAAAATCCCTAAATCATAATGCTTACTTTAGGCTTTGTGTAATATTTGAGAATATATATCACCATGGCTTAGTACTGTATATAAACCAGAAGAGATGAAGCTTCTTGGATAAAAAATGAAACTACTACTACTTCCTCAAAAAACCAGTCCGGTTGCCTTTTGAAAAAAAAAGCACCTTTGAGAGAACCAGAAGAGAGAAATTTAGGATTGTCAGAAAACAATATCGGTGTCCTACTTTAACAAGCTTGCTTCAGTCACTGATGTTCCTTAGGGCAATGACTGCACCTGTTTAACATGAAATGCTCCTGGAGAAAAAATTCATCTATTCTGTTTTCTTATATTCAACTTCAGTCCATTATAAGTTAAGTTTACTTTATTGTCATTGAATTCGTACAACGAAATTAAATGCCATCTTCAGTATGCATTATAACTATAAAAATAAAACACAAACACACATCCTTCACATTCTCTACAATTGAATTGAAAACCCAATATTGCATTAGTATTGCACTATACAGTAGAATTCAATATAGTTACTGCCCTGGGATAGAAGCTGTTTTTCAGCCTATTTGTCCTTGTTTTTATTATCCTGTACCGTCTGCCAGATGGTAATAGTTCAAAAAAAGGATGCCCAGGATGAGATGGATCTTTAAGAATGTTTTGAATTTTCTTAAGGCAGTGGGAGCTATAAAGAGGGGAGAGGGCAACCAATGATCCTCTGGGCAATGACGTTAACCCTCTGGAGTGCTGTCCTATCTGCCACTGTGCAATTGGTAAACCATACACAGATGCAGTAAGTTAAAATACTCTCTATGGTGCAGCAGTAGAAGGTCACTAGCAGTTTTTCATTCAGTTGTTGTTTCCTGAGAAGTCTCAGGTAGTATAATTTCTACTGGGCCATTTTGACCAGTGCTGCAATGTGAGTGCCCCAGGTCAGATCCTCTTTTATGATAATACCCAGAAACTTAAAACTAGCCACTTGCTCCACTCAGTCTGCATTGATAAGCAAGGGCTGAATGTCTGATCTATTCCTGCTATAGTGGATTCTGGTGAGTAGGCAGACCAACATTTATTAAAAATAATTAAAGGCTTTCATTCAGAGTTCCCCAGTTTTAGAAGTCTTTCACAACTTATTTCTTGATGAATTCCTTAAAACCTCTTAGGGCAAATTAGACATTTTCTGATATCTTCTGGAGGATTTGTAAACCATGGTTTATGGTATGGTGTGTTTTATGAATCCGTCCTATTGTAAAATACACAAACCATAGCAAAGTCAGAGAGGGCTGCTTTCTGCACTCCCTAGGATCTATTATCTATTCCTTTCCAAAAAACAACATCTGTTTTTTTAATCGGTGCACTTGATTTTCCAAACAAGAAGAATATTGTATTCTTTTCAATGACATAATTTCTTCCAGACATTCATACGGAAAACCAAGTTTATTAAAGATAAGTCAAGATGCCTTAAAATACAATTGAAGCTACATTACATTAGAATTTACTCAATTCTTTGTGTTCCAATGTTCCAATGCATTATATTTGGTTTTGGCATAAAAAAAAGGTAGAGTCAGAATGTTTGTGCCTTCGTGGTCTTCTGACTAAAATTCCATGGCATTGTTTATAATGTGATTATAATTGTATGTATGAAGAAATTCATTTATTAAAAATACAATAGAAAGTGGTTTGGCGGCAGTATAAAAATACTGCTGTAAAACTGGGGAGAAAACATCTTAAACTGTAGTAAATAGATTTTGGTTAGGTATGAGGGGAAAGAACCAAGAAACTAAACAGAGGACGTGCTTGAGGGAGGCAAGACAGAATCCTCAGTGGAGCTTTTTAATGGATGCAGATTATATCCTTTACAATTTCTTTAGAAACCACTGATGTTCACTTATTGTGAAGAACATCCAGATGTGTTTGATGACTAATATTGCTAGTATGTTAAATTCTCATTTGACTGACTAGCCAGTTCCACTAATATAACAAACAAATTGAAGAGCTGTCAGCCATTTATTTTTTTCAAAAGATTACATAATTTAACAGATCTGGTTTCTAATAGTTAATTCAAGCTGTAAGGCTCAGTTGCGATCTGGCCAGTGTGGTGTGTTATTTGTGGTTTATTGGCTTAGTAAGTTGTACAGATCTAGCCAATATGATTTATTGCATAACCATAGTTAAGAAAATAATAACTTTATACAATATGGGTAGTCATAAATACAGAGGTACTTGCTTCTAAATAAGCATGCTTAGGTTGATTGTAATTAATTCATTTATACATGGCAATACAAACTTGAAATACTAATTTGCAAATTTCTTTAAATATTTCAAAATAGTATGCAACATCTTAACATTTAGCATAGTTACCATTTTTTATTTTTAAAAAATATACTTTGATTTATTTATTTTGCAATAGAGAAGATGAAGAATGCATTGTAGTTTCATAGCTATTACATTTATGAAACATTTTTGTAAGCATGTTGTTTAGCCTTTATGCGCTGGGATTAAATACCAAATTGAATTTTGTTTCTTGCAAAGTTAACCCTATAAAGAGGGAGATAGGAACAATGAGAAAATGAGTCAATGGTTTGGGTTTTCCTTTTGTTTTTTTCAGTTTTTGTAGCAACTTGTACAGAAATTGGCAGGTGAAACTTTTCACTATTTAGAAAATTTTAAGTTTTTATGTGGTTACTGTGTAAACGTCTTAAACTGGTCTGGCTTTAAATAGCTTTTTCATTAGCAATTATAATGCATTGAAGAATAGAGATATAGTAAGTATATCTTTAAATTTTATCACCAATAAATAGAATTGTCCCCGCAGCTTGTTACTAATTAAGCAACCCCAACTTTTCTATATTAACTGCCAGAAGTAGAAGAGTTGCTTCTGCTGCTAGCAGTAGCAATAGGAGAAGTAGTTTGTTTTAGAGCAATTAAAGTAACAGACTTAATCAAGTGTCAATTCCTGTTGACATAATAAGGAAAGTGAGTTACTGATAATCTCATCTATATCTTCATTGATATAAATCCCACAAATTCCTGTTAGTCGTATTTAAGCAGGTGTGTCCTGGTTTATTAATTTGAGATATGCCATGTTATCTTTGTATACTTAAAGTCAGTTTTTGCCAATAGGAGAAGATTCCTGCTGGGTTAGCTTATATGGGCCAGCACAGTATTTTCCACACTTGGCAGGCAGATGTCCCTAAGAAACCTGTATCTCAATCTTGGCAGCTTGAAGATGTGTGGCTGGGGAATTCTGGGAGTTGAAGTCTACTCTGTCAAGGTTGAGAAACACTGCCTGAATGTATGAAATGAAGGCAAAAGAGTTATCTATCTTGTCTTCCCTAACCTCTGGTGCTAGGAGATCTTTGACAGAAGAAGTAGCACTGGGTGCAGGTGACATGTTTTGAAGAAAACTCCAGATGTCACCTTGAATCCTTCAGGTGAAAGGATGAATAAGAATATATTCATTCCATACTGTATATACAAAGAGACACAAGTTGACTGGACACTTTGGGCCAGCCATTAACACAGGATGAGAAATATAATTGAATGAATGGTTCTTTTTTTTAGCTGCAAAATATTACATTAATACTAGACAGATATTGTATGAATTTTGCCACTAATACAGTGCCAAAGAAGCCCTCCCCTTCTTTAATAACAAAGAGGTTGGGTTTAACAAAGTTAAAGATGTAACTTTTGTTAATTGTTCAGAAATAAATCACTGATTGAATTCAGTAATTTAAACCAGGATTTACAAACCAGAGTAGCTGGCACAATAAATTTAAATCAATTTAGATTAACACTTAGTGAGTGAACCCAGTGATTGTTGAGCTACTGTCTTCATGGAATCTTAAAAATGAACACTTACTGTGGCACCCCCCTTCTCCCTCTGCCCACTTTTTCTTGACTTTTTTTTGCCAATACATAGCTATCTAATTAAAGCATTTGAAGAGGATTGGTTGCCATTCTTGGCAGAAGGAATTCAGAGTAACTATGTGGAGTGGACAGGAATCAACCCTTCTAATTAAGCACTGCATTTATAGTGCCAGTGGAATGCAGCCTGAATTTAGGAGGGCTGGCTTCTTTGTGCAACAAGAACAGAAGATGTCCTTGAAATCTAATGATCACCCTGAGGTTTGAAGGGCGTCTTTACCTTTGCCTTTCTTTCTGTAGTAAGCTGCAAGCTTCTCCAATGAAGGAATCCGTTTAATGGAAAATAAGGCTCGTCACTTCATCAGTTGCTTACTTCCAGCCCACCAAATCGTTCTCACTGGTATGGTACTTCTTACCATAACATCTCCACTGACATTGTACCTGTCTTTAGGGTTTGCAGAGGCAACTGCTGTTTCAACATTTTATATTCCTGGATGAACACCAAGCACAAGCCCCTCTCCCCAAAACTGGAGAGAGAACAGTAAATCCCAGTTCTAGGAATGCTAGCCCATCTCCCCAGGTTCATTAAGTTGATCTAATGATAGATCTTGCTGGCAAGAGTGGCAACAAAATATTTTAATGTCATTTTATACTTTAATAAGAGCCTGCAGATAAGGCACCTGCTCTGTGAAATATTGACCTTCTCTAGAAAGCCATTCTCCTGTCACCTGTCCACTTCTTTCTCTCCTGCACTCAACATTCATTGCTCGTCGAGCATTTTCAGATCTAACTGGACTTATTTTTTGATGCATGGAAGGGAATGCCCGTGTATTTGTTTTTGCATAATATAATCTTTATTAGGGATATGCAAAACATTTCAAATTATAGCAGTAGAAACTTAAAAACAGTTGTGATCAAAATGGAGTGTTCTGATGTTCCAGGAGATGTTCCAGTCAGCTTGAAACAACCCTGTTTCAAATTCAAAACAGATATTTCAAACTCAGGGAAGTAGTGTTTGGAGTTTGGAACACTTCTGGAATGATCAAAATTACTGCTACAAAATTTAAATAGGTTTTTTTTTTTTTAGAGTTTTTCAAACTTCAAATAATTGAAATGTTTCGCCTACAAGCAATTGCTAGTAAAATGTGCCCTAATATTTTGATTGGATACAGCCACATAAATAAAACTATTATTCTTTACATCTCGGGAGTTTTATAGGGGCCATTTTCAAGGTTTTGTGGCCTTGGGGCTTCAGATTGTATGTATAGCTAACAAGTTAAGAATACAAAGTTGAATCATGATTATTTTCTTTACAGGTAAAAGAGTTTCCAACCTCGTGCTCTAATGAAAGGTTAGAGGGGTATGGGTAGGGCAAATAGAAAGATTTTTCAAAAATGACTTGGGGAGGGAACCTCTTTAAAAAGGACTTGACTGTTCTCTCATTTGACTTTTTTGGTGGATTGGTTCTTTTGACATGAACATCTGCCTCAATTCCAGGGATGCTAAATTTAATTGGCAAAGATAAGTTGAAAACAAATCTTCTGAGTCTACCATGGCAACCTATACCCTGTTATTTTCCCTCTTATTTATGAAGTCTCATAACCTCAGTAGTGCTGATAAAGAAAGGGCTTACTGATTTATGCCAGTTCAAAAAGCAGCCCATCATTTTTTCTTGCCTTGGCACTAATAATGGGAATTGTTTATTTATTTGATGTGAATTTACTTAATTGCTCTCTTTGTGACCTGTATTCTCAAGGGAGCAGGTTCCAAATGTTTTTCTTACTTTTAAGTAGGGATTTCTACACTATGATCTTATGTTATGGAAAGGTGAGCCACTTTCTAATGTGAGAAAACCACTGTATGTGTTTGTGTGTGCGCATGTGCGTGTGCGCATGCGAATCTTGGTAATCTGTGGGACCTAATCCCCCAAAACTATGCATTAATGACTAACTGAAATGTGCCATATTTTCTCTAGGAGCCTTAGAGAAGGACACCAATGCACTGCTGCTTTGTCTTAAAATAGTGACTTGTCAGGTTGGCAAAATAATTGGACAATTGTCTTTCTTCTAGCACAGATTATTTTTTGACAAGCGATTAGATGGCCTGAAGCTGTTTTTCTGTCCTGTACTAGTTGCAAATGCCTGTTTTAGGCCATTTTAACAAGTGTCATAAATGTGTTTAGCCTCTTTTCCAGCCCTTGTGAATATTGCACCTTGTTAAAGATAATATTTTTTCACTTGATAGGAAAAAACATTAGTCATTGGAATAGTTATTCCAATAAAAAAGATTATCTCTGAGCTTGATTGCTTGCAGATGTTTCATTATCTACCTAGGTAACATCATCAGCACTGATGATGTTATCTAGTCAAGTAATGAAACATCTAAAGAAATATCTGCAGCAAACAACCCAGCCCAGAGAGCACCAATGACTCCAGATAGAGAGTTATAAAATTATAGGCAGAAATGTGTGTTGTGTAATTATTCCTAAAACAGACATTTAGCACATCATTGCACAACTGTGTGAATTTTTAAAAACTATGTCTATATTAATTACATCAATTATCCAATTAATTCTAGTTCTTGTCCATAGCCAATTGCACATTCTATTGGTGCTTATTTAAGAGCCTGAATCTTGTGTATAAATGGCTTCCATGTGTAGTGGAAGTACTAGTGTTGGGAAAAAACTGAAAACAAGGAAGATCACTACCGGATTAGCTAATAAATAGAAACGTAGAAAACTGATGGCAGAAAAAGACCGAGCCTGCCCTTTGAGATTTTGTTTTTTATTTTCTTTTTAATTTATGTATTTTTTATTTTTGTCGGATGATGGACATGTGTTTATCCCAAGCATGTTTAAACTCAGTTATTGGTGATTGACCCACTTCCTTTGTAAATCAGGTTTTATGGCTTAGTGTATTGTGTGAACTGGTTATGATTTATTCAATAATTGTAATTGGAGGATGAACATGATACAATAAGTACTTTTATATAGGGTTTTTTACTGTTCTTATTTTTTGCAGTTCATCTTTAAAATAGTGATTAATGTTTCTGTTTCATTTGCCCAGCCTAATCCATAGTCATGGAATTTCTTGTTGGTCTCCTATCCAGTTTTGACACTGCCTATCTTTTTTTAGCATGGGCAAAACTAGCTAAAATCAGAAACTTTGAAAGGCATTTATTGCATGCTTTGAAAGATATACTTGAGACCATGAAGACTGGAATGTTGGGGTGGGTAGGTCTACACACAGACATGCACAAGGACTCACAATAAGAAATTAGAGTGTCTTGAAACTGAATATGCATTCTTGGAATTGCAGAAGATGAATCATCCTACTTTCACCCTCCATTCTTTGGTTTTAGAAACCCACTCCCTGAATTTATCAAAGATGTTTCTCCCACACTTTTCCTGTTCCTTCAGCTGTTCTTGTGTAACTACAGGCAACTTTTGTCAGGGTGTTACCACAAAGGTTTCTTATATTCCTTGGCCAACCCACGAGGCAACTCGCTTGGAGGTACATTACCCTATCAGACCAAATATAAATGAAAGGGAATGGCACTTTCATCAACACATAATAAGTAAATGCAGATACAGTAGTCTCAAGTTTCCTTGCTTGTCACCCAGTGGGCAATTTGGAGGAGGAACCATGTTTTTCTTTTCTTCCATGTTATTCAAGTATTCAAGGTCATATAACTGTTACACATTTAAAACTTTCAGAAGAGAGAGAAAGTCAGTCCCAGGGTCAGAGACGGAATTTGGGGTAGAAAGTAATTTTACACAAATATACCAAGGAATACCTTGTTTTCAACACTGTAAAAATGTTTGGGGCCTTTGGAATTTTAATTTGAATTGCATAATTACTTAATTTAATTAAAATATATAAAACTAAACTGCAGATATTATTTTCATTACATAGTGATGACAAGGTGCTAAAATGTACTGTTTTACCTTTGCTACAAGCCCATCAGATCTTAAAACTTGCATAATTAATAGTATTAAGAAGCTGTCATTAGGGATTTTATTAATTTAGATTTAAAAGGTTATTAAATTCAGCGCTGACTGTAGATATCATACAGATTAAAAATGACTCTTATTTTAATAGTAAAAGAGTTAGAAATATTTTAAATTATAAGTTTCTTCGCTAGTGGTTTAAATAAGCCATGAAATTATTACTTAAGATTATAATTTAATTTACAATAGAGTAATGCTTATCATGAAAAGATTAAAAAATGTGTTGTAAAATGTAAAGGATGGGAAAATGCATATGTGATATATTATTACCATCTTGGTAATATTACCGTTTTAAAAATAATAGGTTACATTGATAAAGTTTATTGAAAAGATGCTACCAGAGCTTGAGTAAAGATATGTAATGCTGGCTAAGGTTGAAATTTCTGCCAAAAGGCTGGGCCCTGCTGATGTTGACAGACTTTTACCATGTACACTTGGATGATAGGATAGAGCAGAAAATGGCATGATTTGGGTTCTTGGGAATCAGATGTGACCACATCAAGATACTCTGAAATGGAGAATAATTGAAATGAGCAGACAGAAAGATCAAAGCAGAATTTCTGCAAAGGTAATTGCTAGCAACTTAGTGCTCACCCGCAAACCACACATTATCTTAAACAACTTGTTCGCCCGAAGTATTGGAGACTTTTTGTTGCCCACTTTGATACCTTCCCATCAGCAACTGCTGACTGCAGGTAGAAGAAAGGAAAATACTTTTCACTTGCCAGGATGGAGAATGAGAAAATGCTTGCCCAGGTTCTTCTGGCTGTCACCAGTACACAGATGCTTGCCACACTTACTAGTCCCCTTGATGCAAATCATTCTGAATGTTGCGCGTGGTATGTATGTAAATACTCAAAATTTACATGACAAGGAACAAAATTCTGGCTAAAAACATGCCAAGCACTGAGATCCCAAAGGATCATCCAACTTAGATAAAGGTATTTTGAATTTTTATTATATTAGTGAATTTAGTAGTGTTGACTTATAATCGTAATGAAGAATTTGATAAAACCAATAGGTATTAACCTTAAACATTTAAGTGGGGTAAATGCTAAAATTTCTATATTAGATTAAAAGAGCAATATAATAAAATAGTATTTTAGTGCTTTATTCCTGTATTAATATAGGAATCTTATAGTGTGAGTTTTTCTGTGAGTCTATATAATATGATCTGGATTCTGCTTTGGCTTTGCTAATCAGCTCCCAAATATTGCTAGATTGATCTTTCTTTATTTTAATAACTTGTAAAAAATAGGCAGCCTGCTATTCCCATACTGACTGCAGATGCATAATCAGAATAGTCATCAGTCAAAAATACTAAAGTAGTGGATGATCTCCATTCAGTCCTGATGTTCAATGATTCTAGTGTAATATGAAAATAAAAAATAGTTTCCTTTGGTATATACTTGATTTTTGGTGACTTTATCAATATCTCCATGCATTTTTCTTGGCAATAGTATTGCCATTACCTTGTGTGTGTGTGTATTGTGTGTTTGTGTGTGTGTGAGATTACCCCTTCTATACAGGTATTAATCCCTAAGAGCAGGAGTGTCAAACTCGTGTTATCACGGCAGTGTCACGTGACGTCTTGGGACTTTTTTCTCCCTTCACTAAACCAGGCGGGGGCGGGGCTAGCATGTGACGCATCCGGCCCGTGGGCCACGAGTTTGACACCCCTGCCTAAGAGTATTGTTTTAAGGAAAGTATGTTTTCTCTAATTTTTAAGCGATTGTCCTCTCTTGTTTGTATCCTGCTTGTATTCTCCAAGTGATTCTTTTGGTAGATCTAGTTAAAAATAAGCTAGGTTGGTCCATTAAAGTAAGTTCCACTCACTTCTGCCTTGGAATATTATATTTCTATACCATTTGGGAATTTTAATGATCATGTTGTTCCATTGTCCTTTGCTATTAGCCACTTTGATTTATATAACGACATAGGATAAATGAATCGGATTTTAAGACTTTTTTAGACAGAAGAAAAAGAAATTGCAATGTAACATATGCTTCCTGTTTTGATAGGAAATATTACATACTACACTCCAGTACAGACACCACATTGACTGTTTCCTACTTGGATGATGTCATGCTGCCCAAGCAGAAATAAAGCACCTGTGGTATGGTACACAAATATACACAAAAAGGATGCTTGAAAGGTCTCATTAAATCTATAGGTTCAGACACAGCTTGTTTTATATCACTAACAATGTGTTATTGTAACTATTTCACTTCAGTTGAAATGGATAACTGGATGAGACCAAAAGATGAAAAGTGAATGGAATTTAAAAGCTTGCAAGTTCAATTTTCCTAACAAATATACTACTTCGGTATAGACTTTGGACTTTTAAAAATATATAAAAATTGCTGTTGTTGATTTTCATTTTTTCTTAAATTGGCTAGAAGCTAATGTTGGAATTGGTATTACAGCTGAACTTCATAAGAACAAGTATCTCTAACTCAGGGTTTTTAAAAGAAAATTTCTTAAAGACTCTTGTGTCAAATGTTTAATAGAATAATATTTCTTATGAGGATTTTCACATTTCTTTTCAGGGGTAAGAGGTGATATCTTCGTTCATCAACACTTAGATTCTCAAACCTATTCATTATGAAATGTGCTCCAGCTAAAAAAATGTGAGATATTTGAGAATCAAGCTATGTGTGATGACAGCAGTCAGGTTTTTTTAATCCATGCTTCCCCCAGTTCCTGTGGATAATGAATAAGGTGCAGGCCAGTGGCGGGATTCAGATTTTTTAACAACTGGTTCTGTGGGCGTGGCTTGGAGGGGGGCTTGATGGTCATGTGACTGGGTGGGCGTGGCTAGCTGGTCATGTGGCCAGGTGGGCATGGCTACGTGTATAGGGACTACTCAAGAGGGCTGAAAAAAGTGATTTCTGACCGGTCCTCGCACTTTTGACCAGTCCTTGCACTTACGACCATCCTCATATTTATGCCCATTGCAGCATTCTTAACAACTGGATCACTCATTTCACAACTGCTGTGCTCTTCACCAAGGTGACCAGATAGGGTTCAAAACGTAAAATGTGAGGACAGTTATAAGTGTGAGGATCGGTGAAAAGTGCAAGGACCTGTCAAAAATAACTTTTTCAGCCCTCTGAGTAGTCTCTGTGCAGATTCTTAACAACCGTGCCACACATTTCACAACTGCGGTGCTTCATGTGACCAGGTGGGCATGGCCAAGTTGACATCACTTCTTTGCCCTAATGACAGTTTGCTGCAATGGTTGTAAGTGTGAAAAATGGTCATAAGTCACTTTTTTCAGTGCCATTATAACTGTTGTTAGTCAAGGATTACCTGTACAAAAATCCAAAAAGCTTCTTTGCTTGCAAAAAGTTGCCCTAAGTACCAATCATTAGATTAGAAATACCTACAAGCTGGAGTTATAAATCAGATTTAAGGAAAGATCACATGCCCCCCAGAAAGGCAGTAAAAAAATTAGTGCCAAACTTGCATCCTGCCTCTTGGAAGTACACCCCAAAAGGACAGTGCCCTTAAACCACTAAAGTAGTGAAGGAAGATCCCCTCCCCAGATAGAAAAAGCACTTGAGATAAGCCTAACTACAAAGAAAGCAATTACACTAGAATGAAGCAAAGGAGCAAACCCAGTAGCTGTTAAACCAATTACCAGAACAAATAGACACAGAAACTAGCCAGATTTCTGAGGCTGCTTCTTTTCAGGAATAGAGATTAACATATTTCCTTCCAAACAAAGCTGAACAGGGAGAATGATCCCATCAATAAACACAGGATTAAACATCACCAAGCACAGAATTAAACTTCACCAAAAACCAGTTTTAGACCAAAAGGCAGACAGGGTATGTAAACTCACACTTGAATGTCAATCTTTCTAGCTAGCCAAGAAGCCTTGCTGAATATCACTCCTTGTCATTAAAAGCTTCTTTCTGGCAGCTCTGCTTCATTATTCAATTATTTCTTCAAAGTGCTGATCATTGCATCCCGGCTGGAAGAACTCCAACAGGGGAGTATTTCTTCCAAAAAGCAGTGTAAAAAGCTTAAAACAACCCTTCCCCTTTAAGAAAGTCAAGCAAAGAAAAAAAAACCTCAGGAGATGCTCCAAAGGCGACACTAAGTCTGGGCGTACTGTCAAGAATGTAATAAGGGTTAATGGAGAGGCAGTTTCTGTAAGCAGGGCAATAAAGATTAGGCTAGAAACAACACCAGAATGTTGTAATTCCTTACAGGATTAACCCTATAAAGTGGAAAAAAACAAAAGGAGATTTCTTCTAACAACCAGTTCTCTGAACTGCTTAACTACTTAACAACAGGTTCTAGCGAACTGGTAGAATCCCACCCCTGGTGCAGGCTACTCTCTTCATCAAAAGAAGGGATATAAAGAGTTATGAAGAGACAATTCTCACTTATTTTTCCACTCCATTTTCTGTCTTTTCTGCTGACTTTAATATTTGAGCAAGGAGGAAAAATGATAGTGTGGGGAAGAAGAGTTCTAGGTAAAGGGCATGAAAAAGGTACCTAATTGCACAAAAACTAGCCATTTTATCTTACTAAAGGAATATGGACATTCACTGTCCTTGTTTTCATCTTTGGATCTGATTGAGTAGCCTGCAGAAAAGTATCAAACCAATGAAATGAGAGGTTTTAGTAAAAAAAAAATAAAAACATACATGTTGCTCACTTGGTTTTGGTTCATGAGCTTAAATGTCTGATTTTTCCTGGAGCCCCAGTTTCTCACAGATTCCACAATAAGATGTCTTCAAAAGAAATTATTTTGCAGTATAAATAAAATTGGCAAGTGAGTCTACTCTAATTGGTTTGTAAGGAAGAGAGAAGGTGTAACTTTGTAAATAAGTCACATTGAGTTCTTCTTTTTTTGGTTTTTTGCTTTGAACAACTTAATGCCTTTCCCTTTAGGCAGCTTAAATGTCATCCAAGACTTTCTTGGAGATAAATCCCTAAAAGTTATTTGTGGGACGGCCTGTCCCTGATTACATCTGCCTGTCCCATCAGATCTGGCAAAAGAGGCATGCTATAGATTCCATCTGTTAGGGACCTAGGTGGGCCCCAGGAAGCTGGACTTCTCTGCTGTGGCCTATGGAACATTCCCACCCCCCCAAAGTGAGATCATCTTCATCCCACTTATTTTCTGGAAGTCCCTCAAGAACTGGCTATATCTTCTGGCCTGGGAGTTTCAGGGAATTATTGAAATCTTGAAGTGGCTCCCTTGCTGATCCAATTTCTTGTGTGTTTTATGCTTTTTTAAAAAAAAAAATTATTTGACTGCTTTTGACATGTCTGTGTGTATGAATGCTGCCCAGAGTCACTTTTTGTAAGATGGACGACTATATAAATTTGATGTATAAATGGACAAAATAAAGTGGAAAAGGACAAGTCACATTATCTCTAGTAGTTTTACAAGCTTAGTTCCCATTATCTAACCTATTGGACATAATAGACAATTGCAGTGTTGCTTGGCAGTTCTTTGTAAAGGAATTCTTATGCATATTTATGTTACTAAGTAATTTCCTCCGACTTTTGGATTTCCTTCACTTTCCGTAATCCACACCCTGATCCAGTGAGGTTAGCCAGACTGTAGTTGAAGTGTTTTCTTGTTCTATGATGCTGTTGTATGATAATATGTAGTGCACCCTTGCCTCACTGTATGCTATTATGCCATGTAG
This sequence comes from Pantherophis guttatus, assembly GCF_059756535.1. NCBI lineage: Eukaryota > Metazoa > Chordata > Lepidosauria > Squamata > Colubridae > Pantherophis > Pantherophis guttatus. Next base: position 312,856,337 of record NC_142063.1, read on the forward strand.
GACTTACAGCTCTTGACTGGAGATGGTGGGGGTTATAGGCCAACACATACATAGGAAATAAGATTGAAAAGGGCCAGCATAGTCTGTTGGAGAAATCCTTTTCAAGCATACTGGGCAAATTGCTGCTATCTGTGTAATTTAATTGGGTTCTCCCCAATCTTAAAAAGGACTTTTAGAATTGGGCTGTTCACATCTAAAAAGGATGAGGATGGATCTTAAACCTTTCCCCCCACCAGCAATTTTTCTCTGAAACTCAACACACTGCTTTGGATTTAGGTTTACCTCCTTTGCCTAGTTTAAGAATTGAATAGGGAAAACCATCTGGAGAGGAAAGGGTGAAATAGGAATTTTTCCTCTCTCCCTTCCCCCCTGCATTTTGCACTGCAGATGGTCTCTTCCTGAGGTCATTTTGCAAAGGGGAAGAATCCAGATAGAGTATATTGTTCACAGTTGTGGTATTTCCTGATGGGTTGCCTGACTGATCAACAGGTTCATTTTCAGTAAAGCCCTGGCTTAGACTAAAGTAAACCTGACAAGTGGGATGGGAACAGGAGTGTATATTCACATTCATTCCCATCATTTTAAGACTAGATCTCACCTAGCAACCAGTTGCTCTTTTGCAACCATTTTTCCACTTTTTAGGCCATTCTACTTAATGCGGCACAATGAATTGGTTACAATAAATGTCATGCTGCAACAGTGCACTGTCTTACTTCAGACTGCAGGTGGCCTGCAAGAAGAAAAGTAGCCCATGAAAGAGTTTGTGTACCATGCTTCTGGGTTACTGCATTTTTTTTAAGCATGGAAAAACACTGCATAATGGATGCCACTTCCCATCCCTGAAAATGCCCCAGTTGTACTTTAGTACAGAGATGTTGACAGGACTGTATTTCCAAAAGAGGGTCATTTGTGCAAAGCAGAGTTTTTCTGATGTACAACAGAGATTTGATTTTCACAACTCTTAGGGTTGCCAGGTCTGCTTCCCAAAAATAGCGGACAAGCTGGTGGGGGGTGTTAAGTAGTAAAAAAATAAAAAAAAATTACAATTAAATTATATAGTTTCTTACAAACATTTTAACACGTATTAAAATAATCACTTCAAAACTTTACTTAAAATTCAAAACATCAAATATATTATAATAATATGTAAAATATTAAATTACATTTTACTTTGCTGTCGTGTGTATTTTTTATTTGACTGTGCAGCTTTGATCAATTCTTTGTGTTTAAGGAATAATTCTTTAATTTCAGTACAACGTTGAGAAATATTAAAAAATATACAAAGTTCATTTCGAACTGATGCTACAAGCAGTTGGTTACGTTCGTCAGTACACAAATTTCCCATGGCGCTGAAAATTCGTTCAACGTTTGCATTTGATACCGGAATTGATGCACAATACTGGAACAGTTTCAGTAAACTCGGAGCTTGGTCTTTCTTGAAAAAGTACATCCACTTATCAAGGGATGAATCGCCCTGCAGATGAACATAAACTTTGGTGTATTTGCACACTCCTCTCTTTCGTTTTAAAGAATTCGAAATCTCGCTGCTGTCACTCTCATCACTCGACGCCATTTTAGGTCAGTCGACACAAGCTACAATACATTTTAAAAATGTGAACTGTACATAATTTTATAATATATTTTTATTTTAATCTCATCACTATTTTTTTCGGAGAATTGAGTTCAATGGATATTCGATCTTTGTCTCATTCTAATTTATGAAAAAAAAGACAAAACGTGATTCTCCTATCCTTATTCTCTTAGACTGTACAGCTTTAGATTACGTACCATTTCATCATAAAGCTTTTGAATAAAAAAAATGTCCACTATTTTGTGAAAAAAAATAGTGAACATAATGTGAAAAAAGTGGACTGTCCGCTCAAATAGTGGACACCTGGCAACTCTAACAACTCTCCTTATTACCTCAGTCCAAGGCTTTTCTGATGCAGAACAGAATTTCGTTTTCAAAATATTATTGTGGCATGGTGCCCAGACAGAAATCCAAGCAAAACATAGTGGAACTACATTCAACTCCTTGTAATCTGGAGAGTGCACGGAATTTATAAAGATATCTGGAAAAGGAAACATATATGTCTCTTGCAGTTTCTCTATAACGGCTGTGTGTACTTAGCACACGTGGTTTTGTCTTTGAGACAAGCATTTGCTTCTGTCAGAGTTAGCCAGATGCTTTCAGAAAGTCTAAGGCCTTTTCACATCTGGGCTGTGACCACTACATTTTTTTAAAAAAATACTGCTTATGAAATATAACAAAAAGTAAAGAGGGAGGAAAGAGAAGTCCTTTTTTTCCAGATAAAATTAAAATTTGGTGACAGTACTTTCAAATGGGTTAGGAACCAACTATTTAGCCCAGAGGTCTTCAAACTTGGCAGCTTTAAGGCTTGTGGATTCAACTCCCAGAATTCTCCAGCCAGCTGGAGAATTCTGGGAGTTGAAGTCCACAAGCCTTAAAGCTGCCAAGTTTGAAGACCTCTGATTTAGCTGGATTGTAATTCATTTGGGTGGAGTCGAAGATCAAGCTGGTCTGTCTACCCACCTAACAGTAATAAAGACTATTATTCCCCATTACTGAGCAATATACAACGAGCTGCCAAATCAAACCACCTGGCTATGTTCACTTTTTTCTTTTCAGAATACCAATTAATAGTAACATAAGTATTATTTCTACTGCTGTCTTGTTTTAATTGTAATTTCATCCATTCTTCTTTTACTATAGCATTGCTTACTAACATAACATTTTTGCTCAAATTAAGTCAATAACATAGTTGACATTTAACAGGTTACCCCTATTTTTGGTTGGTTATCATCACTGATGATAACAATGGTTTATCATGGATGAGCTCTGCATGAGCAATTTATTTTCAAGAAGAGTCTAGGGAAATATTGCATGATCTGAAGAAGAAGGTCCTAGAAAAGAATGAGAAAAAAAATAATAATCCTTCACTCATTTGTTTGTTTCATAGAAAAGTAAAACAAAAGATAGATTTTGAAACATATTTTTAAATGATATGCAGAATTGTAAAAATACATAAGAAATTGATTTATATCAACAAATTCACATATCAAAAATAACATGTGAAAGGGCAGAGCAACAATTACAAGTTCATAAAGATGAATATATTAAAGAATCAGAAGAAATGGAAATGGTTGATACAAAGAATCCCCCCAAAAGTAGGAAAAATGAAGAGAAACGTCAGTGCTTAAACCTCAGCAGCTTCAAGTCCATTTGCAATAACAGCAATTTAGTAACTTAGTTTAATTATTATCTCAGTAAATTAATATTTCAAGTTGATATTACCAACATTATTTTAGGAGTAAAACAAATTACATGTAATATACATTATGAAATAACAAATTGATCTTATGTCAACAAAGGATTCTAAGAAGAAGTACGTTCCGCCCTCTTAATATATATTTTTCTACAAAACAAAGGACAAATGCTTTTCCCTATTTACTCCAAGAGATTTGGAAATGTTACATCTGTAACATGATCCTTAAGGGGGATGCTCCCATTTGTTTAGCAATGGGTTCAATGGATGGGTTCATGCATGGTGATAAATCATTTGATTGTTTTTAGTTCAGCATGAAATGTGTCCTAGCAACTATGGCATGATGTTATATGCAAAGTAGATTCCATGGCTTATTCAACCAAGGTTTAAATCCTAGCTTAATATGACATACGTTGGCACTCCTTGCTAGAGGACTCAGTTCTATCTCTCCAGGTGGTCTGATGCCAACACTTGACCTAGACTTGTACTTCATCCAACTGGCCAGCAATTTTTTCCTGCATTGCTTCGTGCAGCTGCTTCTACTTTAAGTCTTAAATAAAACAGAGTTTACAAATGGAGGGGCTTGTGGCATTCATTGTGAGGATTTCAGCAGTTTTATTTGCAAAGCCTGGCCTTATACTTTACATTGTACTGTATATGAAGTATAATGTTATATTTGAAATGTTCAAAGTTTTTCTTTTGAAGGACAATAATGAGTTACTGCTGTGCTAAAAAGCTGGAATATTTGTGCTTTCAAGCCATGAAATCCAGTGCAGAAAGAAAGCAATGCAGTTATACAAATATTTTGTGACAAATAGTTTCAGAGAATGACTATAATGGAGAGAAAATCCAGACTTTTTAGCCTAGCCTCCCCAAATTTAATGCTTTCCAGACGTGTGACACCAATTCCATAATTGGAAAAGAGCCAGTTGGTATAGTAATTTGTGAGCTGGAATATTTCAACTTCTATATCTTGGAGGTGGGGACCAGGAGAGCTTGGGAATTCTTGGCTGCTGTGACAACCATAGATTTCTCCCAAGTAACCATTGGATGTGGTTTTCATTTGGAAACAGTATCTGATCTGAAGTTAATAACTTGTGTCATGACCAGACCAGTGTCTGGCTGCATTGAAACTCATATCCATCACTAAACATTGGTATCCATCTGTTGTTACCTACTAGCTAGTGATGTCTATCTGTTGAACAAATCAAATAGGTATGCCGTTTCTGGGACCAAGTGCTATTTTGTAGAAGTTGCCAATGGGTTTCTGTGCCCAGTTCAAGGTCCTGGTGATTACCGTGTTTCCCCGAAAATATGACATGTCCCGAAAATAAGGCCAAGCCTGATTTTTGGGGTGGGCGTAAATATACTCCCTCCCCTGAAAATAAGCCCTAGGGAAGGGGTGGGCATGGCCAGCACAGGAGACAACCCTTCCCTTCCCCCATCATCTCAGAGCTTCTTGGCCCCTTAATGGGATCAGCTGAGGCGCTCCAGCCGCCATTCAAGAAACAGCTGATTTGCAGGTGCTGCTCAGGCTCCTGCCTCCAGCAAGCACAGCTTTGCTGCCAATTGCGGCTGCAAAAGAAGCCGGACGTCAAGCAACGCACCCCACACTCCTCGCGCCCTCCTTAACTAACGGTGACAGTCACAGCAGGCAATCCCATCCATGGAACAGGAAAGGAAGGCATGGAAATCCATACACCTGAGACATCGGAAGAAGCCCTGCGAGGAGATGCCACTGCCAATGTGCAGGAAATCTCCTGCACATTTCCTGCACATCGGCAGCGCGTCTCCTCACAGGGCTTCTTCCAGTGTCCCAGGTGTATGGATTTCCATGCCTTTATGGGAGGTTGCTTCGCACCTGCATATTCACATTGAAGGCTCGGAATGGGGAGTTTTTTCAAAAGGCTTGAAAATGGGGAGGGGGGATTTTCCTGCCTCTCACCCAGGGGTGAAATGCTCCCGATTTGGACCGGATCACCCGATCCAGTAGTGATGGAGGTGGATGGTTTGGAGAACGGTAGCAAAAATCCCTGCGCGCCCCCCCCCCATTGCCAAGCTGAGCCGCACAATCATCAGAGGTTTTTTTTTTAATTTTAAAAGCATTTTTTCTACAACCTCTTTGGCCGAAAAAATGCTTTTAAAAGTTAAAAAAAAAAGCCTCTGATGATTGCACGGCTCAGCTGGGATCATCAGTGGCTTTTAAAAGCATTTTTTCTACAACCTCTTTGGCTGAAGAGGTTATAGAAAAAATGTTTTTAAAGGGAAAAAAAGCCTATGCCGATCAGGCAAGTCAGCTTGGATTGTCAGAGGCTTTAAAAGTATTTTTTTTACAACCTCTTCAGTCGAAGAGGTTGTAGAAAAAATGGTTTTAAAAGTAAAAAGAAAAAAGAAAACTGGCCACGCCCACTCAGACATATTACCTCCTACCCACCAAGCCATGCCCACAGAACCAGTAGTAACAAATTTTACATTTCACCACTGCTCTCACCCTGTTCTGAAGCTCAGCACAGACAGAACAGAATAAGAGGCAAAATCCCCCCTCCCCATTTTCAAGCCGTTTTTGCGAACGGCTTGAAAATGGGGAAGAGGGATTTTCCTGCCTCTCATCATATTCTGAAGGAAAAGACAGTGTGTGTGAGAGAGAGATCCCTACCCCCCTCCCAAGGCAGACACATCCCTCCACTAATCTGCTTTCCTGCTCCATTCTCCACTGCCACGTGCAGGGCAAGAAAAATAGTCTGTGGGACTACTTCCAACTTCGCGAGATCTTTTTTTTTTTGGCGGGAAGTTGGAAGGTCTGAATTTCTAGTTCGTGCGGAGAATTTGGGTCATTGCGGCTGCAGACAAGCAGGTGGTGGACAGAGGGGGTGGGGCCGGTGGGCTTGCTGCCTCCTGCACCTCAAAAATAATAACACTTCCCCGAAAATAAGGCCAAGCCCTTATTTGGGGGGGGTGTCAAAAGAAAAGTCTTATTTTTGGGGAAACATGTTACCAATATAATCCTTTATGGCTTGGACTGTTGTTACCTATGGGGCCATCTGCTTTGAGTAGAATCTGTCGACCCTAGGTGGTGTAGAAGAGAAAGAATGCTCCCAGTATCTATCTTGAGAGATATTAGGTGGTTAGAACTATCATTAGCTGAAAATCACTCATCATGAGTGTGTAGCCGTGAGTTTTTTTTAAAAGTACAAGTAGTCACCCTTTGTAACTCAAATTGTGCTTTCTCTGGATCCTCAGAGTAACTTTGAACCCTTACTTTCCAGCTCCTCTCCCCCTTCTTTATCTTTCTTTAATTTAGACTTTTCTTCTATTTCTCTCTATTCTATTTTTTCCTGTCCCTTTCCATCTGATCTCTAAGAATGGTGATGGGAGAAAGGTGTACAAAACCTTTCATTCTTTAAGCTAAATGTTTCAGAGGTAGTAGTCACTAGCAATTGTTTGGAAAAACTGATGCCATCAAGGAATGGAAGAAAATAAAAACCCAGGTTTGTTAATTCTCCATTCTTCTTTTAATAGCACTCTATGCTTCAAAAAGGTTGGAAAAAATCATATGTTCTTTGGGAATTCAAAGAGTATATAAATAGATATGGCCAATGCCTTCCAACCATCTCTTTCCATTAGTCAAATTGTAACCCAGTCACAATTACTACTGTTAAAGCAGTAAATGACAGATCTAAACGTTTGGCATGACCATTAAGGAACTATTTATGTGAGTGCTTGAGACCTACTCAATATTCTAGATATCCCATCAGTTAAAAAATACTGAAGTGTCCTTATTCATTGGCAATAGAACCCAACATTACATTCCAACAAAAAAATCTAAAAAGTGTAAGTTAAAGTTGAAAAGGTCTTTATTCTTTTTGATTTTAATGGGAAATTAGTAATCTATGACTTGAAATCATCTGAAACTGAAGAACATAAATATGCTCAATGCGGTCAAATATTGCTATTAATCAACCACCCACACTCTATTGTGTCACTTGGTACATAGCATTCTCTCTACTGGCTTCTTTATTTTTTTAAAAACAAGGTTGAAAAATAGACAAGCAAAGAGAAAAAAAAAGTCAAGGAAGCTAAATAAAAAGAATGACTTTTGACTTTCTTTGGTACTGATATAGATAAAAAAATACATCAAACTCTTATTCTAAAATTAACTAAAGCTCACATTATTTCTATAATCCCATGTAATTCTTATCATCAAATCCCAAAATAATTTCATTTATTTTATTTCTCACAAAAAGTCCAAGATGGTTTCCAGGTAGAAATAAAATTAGTCAAAGTCTTTAACTTAAGCTGTCAATTTCACCTTTCCTCCAATTCCATCAGCTTCACCATCCATTCTTCCATTGTAGGTATTTGTGAATGCTTTCACTTTTGTCCATATAAGAGTCTTGCTATTATGTGCAAAAATGAAGTTCTGTAAGATCCTTCTATCTGTTTTTCCATTAACCCGAAAAGGAAAGTCTCTGGTATCAACTGTAGATTCTACTGCCTTCTTTAGTTATCCTTGTAGTTTCACCCCAAATGTACTACAGCTGTACAGTATTCAACTCTCAATAATTTTAAACTCCAACTATCATTTTGGCTCTCATACCCCTCAGTCCTATCTGTCTGCATTCCCTTTTTCCTCATGCATGTTTTCTTACTTTTATTGTAACTGTGATCCTCTTCCCTATTAGTTTCTTACTCTTAAATGAATAAAGATCTCCAATCCATTTAAATTTCCTCTTCACAAATTAGATCACTCCTGTGCAAAACCGTCAGGATTTCTCTGCCCTGGAGCTATTCCATATTTTCTAGTTCACTTTTTACTTCAACTCTCTTACGCAAATAAACATAGCATGGCATTAAGTTTTGTATTATTTTTATATTTAGTATAACTCTGGATGATTTAAAGAAATAATGCTGTGATTCATGGAGAAGATTTGCCTTGTGTCTTCTTACGCAGGAACTCCATGCCAGTGAAACATCTGTGTATGAACTATATTTCATTTCTAGAATATTGTTTATTTCCTACCATTCCATTTTTTCTTGGCAAGGGTTTTTTGGGTGGATCAAGCTGGACGGTTTTAAAGGTCTTGATTTCTCTCCCCATTTCGTTGTCAGAAAATTGTCTAACACATACATTTCTTTTGACTTCAACATCTGTTGGAAGTCAAAGTTTTTTTAACTGCTTTCTTGCAGCTCTTTTGCAACAATGAGCCTAGTGCTGGGTGAAACAGGGCAATGGACAGTGGGGGAAAAAAAACTTGTCAGCATAATTGAGACAATAGATTGAAAAGAGCTGTAGAAATCCAGATATTTCCTGAAGCTTCTTTTCTGTTGTTCTTTCTGTAACCTGTAAATCCTTATATCTGTGCCTGGGATTTCTATCAATTGTGTAACTCTTTAGAAACCCATATTGAAATAATATGTTATCTTTAGCTCCAAACAGCTTCTTTTAGCTGTATGCATGCATGCTTTCCTGAACATTGGAGAAACTTTGCAGAACAATAATTTTTTTTAAAGGCAGAGATAACGAGGAAATCCTAAATCTTTCATCTCCAAACTATGGAAACAAACCAATCATAATAGAAATCAACATACAATATTGCTGGTACAAAATAAAAGTAACTATTTATGCATGTAGTATGCTTAAATCATAGCCAACTTTAAGTGATAAATTTCATGTTAATGTAAATAGTCCACATCTTGATGTAACAAGAAAACTCTCACCAGTAGAGGGCTCTTGGGAAGGGTTGGGGAAGAGAATTTATTTCATCCCCTCTCAGGATCTTTGTCAACAGTGGGCATAATCACCACAAAAGGCAACAGTGACTGCATTGGTTTATTGAACCGAAGTTTGAATACAGTAGTCCTTTTAATTTCTCAGTTCTAGCACAACTAATGAGAAGTGCAGATCACTGATCAACACAATTTTCCCATTTAATGTAAGCAGAGAGGCTGTCTAAATTATTAATTAGTTAATTAACAAAAGTTGTTTTGTAGCTAATAGATTTCAGCGAGATTTCCCAGTATGAAGAAAGCAGCAACAAGAAGCAACAGACAAAAAACAGCATATAAATCAGCAAGTTATTGATTGAAAAAGTGTTTACAAATTACTCACAGTTCTACATGCTTCTCCCACATTACCCTCTTAAGGTCCTCTTCATTTCCTATTTCATAAACTGAAGTTGGTTTTCTTCAATCGTATCATAGAATATTGTTTCAATCTTAGAAGTCAGTTTGGGAAGAGACTAGTTGTTCTTGAGAAGTTAATGATCATAGAAGTTCATGTCCTGACTGTTTTATCCATCAGTCATACTTTGATCTTCTCCTGGACCTTGGCAGTTCATTGTTTTAGTTCACCCTAGCATGCTGTTACATGCATCTGTGTGTTCAGGTGGACTACATATACTTCTTTAGTCTGAGTATTCATCGTATCGTTCATTAAGTTCAGTATCCATCATGATCACTAAAAAAGATCATTTGCTGGCCAAGTCTCCAAAGAGGTTACATTCCACTCAAATATAGATTCTCTTTGGCTCAGCTAGGCCAGGGCTTCCATAGGTCCAAAGTACCCCTGTAACAGGGGCTATCTGCATTTGTACCTCAAAGGCTTCCTGAAATAGCCAAGCCTTAATCATTTTCCTTACATCCGCAGGGGTTGAGGTGATTCTGCAGCTGGATATGACCCTTGGGGTGGGGGCAAATCCATACATGTGTATCTTATAGTCTAAAATAAGCACAACCCTATTTTTTTCAATAGAGTAATCTAATTCTGAACTAGAGTAATGCCATTAAATTGGATGGGTATGATCAGAGCTGTGACAGTTGATCAGTTAGCTTTATTTTCAAAAATCACAATAGATTAAAAAGATGCCCCTTGTTAAACTAGCCCAACAATTTAATGTGTCTAAAAGTTCCACCAAGACCTTTGGAGAAGAGACATGCTTTGCTACGTGACAGAGGCTGAAGAACATTTCTTGAGATGACAGTTACTAATATTGCTGTGAATTAATTAACATAAGGTCCTTCCAGATGAGGCTGTATTATGAAGCCCCTGCCTTGTTCCAGAACTTTAATGGGATTCAGACACCATCCCCTTTTGTTATTTTCTTGTCTTTTCTCACCATGTCTTCCACTTTTTTCTTTTCAGAAAAAATATATTAAGGAAAGAAAAATACAGTTTTTATTGCTAGTGCAGGTGATTCTCAACTGGAAGCAATCATAGCCTGCAATCTTGTATTTTAGAGTTCACCAACCTGGGGGTCCTCCAGAACTTCCAGAATTCTTCACTCAGCTTGTCCGTTACTGAGAATTCTGGAAGTTGAAGTTCACATGTCTTGAACCTTGGGAAAGATGAACAAATATGTAGAAATTACCAGAAATAAAACCTTTCAAAGATTTTTCAAACATGTTTTTTATTCAGTGATGGATAATCACATATCCAAATGGAATATTCACTTTATTAGGTGGTGCGGACATAAACCCTTCTTCATTTGTGAAGTTCCAGCCTTCATTACTATTTTCTTATTTCTGAAATACAGGTTTTGCCTTTGTATACTGTACATGCCATGGTTTGTTTTTACAGGCAAGAGGACTTAGTTCTGTGAAGTCCCATTTACGTTGTAAAGTAATACAGTTCTGGAGGACAACAAAAGGAATAGCTCATTTTTAAAATAATTTTATTTTTTTTAAATTCCCTTGCTGAATTATTGTTGCCAAAGCAACAAACCTTAGTTTAGTACAATGAATCAGGAATTGAACTTACATTTGGGAGAGTTATATACAATTTATTTGTCATTAGACAAGAGGTTGTCTAAGAAACCGTGACAACCTAGCTTTAGTCAGACTGTTCTGTGTTTGTATGTGACTAAATGCAGATGTGCTGAAAGAAGCAGAGCGAAATGGAAATGGAATTAGCACTATCATGCCAAATAGAATGTACATCATAATGTATAATATAAACATGGGTATAAAAGTTGGACATTCATCTTCATATCAAGATATGCTGGTCTTGTATATGCCTCTGTGACTCTCAGGTCATTTATGAGGTTGTGGATGATAAATCACGATGCTATGTTTTGATTATTGATTTTAAAGTAGTGCACTTATCTACAGAGTTTTGGTAGACAGCCTTTTTATTCCTGATACGTTGCCAAATGGTCTTGGTTCAGTTGTACTGATGCTGTATAGTATTGATTAGCATATATAGAATTGGAGGTGGATCTTCCTGAATGCTTGTTCTCTTACCTTAAATGGTCTCTTGGAAGCTGTAGACAGGTTGGCACTTTAATGTTCACATCTATTTTGACAGGTACAAATTGCGTTGAAGTTCTACCAATGGATTTGACTTTCGTGCAAAGTTCTAAAGAAGATTTTTTTTGGTCCATAAGAATAAATAGAACCAATTTATTTTGTGGGGGGAGGAAATATACTCTATGACTCTATGACTACATACAATTAAAGCTGTCCCACCCACAATATATCCCTGATTATTCAAAGTGAAATATCAATATGCATATGGTGCCCATTTTGGACCAAGTAGGGGAGGTAATAGAAATCCTGACTCCTTGCCTGTAGACTGCTAGGGCCTGGATATGGAGAAATAGATACAGATTCTTTTCAACCAGATCATAAAGTTGCAGCAGAATTGGAAAAAAGTGATTTATGACTGTTTTTGACACTTACAGCTGTTACAGCATTCCCGCAGCCACATGGTCAAAATTAGGATGCTTGGCAACTGGCATGCATTTATGATGGTTGCAGTGTCCTGGGTCATGTGCTCTCCTTTTGCGACTTTCTGACAAGCAAATTCAATGGGGAAGCCAGATTCATTTAACAACTGTGTTACTAACTTAACAACTGTGGTGATTCACTTAAAAACTGTGGCAACTGTGTTTACTCATACAATGGAGCAAAATTCACTTGACAGTGAGTTGTGAATTCTTTTGCTTAGCACAGAAATTTTGGGCTCAATCGTGGTCATAAGGACTTCCTGTAGATAGATAGATCTGTAGAATTTGCAATGGTAAAATGCAGCAAAGAATGTCCACTAGGATGACTTAAATGAAAATTAAACAAATATATGAATGGCATGATTATCAATATGAGTAATCATGGTATTCTGGAATCATGCAACTAAAAGAGGTGCTTGGATTCTTGAGTGGGATGTGTTTATGCTCATGTCCTGCCTGTGGGCTTTTTGAAGTCATCAAACTGTCCAGTATAAGAACAGAGTTTGAAATTAAATATGACTTTGACCTTAATTTAGCATTTTGTTTGTTCTTGTTGATGCTCATAGGTCAGTATTTCCTTAGGAGGGGAAACTTTTTGTATTGTATCTAAAACGGGAGATAACAGAAGAACACACATCAAGAAAATGAAAAAGTCAGTTGTATAATAAACATATATTTTATTATCCAATTTCTATTGTGCCTCATTTTAAGGGGAAAAAAAACTCTGTTTTTAATATTGTTTTCACTGTTTCCTGAAGTTTTTGTTGTTGTTCAAAATGCACTGGGATTGAAATTTGGTAATAAAGTATACAACTTTCTTTTTCCTATATTCTAATCACCATAGAGCAATGATGGCTAACCTTTTTTTCCTCGGGTGCCAAAAGTGCGCGCATGCCCGCAATGACGTGCATGTGTGTGCCCACACCCATAATGCAATGCCCCCCGCCCACTTGCACGCACAATCCCCCCTGCCCTGCCCCACCCCCCTGTGCAGGTGCATATGACCCCCCCCCGCACCCGATTTTGGGCCTAGCAGGCCTCCCTAAAGCTTCTGGAGACCAGAAACTGCCCATTTCTGGATTTCCAATAGACCCATTTTTCGCCCTCCCAGAGGCTCCACGTGAGCCCTGTACCTGGCATCCAAAATGGGCTGCGTGGAGACTTCTGGGAGGGGCAGCATGGGTATGCACGCACGTCTCCCACATGCAAGGCAGAGATCCGAAAATCAGCTGGCCGGCGGGAAGCGCACGTGCATGCGCGGTAGAGCTGATTTAGCGCAACGGCTCGTGTGCCCGCAGAAATGGCCCCGCGTGCCACCTGTGGCACACGTGCCATAGGTTTGCCATCACGGCCATAGAGAGTCTGTCTGTTTCACACAACATATTAAACCATTATGTGATTTCTCTGGTTTTGGTTAGTATGCTGTGTGAATAGTGCTATTGTGGTTTCAAAGCATAGTTTATGGCTGAGACGATTGTAAACCAGGCCATTGCTATTAGTCAAGAAACCATAATTAACATAATTAACGTATGTACATCCAGCCACACAGTACTGTAATAAAATATTGGGAATTAGCAGTCATATTAAATTATTTGCATCCTAAGTATATAGCACTATATTGTGTACATATCTCATGGTTTGTGCAATATGGGCAAGAGTTTGTTGGTTTGCAAGGCAATATCCAGTTAAGAGAGCTTGGCTTGCATAGATTAATGAGTGTGGTTGGGGCAGTAGTGTGTTTCAAAAATTTTTACTACCAGTTCTGTAGATGTGGCTTGGTGGGCTTGGCATGGCTTGGTGGGCATGGCATCGTGGGTGTGGCAGGGGAAGGATACTGTAAAATCTCCATTCCCACCCCACCCCAGGAGAAGGATACTGTAAAATCTCCATTCCCCCCCCACTCCAGAGGAAGGTTACTGTAAAATCCCCATTTCTTCCTGATCAGCTGGGACTTGGGAGGCAGAGAATAGGTGATAGTCAGATTTTTTACTACCGGTTCTCCTAACTACTCAAAATTTCCACTACTGGTTCTCCAGAACTGGTCAGAACCTGCTGAAACCCACCTCTGGGTTGGGGTAATATAAAAAGGATGGTTGGTGAAATGTTGAAATGAAAAAGGTCTGGGGGAGACAAGCATATGAGAGATGGAATGTTTTACAAATGATGAAAAATATTGCATAATGTAGAGAAAAAGACAGATACAAGGAATTAAATTGTTAAGAAAGACAGTTAAAGTTAAAAGAGGCAGCATTTTTGATAAACATCAAATATTTTGCAAGTGGGTGAAAAGGATTAAAAAAGAATCTAATGCAGTTTGACTGAGGAAATCATTTGAGATGAAACTAAAATGTTTGAAGGAATATTTTAGAGATTTGGGTGGGAAGTATAGTGGTATTTTAAGAAATTAAATTGGAATGAATACTTTAAATGTTAATTTCCAATAAGAAATTGATGAAAAAGAAATAATAAATTCTCTGACACACTCCAACTAGATCAATTTGGTAGAATATTTACTACAGATAGGAAAATGGATAGAGAAGTTTTAAGGTATATAAATGTTTGTAAGAAGGTGGCTAGCATGTGGCCTATTTTATTGTAAGGTTTGAATGAATTTTGAAAGAAATAAAGATGACTGTGTAAGAATATACTTCTAGCTATTTTGTTAAATAGAAGTAAGACTGGGATATGTCAAGAAAACCCAAAGTCAATCAAATTACATCAGGAAGAAGAATGTGCATTAAAACAAGAAGAAAAAGAGTGAAGACCTAGATGATAAATGAATGGGGATTGAATATAAAAGTGAGTCAAGAGTATGGAAATAGTATGCGGTGGCTTGATCATATGGTGAGAATGAATGAGGATTGAATTGCAAAACAAATATACAAATGAAAAGTGATTTTGATTTTGTATTGTATAGGTGTTTTCATTACAGTAGAATATCGTTTAACACTATGGCATATTACATCGTTAAGAAGACTGAGAAAGTTTGGGTAGGGTAGAATTGATTAGATCCTGAAAAAAGAGAGGAGTGAGAAATGTAAAAAACAAAAGGGAAATTATGAAATGGCAGTTGGATGTGATGGAGGTAAGGATAGTTTGCATAATAAGGAAGGTATGGAGAAATGCACAAATCGCTTGTCCTTTTCTTTTTCTTATCTTTGAATATTTAATATTTAATTTCTTACAATTTCATGCTGCTTTTTAGTGTTTTGCATAACAAATGAGCATATCATGATGGGTAAGTATGCATGTTCAAGTGTACAGTATGATTCGCAGGTAAATAAAGCATAAATCCTGACACTGGAGGTCTGTTGATTTGGAGGTCACAGGTGAAGGCCTGACTTTGTGAAATTGGCTTATATCTCTCAATCTGTTTCTGACTTTGCATTTGAGTGTGACCAGAGGAAGGAAGTTGATCTTGGGGTCAGAGAGCTGTGGGGCTTGGACAGCTCTGGCTTATTTGATATTTCCATTACTCTTTTTGGGAGTGCGGGGGTGTTGATCCAGGAAATCAATATAAAACTCAAATCCTAAAAAAGGCTGCCAATACAACATTCATTCCCCTGAGTTTTTTTTTTTTTCTTTCATCCTGACAACTTTCTGGGAGTGGTGTGTGTAGGAGGAAGGGAGGAGCCCCTGACAGAAATGTGAAAGTGCATTGAAGCTAATTGGAATCTGCTGGAAAATAGTTCAGAATTGCACCTTCCAACTCTGTTGAAATATTCGGAAATTGTTTTTTTTTTTTGTCCTCGTGCAGAGTAATCTGCATCTTCAAGATTTTCCAGGACTGTACCCATAGCAAAGTCTCTGATGCCTGGTTTTCTATTAATCAAATTCCTATTTGTAATTGAACAAATGCAGAAGGAACTGATTGTCACATAAATAGAAATATTTACTATAGGTACTGTGCATATGTTTGAACCTCCATTGTTAAGTAACCTTGTTTTAAGGAAATGAGGTTTTCATTATGTCATTGTAACACAACATGGAACACTAAGAGGCTAACCATACTAGAGGGGTTGCCGTTGGCAGTTGCAGAAAACCCATTTAAAAGCTAAAGAATATGCATGTGGATTTGACACAGGGAAAAGATGTTAAAGCTTTTCTGATCCAGTTATATTTCTGATCAAATTGGGAGGAGGGAGGAAAGAAAAAAAGTTGAACTACAATTTTTAGTAATTGTAATTGTAAGAAAAGTACTGTAAGTAAAAAGCAAGACACTTTATCAATTTCTCCCTACTGAGTTAGGAAGGTAATAAAATGGTCTTGTCCCATTGGGCTCTTGGGAATTAGAGATTCTGGAGCTGCAGGTTTGGGGATATTTTATATTATGTATTGGTAGTTGCTTTCATTAATGTTACTCAATACGAGAGGCTGTTGCATTGTTTTACTGTATAAGTATGTGCTGGTTGTCCATCTAGTGATATTGCTATTAAGATAACATAAGAGCCAGACTGTATAATACTAAACATATATTTCCTGCAGCACTTTGTCGCCACAGATGTCCATGGGAAGTAAGTAAGCAATAAATGAGCGTAATTTCTACCTCCTACTTTTATTCCTTCAGCAATTGATATTGAGAGCCCCTTTTGCGTTAGGTTCTTTAATAATACATTGTCATCCTACAGTGTTCTTTTATAGCTGTGTTCTTCATGAAAAAAAAGATGTTTCCAGCTTTTTGAAGCAGTGCTGAAACTAGCACCCAAGTCTGTTATCCTCCCCCCCAAAAAATATAAAAATCAAGTGCTGAACCTTGATCTATTTTTCTGGGTCTATCCAGATATCATTAAAAAGAGATTCCATGAAAATTTATTTAGTAGATATTGTTTCAAGAGTTAACCTGTACTCTTCCCCCTCTTATCCACTTTACAATGGAGAAAGAACATTTTCTGAAGTAGTTCTGACCTAAACTATTTTCTGATGAGCATTTCTTCACTGTTTTAGCTGACCATTTAGCTGGGAAAGGGGGCTTTTATTAGAGTTGTCAGTCTGAATCTAATGGGCAATCAGGCCTGTGGAGGGAAAATAAGTTGTTGCTTTATCTATTGAATGAGACAGTCTATGTTTGCAGAGCATAGCTGACATAGCTCAGTTATTAAAGGGGGAAAAAGCCCTTGAAATGCAAACAGGTGATTGAAATGATATGTGATAACCTGGCTGGTGGATAAAGCTACAGAAACCATAACATATGTCCCCAATTATGAAACTTCAGTGGGTGTATTTTTCTTCTTGGCTCACATTTCTCACTATGAACTAAGAGTACATAATAATAAAACCTTGGATGTCAGCCAGCATAAATAGACATTTTGGCTAACTCCAAGCATGTTTGTAGAAGACACAAAGTAATGCAGCTGTTGAATTGGATACCCTCCAATAAAGGATATCATTGCTCACCCCCCAAATATCCTTTCTTTAAGTCAGAAATAAGCAGATATTTTGCATCTCAGAAATGCATCTGTTCATTTCAATTCACACTAAGTGTATTGTTTGTGCCTCGAGACATAAACAATACATTTTTGTGCCCATTCTTTAAGTTGCAAATTGCGCCACAATATTCTGCAAAGTGCAGATATTTTCATAAAAATTCATTCCAGTTCCTAGATATGTGTAGAAGTTGAAAACTGATAAATTGGAATAGAAATTTGGATTGGTTAATTTTTTTCTTCCAGTCGTAAAGTAAATGTCTGCTTCAAATTTTAATTAACTTCAGATGACTGCACTTCCAACAATATGGAAGTGGTTTACCCTTGTTTTCTTCCAGGATCTTTGTTGACTTCTCAGTCTAGCTATGGCCCTAATATACCCTGCTAATCTTTCATCCAAGCATTAAGCAAGACTAACTTTATTTGCCTTTTAGGCATCAGGCATTGCAACCTGCTGAGAACTTCCAATTCTAGTGAAGTGTGATCCAGATGAAGTTCACTAGTATCTCAGCAACTTCACTTTCATTAAATTTCCAATCATTATGGTAACAATAAATCACACTATCAGAAGTATAGGTTCAAATTTAACATCACTGGCAGAGTGGTAACAAGTATAAGGTCAACCATGTGCAGGGTGGTACAGCCAGAATTGTTATGGAGAAAATAATGCATTTCTTACCTCAAAATGTTAGGGTGTCAAGGACCTGGTAAAAAGGCCACTGAAGGAGGATAAGATCAAGGGACATAAAATTCTGCATAAAATTCTACATGGAAAAAGTGGACAGGAAATCATTTTCTTCCATTTCTCAAAAAAAAAAAAAAAAAGTAGGGCTTTGCCATCCAGTGAAGCTGATTCGAAGATTTAGAACAAGCAAAAGCAAGTACTGTATTTAAGTACTGTATCACAAAGGTGCTGTTTCCAAAAGGCATCTGAATTTCCTTGAAGAATTGAAGAAGTTTTTTAGATGAGAAGTGAAACGTTTTCAAAGAAAACACTGAGGAAGCTCAATTGCCTTTTGGAAAAAGCATCTTTGGGACAACCATGACCTGGATGATTGAGAATTTCCATAGACATGTATTTAAGATGGTGAACAGTTAAGCTGTGGTATTCATTACATGATCTTTAAATGGGAAACAGGTGTGTTCATGGAGGACAGATCTATCAAGGGTTATTAATCTTGAACCTCTCGATTAAGGCCAGCAAATCTCCAAATATAGTTGCAATGCAACAATGGCAGAAGAATGGCTTGTCTATCTCCTGCTTGTAAACAGCCCAGAGCATCTGGGTGGCCACTATGAGAAACAAAATGCTAGGCTGTGATGGGCCTTGCCTTGATCCAACAGGATTGTTCTTTAGTTCTTTGCAGCCCTTTGGTATTTGACTTGTAGTTTTTAAATGATTAGAAGTCAGCCCCTTTGAGTTTTGTCAGATTAGGTACAGAATTACTACATGCTGACTTGCCTTAGATGTATTCTTATACTTTAGGTTTTTATGCTCCCCTATCCTCAACAGTTCTGAGTGGCTCATGACAATCAAAGAAATTACAATAAAATCATTAAAACAAAAGATAAGATGGCAAGTACAATGAAGGGAAGAATTTCACTCTTCCTTGCCAAAAGTCTGGGTGAGGAGCCAGGTCTTCACAGAAGAGCGAGGGTCAACTGGATCGGGTTGGGGGGAGGGTGGCTTGTTGTAGAAGGCAGGCTGAAAAGGTACACTTCCATATCCCAATAGATGACATTGCTTAACTGAATGAACCCAGAGCCTGCCAACTCTACAGGATTGAATTGGCCAGGCAGATGTTATAGGACATAAACAGTCCCTTAAATAGCTAGACCCTGAGCCATAATAGCAAGCCATCTAGTAAGAAAGATGGTGGCATTATAGAATGTGAAATTTGTGAATGGTATTTCTTTAACTGGTATAGCCTGCAATATCTTTGCCTCCAAGGGAAAGTGGAAGGTGGAGAGAGGTTGTTAATAATTTTTATGGGAGCTGGCTGGAAAGAAATGTGATGCATGTAGGTGGGGGCAGGGAAGAGGAGATATATATGCATGGTATTTCTTACTATATATTTCCTACACATAGTAGGAAATTGTGAAAGGCATAACGAAGGAGCAAAATTGAGATTGTTGCAGTATTACTTTGAATAAGATTGAATTTCCAGGACCAGATTATTTAGGGTTCCCATGGAACTAGATGATAGGCTCGCTGAACTGTTACCTAATATCTTTTAAAAATCCTGCAAAACTGGTGAAATGCCAGATGACTAGAAGAGGACAAAATTATGTATATTCAAAAATGGGAGGAAAGAAAATCCAACAAACTGCAGACCAATCTGAGACTGTTACCTGGGAGGTTGAGGTAATGCTTTTCAGATTTGCAGATAATATAAAATTGTGCCATAATTAATGTCTTAGAAGACAAAATGATCTTGATAAGCTGGAAAATGAGCTATAAGTAACCAAAATAAATTTAAGAAAGATGAAGATCTAAGGCAACACAAGTCAGATGTAGAAGGGTAGGACCAATCCATACATGAATCAGTAATAATATTTATTTAGGAAATAAAATGTAATAGAAAGTTATAAAATATAATAAAGTGGCTCATTTCCATAAAGAAATATTTCTTGGAATAATTTTAATTACAAACTGAGTATGAACCAGCACTGTGATGGGGCTGCAAAAAAAAGCCAATACCACTTTAGGCACCAACAGGAATATACTTCCAAATCATCAGAAGTAATTGTTCCAATCCATTCTGCTTTGGTCAGATCTTACCTAGAACACCAGGTCTAGCTCTTGGAACACTTAAAACAGATTCAAGGAAATCGGAACATGTTTACAGAAGGGCATTAAAGAAGATCAGGGACTGGGAGCAATAGCTTGGGAAGGCTATTTTATTTCCCTAAAGCTGTATTCGCATTATTTCTGGGGGAGAAAATTTTATATTACTAAAATCTCTTTATCATTTCGCAGATTACTTACTGTAATATTGCAGACTAACAGAATTCTCAATTTGTAGCAAATTTGCTTTTTATATAGATAGCATCTTCATTCTGTATTTCCATTTCTCATTACAACTTCAGGAACACAGCTGCTGCCCATTATTTCTAACTATTAAAGAAGAATTTGGAAGAAAACCTCCTAACAAGATTAGGCTGGAAAAAGAGTGAGAATTTAAGAGTGGGAGCCAGATTCATTAGAAGTATACACATTCTTGGCCTGTTTGTTTGGCAGTCTCACTACAGGAAGGAGGTAATATTTAGCAGATCAGAAATTCTTAAGATCAACTAATCTCATCCTAGGACATTTTTAATTGCTATTATTATTGTCAGTTAGCCTTATCTTCTTTTAATTTCTTTCCCTCCACTTCTTAAATAATTAATACTATTGTATTATCTATTCCTTTTTTTATTTATTTGTTGCTACCTCAAAATTGAATGATTATAAGCCATTTGGTGTTGACTCCTAGCAACACATAGGCCATTCTCTTCCCTCTGAATCTTCCTGAATCTTCCAGTTTCATTTCCTTCTCAGTTTCTGAGGTTTCTTCCAGTTCTTCAGGAGAGTTTCAGAGACTTGAGGAATCGCAGCAGAATGGAATTTAGCAAGTTCCTTATACTCCAGCACATACTTATTTTTTTCTTAATTTATAAAAATCAGTTTCTCTAACCAACCTTTTGCAAACCTAGCATGCCTCCCCTCCAGATCTATTCAGACTTCAACTTTCCTAATTGGAATTAGATCACAGGAATTTAAACCTCAACATATTTGTAGAATACATTTCAGGAAAGATTTTTAGTTTGCCTAATAACAAGTTATAGGTTAACAACATTTTCCTACTAAGTAAGGTAAATCCTCATAAATTTACATAATACTTAGAAGATAGACTACTACAGCTGGTCATAGAATCACAGAGATGATAGAAGTGATCTAGTCCAACTTTCTCGCGCCCAGGAAAAGATCCTTGTCATCTCTGTGTAAACCCTGAAGATTTCCAGAGGTGACTTTTCCAAAGGAAAAGTCACCTCTTCGTGTGCAGCCTGCTTCACTAGCTAACAGCTTGTATGATCATGATATCTACCTAATATTTTGCTGAACCTACCATCTTGGGTAGAGAGC
Organism: Pantherophis guttatus; assembly: GCF_059756535.1. Classification (NCBI taxonomy): domain Eukaryota; kingdom Metazoa; phylum Chordata; class Lepidosauria; order Squamata; family Colubridae; genus Pantherophis; species Pantherophis guttatus. The sequence goes on from NC_142063.1 coordinate 312,877,896, forward strand.
TATTGATTTTGGTTGTTTCCTCTGGGGCAACACCAATTAATTCCAGTGGATAACACTGGACAATGGATAATATTACAGTTATGTCTTTAATTTAGAATGCAGCTATCCTTTGCTCTTTTTTAAACTGTAGCTGTTTGTAGTTAGATGGAAGCTCCTTTGTCCTCTGTTGTCTGTATGTTATCTATTCCACAACTCAAGAAAGTGCAATTGGCTGAGTGGAAGATTCATTAAGAAACAGATAATTTACATAGAACTCAAGTCTTTTAGTTTTGATACTCAGCATCTACTTGGCTGCCCCATTGTCTCCTTCAACACTGATAATCCCAGCTAGTATGAGCATTGTGAAATAAATCCAGATGTGGTTGAGACTGGATTACGGCAACTATAACCTTTTTCTTTTGAAACATCAGCTGCTTGATTCACCAAAGTTATCCAGTGAAAGTTTTGAGTATACATGTGTATGTTTTTCTTCAACATATTCTCAGATGGTTTAGATTAAATTGCTTATTTTCTTATCAGATAAAATTCACTAAAGTTTGGCTTATTTGTGGAAGAAAATACACGTCCCACCCACGTCCCAGCCTTTGAAAGCTGTGTGAAAAAAGCATTGCTCTCAATCACTTCTTACAATTTATTTATTCTCTCTTTCATTTTGTTTTGAGGAGATGCCAAGAGAAAGGAGGCTGTTTCATTATTTGACACAGACTTTGAAGTATACGGGTTTAGATATGTCTTTCTCATGAACTTTCTCTTCTTGTGTCACAAAGTATCTCAAAGTGCAGCATTTAGCCAATGATGATTATGGCAGAAGCAAAGAAATGGAACCATTTCATTACTGATTTGTTTTATTTATTATTTTGTAACAGGTCATTACTTTTGTTTAACTACAGCTTTACCCATGCCTGGATAGACACCCAAGTGGAAATCTTTCAGGTCATTGTACACCATTGTTTTCAAGATAAGGACCACAATCTGTCTTTGAATGGCATGCTGAGAGCCACACTCCAAAAAGTTGGTAGAACCTGGACAAAAATAAAATAAAATAACTTCTTAATTAATATTCATATTATATTACTAACGTTAATATTAGTAAACTGATAATTGCCCTCACATGTTTCAGAAATTTATCCTGTCACTTTAAAAATTACAATTCAGTGACAATCTCAGCATGAATATATGCCTTTGTTAAACATCTCTGGTGAATATAATGCTATGGGATTCCCATTCTATAGCTTCTTTCCATGTCATCACAGTTAATGCTGTACTTACAAGCCTAGCATTACACAGACAAGACCAGCTGAGGCTGAGAATAGGAATGAATTGGTATATTAATTATGATCAATGCTATTTATTCAAAGCCTTCAGGCTCGATTTCAGGCATCTGCACACCATCCAATGCAGGTGTATCTACAGAATCAAGATGGCAATGGCAACTCTAATTGTGCAATCAAAGCTCCACCCATTTTTATGTGTAACATATAAATATGGCTGGAGCTTTCATCACCATCATGGCCACCAAATTAATTTTTTTTAACCACACCTGCAGACATTCCTATTCCATTATACTCTTCTGGAAGATGTAAAATTACTATTTTCAGATCTGAAAACTATAAATCAGCATTTGTGATAATTATGTGTATATTTAAAAAAATACAAATCAGGAAGGTGTCTGTAAAGGAATGTTTCCTGTTCTCTCAGTTACCTCTCTTAAATCAGTATCCACTGGACTCAGGAGACTGAGGAAGAGAATATTGTTGATAGAAGACCTGTAAGCCTTTAAAAAAGAAGAAGATGATGATGTATCAGAGGAAACACTGGAAACAATTTTAAGCATAAAATGGCAGCAGATTAAAACTGAAGAAATAAATAATAATCTGGACACAGTAAATTAATGCAGTATAATCACAGAACTAATGTAAGACTCCAGGAGGCATCTAAACTTTATATATGAGGAGGCCTAGAGCAGATTTAGGAGAAAGTGATCCACAGTGTTGTGTCATCATTGGGGAAAAAATTATCTTGAATACCACAGCTGGTATTAACTGACAAACCTTTCTTACTCTGGAATGATCTTTCTCCAGAATTCCTATCCCATGGCTGCTATCATGGTCTCAGAGGCCTACAACAGAAGGAAATTGGTCACACAGTAAAAGCTTGCAGCTACAGAGCCTCTTATGGAGTTTGCTTGACATAAAGATGCTGCTTTTGGTGACAGGCCCATTACAACTGTAATATCTACTTGACAGTTAGGTGGGATTTTAAATCCTCTCAGGCTAATCAGGCTAAAAATAAATGCCTCTGAAGCTGTAGGCTTCTGCCAGTGGGTTACTAGGTACCTCAGGTATATGAATGAGTCTGTGTGCTTCACTCCATCCTGTCACTGTAAAATGGGGGTAATAATGAACACCTAGAAAGGAAATAAAGTAATGGTTTCCATATTTACTGTATATAACCTGGTGTAAATGCAGGAAAAAATGTTTACCACATAGTGCAGTTAAAGCCTTTTTTTCCCCAGAAATAGGTCCTCTTAACATATCTGGAAAGTGCATCTCTAGGTAGATAAGGGGTAATTCAGCCTGCCTTCTGCTTTATTCTAATGCTATGTTTGATCAGAGCTGACCAGTTACTACAAAGCACTTGCTGAAATCAGCAGGTTGGCACTGAACAACTAAATAAACAACTAAGACATGGACTTGGTGCCAATGGTCCATTGCTTCCGTATGCCCATACTACTGTCTGTGTTCATATCAAGGAAAATCTTTATATGTATGCCTTTGTTTTTGTGAAAGCACACTAATGAAGTATGTAATGAATTAAATTCAGCCCCTGTAATTCAAATTTAGGGGATTAATACCTTGATAAAGGAATGGACGGGTCATCCAAAATTCTGTTGTTATACCCCACAATCATAAGGTAGCCTTCCTAAAATCCTTATGGTGTCTGTCTCCTGACCTAGCCTATCTTAAAGAGCTGATATTAATCTTGAAAGCTTTTCAGAGTTTCTTCTGTCCCATCTCACACCAAATAGAATCAAGGCAGGGTTATTTTGAGTTTCTTTATTACACTTTCTTCTTTCCCAGGTCTCTGTTTTCATTTTTCCACCCTTAATGGCTCATCCATTCCTTTATCACAATTATTTTCATATTCTTTTAGAAAAAGTAATTATCTAGTCCTTATATTGGAAAGTTTGAAAGTGTAAGAGGAACACCTAGTAACCTTATAAAAACAGCAGTAAATGCTGGACAAGATTTCCATGGAGGAAGGCATAGGTTGTTTTAGTTTTTCTCTAGTTTATTGCACTACTTAGCAGGCCCAGTTGCGTAAACACCAAGTGTAAAAAGCTGTGGATGTCTGTTAAGGTTCTAGATAAGCTGAATGTTATATTTGCTTTTAAAATGCCATCACATTTTAGCCAAGTGGACTTGAAAACCATGTGATAAGATCGATAACCCCTCCATCTCTGAAATTTGTCTGAATGGAAGAAATGGATGAGTCTCCCAAGGATAGAGAATTTAATTATCTTGCAAAAGAAGTGTAGCATTCCACAGAAAATTTATCTGCCCAGTACTGTTATAATATTGCTATTAACGAGATGGTTTTATTAAAAAAATAAGTGAAAATAGTTTCATTTCTAATTCAGAATCAGTAGAATTCCCTAAACAGCTCTCTATCTGTAAATAATATGAGTCCAAATAAATGAATTAAATGTAGGACATTGAATAAGTATTAGGCAGTCACAAAGATTGCAAAATTATTTATTATTTATGTATTTATTAAATTTATATAATGCCCATCTCTCTGTTTACTAACTAAACTACAAACTAAATTCATTTAATTCATTTAGTTTGATTGTAAACCCCATATATAAACCAATGATCATCCCTGGTATATTTCTGGTTTATGATCCTGCTTTGTTTGTTTTGTTTTTCTAATGTGAAGGAAAGAGTAAAGCAAGCCCAAATGAACTGCATGCACAATTCCATGCCTTTATGTAGCATTCCAGGGTCTGCCAAATTCCTGTTGTTATATGCAAACACAGCACCCACTGAATGAGAATAAAATCATCCAACAGAAAACAAATGTCAGACAAAAGATGTTTTTAAAGCAAGCAACTTTAAATCACTGCCTCTATCTTTGAAATACATAGTACTGATTAGAGAAACTACAGATATTAAAATGTACTTACACACACACACTCAGTGCTATGGAATCTGTTCTGAAGAAGGCAATTATTGATGGTGAGGAACCTGGTTGAGTAGGAAAAACATATCTCACCTATACAGACTCACCTACAGTACCTAATCAGTCTGCTTCCAAAAGAATATGTTTGCTATTTGGTGGTGCTTCAGGATTCCAAATTGCTATTTATTTAAAATACACTTCCTTTTCCATTGAAAAATAGTCCAGTGAATGATAGTAGATGGAGAATTCAGCATTTCAGATAGCAGTCTGGACAAACCATTTCCTTCTTGCTATTTGCTATTCTCTGCGCATGGATTCTTTTAGGTGCAGAAACAGTTACGTAAGTGATATAAGTCTATATTGTTATACTAACAGTGCTGAAATGGGTTTGCCACTATGTCTGCTGTGAAAGCTAGACATACAGTGAAACCATTCCTCAAGAGAAATATATATAATATTTATCTGAACAAAATATTCTGAAATGGTTGGTTTACTTTTTTTTTTTAAAGGACACTGTTTTTCCCTTCTTTCAATGTCCCTCCCCCAACCAAATGTAATTTCTTATGGCATGTAGTTTTCTGAGTTGGGTAGGCTATAAAAACTGCAAGAGAAATAAAATTATGGTTGACTTGGGGGAAAAATACTTCTATAGAACTCCTTGGGTTTATCTCATTTGGATAACAAACTAGATATGACTGACATGCAGTTAACCCTTGGAACCCTCCCACACTGCCTTTTTTTAATGAACAACTGGTAAATTGTTGCATAGCAAATTGCTTTATTTTCAATCATACAAAATGACCTTCTCCTGCAGCCCTCTAGATGTCCTGAGACCACACTCTCGGCCAACACAAGGAGTTTTTGGTTTACATTCCTGAGAGCTGTGTTCCCTACCCATCTGGAAGAGTGCCAAGAAGATCTGGCCTGCTTTGAAATCAGACTAACAGTTGAATTATGGTATGGGGATGGAAAAGCTTTTTCCACCCTACTGGAGAGTAGTAAATTTGCATAGGGGAATTAGCTGCTCCCTGCCAGTTATTTCCAAGTCACAGCTGCTTGAGACAACTGTCTCATGCCATCTAACGGTAGGACAAGCTGGTTACTAGGCAATGTGAAATTCAAACGATGCCAACGTGGAATGTTGGCAAATGTGCCTTCTGTCCTTCTTGAGCGTTGTATGAGAAGGCCAGGGCAGAAACTGAATATTTAATATTGTGAGGTAAGGATTGGTCCTGAGAATACCATAGTGAACACTGTGAGATGTGCAGTTTGATAAGAATGTGTTAAACTGATGCAGCTAACTGTTCATTTGAGTTAAACCATGGTACGGCTTTTATTCATATTATACAAGTAACATTGTCTGAGTAACAGGTCAAAGACAGTCACTTTGAGTTTTGTTTTTAATTCATGAAATTCCTTGCTGGAGATTCAGTGCAGTCCAAGGAAGTGCCGCTGATGCAATCGGCTTTGCATAAGGCCCTAGGCAAACATTTGAATCGCCAGGGTTGCTCAGCAACCTTCTTATCAGGTGGCTTAATCGCAATTACATAATCCTCTCCCATTGTTGCCTTCTCTTTCCCAGCCAAAGAACAACATACAGGCTGAAGACACTGACAGTGAAGTATTTTCTGTGGGAAATTTCAATCCTGTAGTGTAAAATTGCAGTTTAAAGCAAATATGCATTTCAGAGGAAAGAACAAGGTGCTTCATTAGAAATTTCCAGATCAGATAAAACTGGAATACAGTACAAGGAATTTTAAGCATTTTTACCTTCCAGATTATAAAATTCAATTCCTAGTGAATACACAAATGTGTCCATGAGATTTTCTTGGTAACAACAGAAACTATTTTTTTTCAACTTCCCAGTCTGACCTACAACCCAGGATAGGTATTCCATTCTATCCAAATGGTAACTATACCAGACCTGGCTTTGCATGTTGGCCTAGTTTAGCTAGACATTGCTATTTCCTGAAGAATGTTATGCTAGGTAAGAGTTTGCATCATAAATGAATGCAAGCAAAAAAAAAAAAAATCTGGCAAGCAAATGAACTGAGAATGATCTTTTCCTTCTTATTTATTACTTGAGATATAAAATAGCAACAGCAGAAAGTAAAAGATAAGATAGAGTAGCAATTAACATTTTTCTTCTGCATAAAAATTCAGTAAAATCTAGGAATATTTCTTGATCCAATGGCACCTTCACCTCACTTGATCTTCCATAAGGGTTTTTTCCCTAGGCAAATTGTACCTGCTTTCTGGTGTGACATAATCCAGTTGTCAGTAGATGGCATCAGTTAGCTAGAGCAAAAAAAGAAAGAGTTTAGATTTGCCAGCTTGCACATTGCAGCACTCATGACAAATCTTGAATGTTCTGAACAAGCAAGTGCGGTATTAAAATAAAAGGTTACCTATTGACATGGTATTGCTTGAATTGCTTTTTTGCTGCCAAAGCTCTCTGGAGTATCAATCAGATGAAACAATAAAATCAAATCAAACAAATCAGAGCAGAACAGAATGCTCTAACCTTCCTGAACCTGGTAGACTGCTGGAATGTTAGAACTGAAAGTCCCAGAATCCCCCACAGTTGTTGCTTGGGAATATTATGGCACAAGGTCATAAAAGGTCTTAAAAAATCAAAAACATATTTAGTTTGTGCTAAAAGGAGATCACTGGTGGGAAGAGAATTCTAGAGAGACAGTACCATAGTTGGAAGGGACCTGCCACTGAACATGCCTGATTCAGAATGAAATATCACTGGTAATGTCTAGAGCAAGGGTGTCAAACATGTGGCACACGGGACGGATGCGTCATGTTCTGGCCCTGCCCCTGCCCAGTTTAGCGAAGGGGGAAAAGTCCCGATATGTCATGTGAAGTTGCCGTGACGATGCAAGTTTGACACCCCTGGTCTAGAGAGTTTCTCAGTCATCCAGGTCATGGTTGTCCCAAAGGTGCTATTTCAAAAGGCAAGTGGACTATCTTTGTTTTGCTTGAAGACATTTTGCTTCTCATCCACAAAATCATCTTCAGTTCTGGAGGAGGGGGGGAAGGAGAAGGAGTACTTGGATGAGAAGCAAAATATCTTCAAACAAAATGAAGAAAGTCCAGTTGCTTTTGAAAAAGCACCTTTGGGATAATCTCTGGGGATGATTTAATGGAGGTGCAGCACTGAGTTGGAGTAACTTGATAAAACTAAAATGAGTGAACTGTCAAGCACTGCTTTAATTTAGAAAGAGAAGTGCTCTCTGCAGCAAAGGGCAAGAGACAGGAGTACCCTATATTTAGAATTTTTTCTCTCTCTCCAAGGTCATAAAGCCTCAAAACTCCCTGCTCATTTAAAAAGAGAGAGAGCTTTTTAGTCAGGAAACAATATTTTTGATGGTGTCAGGAAAAGAAAGGACATTTGGTAATTCAGAATAATGTTGGCTACAGCTGTTTATACTTCACAACTGGATTACTCAACAGCAGTTTGGTTTTGTTGTTTTTATGGTCAATATTTCACTATTGCACTCCAGACAATGAAGGTTTTCCTAATTTTCCTGATATATGTTAACCATTTCAGGAAACAGAAAGGAAAAGTAACCAAATACCCTGCTTCTATAAATAGGACAAAATAAGGTGCTAGAAAGGACAGTGAGCAGTACAATACTTCAGATTATTTGCGGGGAAATGATTTGAAGATCAGGAGGGTATAAACTCAGTACTGCCTGGAACTCATTAAAATAGCTGCATCTATTTTCAGGATTCAGTGCTCATAGCAGCTCTACAATCTTGAAAAATCATATGACTGTATTAACAAATTGCAGCAGGTATGGTTTTTGCATTCTGAATTTGTGTTTTGAAGTTCTTATTTCCAATTAAAGTATTGCAAAACTTTAAACCAAATCCATATAACATTTTTATAGTGCTCCCTTATGGAGAAATAAAATTATATTTATTATATTTATATATATTATATTTATAAGTAGAAAATTCTTGCATTGGGGAAAAATCTATTCTTTCTGCTACTAACGGAGAGCTGAGTTTTGTTTATTCCTCTAGTTTTTTGGATTTTTTCCCCTCTTACACAAGATATGCATTTGAAAATGAAATCTCAATCTGAAATTATCAAGAAAATTCCTATCTCACCTTGCCAAAACAAAACAAAACCCTAAACCTAACATGTTCCTAATGTACATTTCTTGAGTGGACTTGCTTCTTTAAAATATCTTGAAATACTCTTGTTTTGCAGTTGACTGCATTTTGATTTGGGCCTTTTCCCTAAAGGAAAATACTTAATTAGTGAAAAAGAAGAAATCTAAAGGCTTTCTTTTCTGTTTGCTGCATGAACAATTTATTCTAATGTACATTTAAAGTACCATCAGAAAATTGAATGGTCCTCAAATTATATAACAATCTTAGTATGAAAAACATGATACTTGCAATAAAGACTTGCATCATAGAAAGTTTCTGTTAAATACTTTGAACTGTCAGTCATGAGCCATGCCCTTATGCAAGGAACTTCATTCCTTCATCTAGTTGTGTGTTAATCTGCATAAATAGTTGCTATTCTGTAGCTACAGAACATGGTGATGTTTGTACAACTGCAACCTTTGGTGTTTTTCTACATTTGCTGATATTTTTCATGCAGAGAACATCTGCATGAGAACAGATGCAACATCTCATGAGAAATGTTGGCTGTGGGGAAATGTTGGCTACATAAGCTTTTAGGCCTGCAGACTGAAAGTAGAATTATAGGAACGAAGTTTTGACCAAATTACTAATGCTGTGGGGACATTTCTCAGTCAAAAAGAAGTGGCTAAGAATGATAGGTGATCCTAAGTTACTCCCCCTGCTAATATGGCTGTAAAAGTAATACAGAGAATGCAAGCACCTGCGGTATGAAGATGAAAATGAGGATTGCAAAAATCTGGATGATCACTAAAAATAAAAGATGCAGAAAACTCTTAAGAGTTCTTAGCATTTTGAAAGATCAATTTAAAAATGGATGATAAAAATGGAGCCTATTGTATAAGTGTAGTGAATGAAAGCTGAGATAGGAGTGACTGATTTTGCCTGCCAAAATCACAGTGATCCTAATAATCTCTATACTGGGGGTTTTCAAACTGGGTTGCATAGAACTCTTAGAGTTCTGCAGGGATTTGTATGGTTTTTGTGGGATGGGGGAGAACTTGGAATGCACTCGCCCATCCATTCTTGCCACCATTCTACTTTACCACTTTCATTTGCTGTGTCATCTTGTGTCAGCCAATGGAACAGCTTGCCTTCGGAAGTTGTGGGAGCTTCATCACTTGAGACTTTCAAGAAAAGATTGGACTGCCATTTGTCAGAAATGGTATAGGGTCTCCTGCTTGAGTGGGGGGTTGGATTAGATTACCTATAAGATCCCTTCCAACTCTTTAATCTGTCAGCAGTGTTTATAAGTGTTCTGCTCAGGACACATTAGGTTGCCTTTTTCTCCCTACCACTTGTGTCTCTCGTCTTCTCACTTGCACAGGCCCAAACCCTACTTTTATGGAGGCTGTATGCAATGACTAAGTCTCATCAAGCTATGTGGAATTAATAAAGAATTTTAGAATCGCCCTGTTCAGTCCACAACCTTAATTGCTTTGCTGCTCTTCCTCTTCTTTATGCTTCCTTAAGGATAGGGAAGCAAGAGGGAAATAAATTCAGATATCAATCCTTAATGTTACTGAATTCTTTATAACTATTATCTGGCATTGATACTGTAAAGGGAGAAGAGAAAACCAATATTGGCTCATCTTCAATACTAAGGATGTGAAAACCAGCTGCTTGCCTCCAAACTTGCAGCTGCTTGCCTCCAAACTTGCAGCTAGGGAATTACCACTAGAAGTCAAAGCTCCATGTTGCACACTCTATTTGGGAACATAGCAGCGAACTGCCCCAGCCAAATGCTGCTTTGGAAATGCACAGCCACGAAGGCTGAGGATTCTGATCTTTTACTGTACAGTGATAGTGCTGATGTTATTTATGAAGCATTTATCTCTTTTTAAAGGCTTCCAAATGATCTCAATAATTATTTACCCTCACACTCCTGTTTCCTTATTGCAGATTTCCTAAGGAGTAGCTGATGCTGAGACCAGCTTGAGAAGATTCAAGATGACAACAACAGTAGCAACAGACTATGACAACATTGAAATCCAACAGCAATATAGCGATGTTAATAACCGCTGGGATGTGGATGAGTGGGACAATGAGAATAGTTCTGCTCGGCTGTTTGAGAGGTCTCGCATTAAAGCCTTAGCAGGTAGGAATTTTGCTCTGATTGCTATTGCTGCAGTGGGTTAATTGTGCAGCCTGAGGTTGATTATAAATAGATAATGTTTGATTATTGCACATTTCAAACTCAAGGACAACTTTCTGGAAGTGGATCAAATACTCTTGATCAAGAATGATCTTTTGAAAAGACTTCATTTTTAGGTTTATACGGTCTTAGTTTATGAAATAAACACCAAGTGGCCTGCTTGTTTGCACTTGGCCTGGGGCAATGTTTGAATCTGTCCCTTATGACTTAAACCATGGTTTAAATATCCTGGTTTAATGAACTGGTTTTGTTTTAGGGTCCAAATCATGACCTGAAAGCCTGATGCCTTGTAACCTGCAATGTGATTTGGTGTTAAAACCAAATGAAAAAAAATAATGCAATTAGAGATACTTAATTTTAAGCTACTTTAATGAATTTGAATGCTGCTGGGGAAAACTGAATTAAATAATTATAATGTATATAGCAGGATATAATTTAGTGTGCTGTGCAATTTATAAATAACAGGAAGACAAAGTGTAAGTATTTGTACTGCAATACATTCCTTACACATTTCAATCCAGAAAGAATAATGAAATGCTAATTTCAGAGACTTTATCTTGTATCTGTGATAAAACATCAACTTTACATATAGAAAGTCTTTAATTCAGTCCTGGAATACAACCTTGCTTCAAATCTAGAGCAGAGGTCCCCAACCCCCGGTCCGTGGACCAGCCCCAGTCCGCGGCAGGCCAGAAACCAGGCTGCACAAACAAGTGAAGCCCCATCCGTGGATACAGGCAGCATGTGAAACCATGCCCCCTCCGGACTGTGGAAAAACCTCTCTCCACGGAACTGGTCGTTGGCGCCCAAAAGATTGGAGACCACTGATCTAGAGAATTACTATCAATTGGTGTTGAAAGTAGCGAACTAAGAGAACTAACAGTGTGACTTGGATAAGGCAATTTCCTACCTTTGATTACTTGAATATTTGAGGGATGCTGAAACAGCCACATCTCAAGGTAAAGTACTATTCTCACTTTGCACATTCAGGCATTTGTAACATTAGGGGGAAAGAGTCATCATGCAGCAAAAATTTTAGAAATATTAATTCCTGATGCTGTGAGTGACTTTAATGGGAACAATGACCTCCACATCAAGGATATATATACCTGCCCATCTTCCCATGTAATGCGAACCTGTGTCTGTTGTCCCTTATGGCAATTTGCACTGGAAAAACTGTACAAAAGAATAAATGGACATAATTCTGATATCAGCAGCAATTATATCCTTATACCAGCTAACCTCACTGCTGCCATGCTTCAACAAAGGAGATAAAGATCAATTTGAATACAGAAGAGATAACCTTGAACTCTTTAGGAGATGTAATCTATTTTCAAATAATTAAATGGAGATTAAAGCTTTTTTCCCAACCACGGTAGCTTAATAACCTGCTGACTGAGATGAGAGAAAGATACACTATTTCAGCTGCCTTTCCCACAGCTGATCTTTATATGGATCTCCTCCTTAGAGGCAAAATCACAACCTTACTCACTCAATAGCCAATTGCTGGTCACTCAGTAGCCAATTGCTGGTCACTCAATAGCCAATTGCTGGTCACTCTATAAACATCACTGGGAATAACTTAAAGACATTATAATGCTGTCAGCAAATGGCATGGATAGTGAGTGATTATATGAATATTATATGTTATATGAGCCAGTATGATGTAGCAGTTAAGGCATCAAGCTAGAAACTGGGAGATCATGAGTTCTGGTCCTGCCTTAGGCACAAAGCCAGTTGGGTGATCTTAGACTAATCTCTCTCAGTCCTAGGAAGGAAGCAATGGCAAACCACTTCTGAAAAACCTTCCCAAGAAAATTGCAGGGATTTGTCAGGCAGTCTCTGAGAATTGGACACAAGTGAATGAAAGAAAAAAAAAAAGACAAATGATTGTTAAATTTATTTATTTATTTATTTTTATTTTATTTGTTTGTCAAACATGTACAAGATAACAAGTATAGGTATGAACATAAACATGAACAAAGGAAGTAAATGGGATTTAGATCCCATCTTTTCTTGAAAGATGCAATATGAGGCTCCCATTATGTTGTCCTTACAAGAAGCAACTTTGTTGAATTGAGTTGAATTGAGAGTCAGTGGCTAACTCAAGACTCTTAGTGAATGTTCATGTTTAAGGCTGGACATGAACCCGGTTCTCCCAGATTCTAACCCAATACTTAAACCACTGCACTACAAAGGTTCTTTCGTTGGTTTGGCTCCGATTTATATTCCATTCCATTACAGTGCTTGAAGCTGCTATTTCTTTCACCTAATAAATGATATAGTTAATCCTGCTTCTCCCAGTAAAACTCTTATTATTATAAAGTCTCTGACATGAACATTACTATACATGATTTTCATTGCCTGTATCCAACCTGTTGATTTCAGCAACTGCTTTTCAGGTATTGAACAGCTATGATCAAGCATAGAATCAGAATAAAGCAGAAGATGGTCAGGATTATCTTTTACCTATTTACAGCTACACTTTGCAGTTATATGGTTTCAGTTTAAGAGAAATGTAGGTTGGGCTCCTTAATTTTTTGAGGTCAGTAAGAAGTATTGAGAGTGAAATATACATACTCTCACAAAATGGTTGCTGTAGTCAAAAGGAAAAGAACTGAGTAGCAACCAACTCTTGATTTTTATTAATGCCTTTAGATCTATAGGAGACCTTGGAACATGGTCTTTGCTTTGTATCATACTAACTTCTCTTTCATTTTCTTAATTAAAAGAACCTTTAAATAATTGTTTAGGTAGGGACCTTGGCAGGGACGAAGGAATGCATGAATGACACATTACTGCCTCTGAAGATGGGGGGAAGGGGGCAAAATCTAAGTTTAACATTTTGCCTTATTCCAGAACCAGTAGGAAATCATAGATAATTGAAGAGCTCCTGGTTTATTCTGGCTTGTCAAAAGAGAAGAATGAAGCTATTGGGAATATTTGTATTAAACTGAAAAACAGTTGCCTAAACCCTCTCTTTGAAACATATAGCTGTTCAAAAGAACAGGAGACATTCTCACTTTCAGCGGGCAAAAAACGGATTTGTCTTAAATGTAATGTACATAAGGATTGCAGAAAACCATATTCATAAAAAAGTGGGAGATAAGAAAATTCTAATTTGGTCCAGAGAGTATAATCCTAGAAGAATCGACACTTACAGACATTTTGTAACAATTGAAAATCTCAGTGTATTGGTAAACACACTGGCTTGAACTTAAATACTGATTTGACCTGTATATAGATGTACACTTAGAACACTTCTTCAGGTGCATAAATCAACTATCGCATGCTAGAACCAATATCTACAACAGTCCAGTCATTTTGTATCATTTGGATATAGGTATCTAATTACAGTGCCAATAATAGTAGTTGTGAATCCTACTAAAGCTAGAGGGCAGTATAATGTCCCCTCTATACTAATCTTTTATCTTGGTGATTATTACTCAGCTCTCAAAGAAAGAAAATAGAAACTAAAATCTCAAGCTTTCAGGGTTGCTTTCTAAATGTCAAGAAGTCTGTAGTGCTCTAAACTGGTTGTCACTTCCATACAAATTGCTGCCCTTGATATATTAAGTCATCTGATCTGGGAGAGTCCACACATGATCCAAGGGTTTTTGTATAGTTGTACAGATTGGAATATGTGAAGAGTACTGGGTCATTGTGACGTGAGGTTCCTCTGACTTTTTGGGGCAATGCCCTGCATAGTCATTTCAACACACTCTGTAAATGATTTCCTAAATCCATAGTAGCTTGCCAACATTCCTGACCTCTGAACAAAATGCCTCAGCAGCATGAGACATACTGCAAGGTGGGGCCATGCCAGTTAGGAAGATGCTGGAATTTTTTCTTGCGTGCTTGCAACACAAAATGGCCAGCCATAATCTCCAAGTTATTTTTTTCTCCCTCCCCCTCCCCTCCCTCTGTGAGAGGGAGGGAGGGAGGGAAGGAGGGAGAGAGGGAGGGAGGGAGAGAGAGAGAGATTGGTGAAGCATTATTTTGGTGGTAAGGCTTATATTGGGCGCACATGTAAAAATCAAGCTAGGGCTTACTTTCTCAGTAGGTTATATTTTCAGAGAAACACGGTATGTAGGTCATGTAAGGTTTTACCTTTTATAATACCTGGGTCTTCCTTGATAAATGTTCCTAAAAACTAGGAGGAGAAGCTGAAAGCATTTCCTTTTCCATATGTCCAAAGAATGGAGATGCTCACTTCTGGACAAAGTGACTACTTGGTTTTTACCCATATTGGGGACGTATTGGGGACGTATTTATCATTCACATATGATAAATACTCTTCTTTATTATTCAGAGAAATCCTGAAACTAAAGAGATTGGAAATTCAGGTGGTCCTTGAGTTATGACCACAGTTGAGCGCAAAATTTCTGTTGCTAAGCAAGACAGTTGTTAAGTCAGTTTTGCCCCATTTTACAACCTTTCTTGCCATAGTTGTTAAGTGAATCACTACAGTTGTTAAGTTAATAACATGATTGTTAAGAGAATCTGGCTTCCCCCCTGACTTTGCTTGTCACAATGTCACAAAAGGGGATCAGATGATCTTGGGACACGAGGCAATTGCCAATCATCTAAATTTTGATCATGTGACCCTAGGGATGTTGCAACAGTCATAAGTCACTTTTTTCAGTACCATTGCAACTTCGAGCGATCACTAATGAACTGCTGTAAGTCAAGGACTACCTGTACACATCTTCCACGTTTCATTTGGAGTTCCTACATATTCCGACAGGACAGCTGATCTTAGCAACAAAAGAACTCTCCTGCTTTTACTGTAAATATAGGACTGCTTCCATTAACAGCCTTATATGTGATTAGCAGTTATGAATGCCGTCACCTTCTACTTAGACTGGGGCTCATTGAAAAGGGAATAAAAAGGAACTTTATGCTTTGTCTCCTGTTTGCTTCCTATCTTGGAATGAAGAGGTAATGTTTTGTGATGCGCATTTGAAAGGAACTTGACTTCCAACATATCAACTTCAATTTAATTGAAGCTTGTATCCTACTTTATGATCATTTGTATTTTCCAAGATAGAATAATAGAATCCTAATTCAGAAAGAAATATTTGGACTAGCGAGTTCAATCCCATGCTTAGCATAGAAATCAAAATTAAGAATCTGTGTTCAGCCTCTGCTTGAGAATGTCCAATGAAGAGAGGTGCATTATTAGTAGTTAAGAATTTTAGTAATCATTATTGAATTGAGGTTAGATTCTCTGTCCTTCAGGCAGCCGGATCACTGATATAGCTTCCATTTAAATCATATGGGATGTCCCTGATTGTATCCAAGTATCAGAAGATACCATTTTGGATCTTTCGCTTCAAATATTGGACTGAACTATATGATGGTCTGACAAAAATCATTTTGCCTATCTTTTGGATCAAGAGTTAAGTTTGAAATTTGAGCCTTCTGCCAGCAAAGCCTTAGTGTTTTACTATGCTATAATTTCCTTCCCATTTTATAGCATGTTGTTCAGCGATTTCTTATATAAATGTTGTGAAACATCTGCAAGGCTAAATTAAATACTGGTAATTTTTGTACTATAAAAGTTTAGAAGACTGCAGAGGCAGTAGAGACAACCAGAGGTTAAGTTATGCAAAGGGCATTTGAAGGAATTGCTTAGTAGCAGATGGAAACATAAAATGAAAAGTGCCTGTTTGAGATTTTCTCTTGTTTAATCGAGGGCTGGTATCCTAGGGACATCTGGCCTCTTCAAGGTGAAACTATATTAAAGCCATTTTGATCAGAAGGCATAAAAAAAAAACATTTAAAAAATCTCTCCAGATAACCTGGAGTAGTTTTGAGTTCATAGTAAAATCCAGGTGAAAAAAATAATAATAACTACACATGTGAATATTTACATTTATTGTGGTTCTGGGATTTTGTTTGACAAGTCTGAATATGTATCCAAATGAAGTTTGACTGCATATAATCATAGCTGCTTTTTGTTAGTCAAGAAATTCCATTTTACTCTTGAGCTTTACTCTTGAAACTGGCCTAAATTTCTGAGTTTTGTGGAAATTCCACCAGTTGGCTTAGAGGAATTTGAAAAATGGCCGGTTCTATTTTTTTTTTTTACTCCCAGTCACTTGCCAGCATTACACCACACACAACAATCCATATTTCCAAGATTTAATAGAGGAAAATAGGTTCATTATCCAATTGGAACAATTCCTTCTAAAGAAAAGAAAAAAACCCTCAATAGATTAGTAAATGAACTGGGGCTCTGATAAAATGGTCTCTAACCTTAGTAAATAACATTTACCTTAGTGCTTGAGTATTTAGCATGAATCTAACAAAGACAAGAGGAGTTTGGGAATACATTTTACATTTATCTCACGACCGTTACAGATGATCTCATGGTAAAAGGGTAGATTTTAGAATAAGAATAAACAGAAGAAAACAGATACAGAAATGAGTACTGTAGCCAAAACCTTTTAAAAAAGTGTCTGAAAGGAACAAATAGCTAGGATGAAGGGAGCTAGGAAGTTGAGAAAAGAAAGGAAAGGCGGAAGGAAAGGATCCTGGGGGAATTGATTTTGGAGCATTTTTAATAAATACACAAACAAGTGTAATGTTTTTAATTCATTTGCTTAAATGGATTGTCTTTATCTAATTTTATGACATGTGGAGAACAGATCACATAGGTCATATTTATGCAGAAGTATTGACAATTCAAAAGGATTCACAAACTTTTAAGCGCCACGGTACATGCTAACTTACCTGCCATCTAATAAGATATAGTGATTGGTTTGTATGTGTGCAAGTGAAATGCACGTGTACGAGAAGAGAGCTACATTTACCAGCTTGTTCAGCTTTCAGAATGCCTATTTGAATGGAGAAAGATGTAAAAAAAAAAAGAATGCATGAAAAAGAGCTGATTGATTACTGAGCAAATAACTAAGCAGAAGCATATACATCATTTGCCCAGGATTTGATGAACGGAATTAGGAGGATAGATACTTGAATTCATTCAAATGAAATATGATGTAGCTGGCTATTAACTTTGGAAGCGTTAAAGAACTATTCTTTATGTTTTGGCTTGCTTAAGATTGGTAGGAACAAAGTGAATGCGTTACAAGTGAGAGAACCATGACAATACAGAAGACGTTGCCAATAATAAAAGGGTTACATTTCTCCACCTCCTTTTTTTAAAATCATTATTGGGAATTCCTAGTTTGGAAAATGAATTATTTCTCTCTTGCTCCATTATTGGATAATAAACATGCTGCTTTCTTTTTTAAAATAATTTTTATTGAAGTTAAACACAGTATACATTTTGAATTAAGGAAGAATAAAGACAAATAATAAAAATGAAAAAGAAATAGAAGAAAATAAAAAGATACTAAAGAAACAGGTTCTGATCTTGACAAATACATTTACATTTTACTCTGTGTCTCTAAGTTTATATCATTATTTCTTTCCATAAACTATCCTTTCTAATCTTCAAACCCATAAATTACAAATTAATTTTTCTTTTTTTCAGCAAAATTCCATAAGGGGTTTCCAGTCACTAATAAATGTAGCTATTGAATTTTTGTCTAATCAAACAAGTTCATTTCTAATAGTTTTGTTATCTTCACCAACCAATTCTCCAATGTGGTTATTTGTGTATGTCCCTTTCTTCGCATACATAGTAATAGTCTTGGAGCAGTATAAAAAACAACCTTCCTTGGCTCTTTTCTAATTGATTATTAATCAATGATCCAGGAGTATCAAACTGGCGGCCTGTGGGCCGGATGCATCACATGCGGGCCATGCCCAGTCCAGTTCCGCAAAGGCAAAAAATGTCGTGATACATCATATGTCATGTGACACGATTGAGTTTGACACCTGTGCATTAATCCCATCAAGAAAAATTGTGGTTTCAGTTGAATGTTGATCTTTATAATTCAGTGTATCATGACATGTATTTGAAGAAGCTTCTTGGACGAGAAGTGAAATATCTTCAAGGAAAAAACAAAAACAGTCCAGTTGCCTTTTGAAAGGCACCTTTGGGATTTTGGGAAGGGATTTTATGTTGTGAAAATAATACCTTAAGCACTCATAATCTTACAACCCCAGTAAGCCATATAAAGACATCCAGGAAGAAAAAAAAAAAGCAAATTAGAGGCCATATTTTTGGCCAGACATATAACACAAATACTGACAAAATACATATAAGCAGTCCCAGGCTGTACTATTTTGCATTTCTAGTACAATTAAAGTTTTATTCTAATGTTTTTAATCTCATATCATAAATTGCAGTTGGCAAAACTATGAAAATATGAAATAAAATGACCTCAAGATGAAACTAAATTTTGAATAGGGGAGGAGGGAACTCAAAACATCACTATTAATTTTATCCACGTGCCTATTTTGAAATCACAAAAGCTGATGCAACTGCAAACAACTAGACTCCCCCCCCCCCACACACCTTTCTTGCATTAGTGAAGCTTTTTATCAAGGGAAAGAGGAAAGCCAGGGCTACAAGAGCCATCAGTCTGATGCATATTATTTAAATCTACATCTGTGCGTCCCTTGGCATTTGAAGAGAGTAGTGTATGGTATTAATAGGTTGGTTGATATTTGCCAAACTGAGTGACTGGGACATTTTATATCTGCTTGAACACCAGCTGAACAGGACAAAAGCAGTGTCTGCTTCAAAAGGAGACCATTAACCTTAGCCCAGCTCTGCTGCTCAGGAGAGAGGAAAAGCACTTACTATAGTGGTGATATAAGAGCAGGCGTGCTTATCTTTGAAATGGGTTATTAGCAACTATGGAGATCTGAGGGCTGGAGAAAGGATTTTCATTCGGAGAAGGCAAAGGGGGATCTTTTAAACTCTTGAGGCCTATTTAAGATGCAAATATTCTTCAGCTTTATTAGTAATCAATGAATATTTGGCTGATTTGGTCTGAGGAGGCAATTTTAAACAATCAGAATCAGCTAAAATATACAAATATTACTAATTGTACAACTGCTGATTATATTCTGTAGTTCTGCTTGAGCTTCTCAATTTGCTTATCTAAGCTGGAGTGCATATGTATTATTCTGATTTTGAGATTCACTATACTCACCTCAGCTATATGATTGGAAGACATGAATACCAGTGAGCACAATAAGCTAAACTACTGTTTTGATATAAGTGTGTTCTTCAATAGATAATGGAAAATGTGAAAAATGACATTTAGTTTAGCAAATACTTCACTGGGCACTTTTATAGCGGATGAGTAAGTAGCTTAAGGAGGCTTTTTGTTAACTTACTTTCTTGAAACAGTTAATGCACACTCATATATAGATAGAGCCTGCTGGAGCAGATCATTGCCCCATCTGATCTAGCCCTCCTAAAGTGATCAATTGGATGCCAATGAAAAGCAAACAAGGATGAGAGGATCTATGGTATTATAAAACAAAAATTCAAGAATCGCTTTCTTAGGGGAAAATGCCCTTTCACTTTATCATTTAAAAAGTTGCTTTTCCTTGCCTTTGCCAGGTTTTATTTAAAGGCCAAATTACCCTTTTTATGTTATTGCCAGTGGACAGCTTTTTCAGACATTTTTACATAAGTGAAATATGCAATGGACATATTTACAAAAGGGATTGTCCTACAACTTTTTTCCGTGTGTTTTATCTTTTGTTTTTATTGAGCAAAAAGTTGTTCTTTGAATTCCACTTCCTCTCAATCTCTTGCCTGTTGCTTGGATACTGTATCAAAAGAGTGTAATTGGTAGCTGAGCTTGTTCCAAACTCAAATTAGAAAAGTGCTTCCTTTTTCTTCCAAACCTGCTTTTTTATATGAGATTAACTGATGTTGTGGAAATGGTGGGGAAAATAAAGCTGTGAAGCAAGGGTTTAATCCTACCATTGAGTCTACTAGATGGTCTCACAATCCTTATTTGTTTCGCCTCCAATCCTTAATATGGTTGGAAAAAGAATATTACTTCAAAACAGAAATGTATTCTCCTTTTAGAAGGTTGCCTATCTGAACTTCATTTATTGGATGTATAAAACAAGGTCTTCAAATTGTGTATCATTCATATTTATACATTGCTTAAAGTGGCCTCATTTTTTACACCAGTACTGCTATAAAAATAATAATTTGATGTCCCAGTACTGGGCAATATTCTGCCTTTTTAAAAGATGAAATCATATTCTCCTGTGTGAAAAATACAAAGAAATTGGGGGGAGGAAGCTATGCTAAAATATTTCTGTCTCTAGCTAAGTTTACCTGGGATTTTTTCCAGCTCTTCAATTTGTACAATGTGTGTGTCATATTTCATCAAATATCTCAGCATTATACTTACATTACAGACAATACCCCAAATGCAAATATATAAAATTATGTGAGCGGATTGAAATATTTAGGAAATACATGTTTTATTTGTTTCAGAAGGGAATGTATTACATTTGGGATTATAAATGTTCAAATACATCAGATTATTCTTTCTTTTAATTGGTCTCTTTGTTCACCAGCATTAAGTGCCATGTTGTTGCAGATTTATGGTATAATTTCCAATCTTAGCAGTTTTGACTTCCAACAGAAAGCTGGGTTCTATTTTTTTCTCGGGACTCTTAGTGGAGTGCTCTGCTGATGAACTTTTTCATAACATTCTCAGAAAGTGTTATAATATCTCAGTGATAAATTGTTGTTGAAAATATATTAACAAATACAAGTAGTCCTCCACTTCAACAGTTCTTTTAGTGACCACTCAAAGTTACAACGGCATTATGACTTATGACCATTTTTTACACTTACAACCATTGCATCATCTCCTCAATCACATGATCAAAATTCGGACACTTCACAATTTATGACGGTTGCCATGTCCCAGGGTCATGTGATCCCCTTTTGTGACCTTCTGACAAGCAAAGTCAATGGGGAAGCCAGATTCACTTAACACCTGTGTTATTAACTTAACAACTGCAGTTATTCAGTTAATAACTTGGCAAGAAAGGTCATAAAATCGGGCAAAATTCACTTTTTTTTTTTTTTAATTTGATTTATATGCCGCCCTTCTCTGGAGACTCAGGGCGGCTTACAATGTGTTAAGCAATAGCCTTCATACTTTTGTATATTTATACAAAGTCATCTTATTGCCCCCATAAACTGGGTCCTCATTTAACCTACCTTAGAAAGGATGGAAGGCTGAGTCAACCTTGAGCCTGGTAAGATTTGAACCTGCAGAAATTGCAGGCAGCTGTGTTAATAACAGGGTGCATTAAACCAGCAAGGCTCTTAACAATTTTCTCACTTAACAATAAAAATTTGGGGCTCAACTGTGGGGCTCAAGGACTACCTATAATTTATTTTGAGAACTTGAAATATTACTGGAAAGCAATCTGAAGCCACAATATGGTTGCACTGTTATACCACCATAAATGGCTGATTTGGACATTATCAGCTGCTTATATTAATCACCTCCTCTTTTTTTCTATTTTCATGATGAGTCCATGTGAAATCAGTAGTCTCCTTTTGAATGTTTATGTACTCTTTAGAATTCAGAAAAATAGATTCTCCCAACTTTAGTAAACTAGATTATAATACCACAAGTCCTTTCACCTACACTATGAATTAATACTGGTTCTTTTTAGAGAATAGTTAACATGGCATTATGGACTTGGTTGGGAAGCGAACTAGGTGATCTATAGAGTCCCTTTCAACTCTTCCACTCTGAGTGAGCCTATATGTGACGCCGATGGGTAGCCTACTGGAGTTCCAATTTCAAATCCCAATTCATTCAAGCACTGAGCTTAGTAGATGATTTAGTAGATCTCTCCCAGTCTTTCAGTTTAGTTACTTAACAGCTTTCTTGTGAAGATATAATAAAATGGGAGTAGGGGGAACCATGTGTGCTATTTCTAGAACTCTCAAGGCCTAATATTATGCTAAGAGGTTTTTTAAATTGAGGAAATATAAGTTATCAATTAACCTAATTGCAGCTGTTTTTCAGACAAGTCCAAGAAAAAGAAAAACCTAGGCCACATGAGCATCTCATGATTATTTCAAGGCATTCCTGAAAAAGAATGCATGTGTTTGTGTGTGTATGTACAATTGTGTATTACAGAAATTTTGAACTGAATGAACTTTGCTGGAACATGTTTCCCCATCAACCCTTTGGATCCTTCCTCTGAATGTAAGTTGGCAAAGTTTTCAGTTGTGAATTAAGTTCATATCATGGTTTCATGCTTTCCTTCTACATAGGTCTGCCTGGTTGCCATGCAATAACTCATTTATGTGGCATAGATACAGCATGCAGACTGCCTGTGCTACCTCTTATATCACATCAGAGGTGACAGTACCTAACCATTCCCGATTGATCTTGAAAATGCCAAAGACAGTATATACTTCTTATTTCATTGGCCATCTCCAGATTGGAAAGAAATTCTGGAAGAAGATAATGGCAATCCACTACTGCACTTTTACCAAGATAGCAGTGTAGTTGTGTCTATCAAGCATTGAAGAACTCTTTTTTTGCTCTCATATCAAGTTGTCATCTGAAGCTGAGCAAACCATCTGCCCATCTCTGGCAGTTTTGTTAACAGAACTTTTCAAGTGTTGGAGGTCTTTTCCTGCCTTGTTATAACAATATGTGAAGAGAATCTGGAACTCAACCACTTTCCAACCTGTTCTCCTTATTTTAAACTATTACCCAACTTCTTTCTAAGCAAATCTTTCAGATATTTATTTTATGCATCTAGCCAAGGGCATTAAAGAACAGCAATTTGAGTCCTGATAGAAGTCTAAGTCTAATTCATCTCTCTGCGCATTCACTGGCACTTAGTGTTTTGCGGTTCGCAGGTTCATAGCAACACCTGTTTGTGAAGGGTGGGGCAGTGGCATTTCATTGAATATACCTGCAGGTGTTATGTGCTGCTGGGTCCTGTAGAAATGTCGATTGAGTATAGTATAAAAAAAAGGTGCAGCTACTACAACTGAACTGCCTGGTAATACAGATATACAGAGATGATCAAAAGAACCAGTTATTTCCACTACAATTTCAAGTCTGGCAAAAGTATCATTGCATGTGCTAGCTAGATTTTCCAGACATTCTGCTTAAACCACAATGCAAAATAATAATAATAATAATAATCCATCTAGATAAGGAGGACGAGAGAGAAACACTACAGGAGAAACCTAGGCTCTCTTACCATAGAAGAATAAAATGGGTTGTAAATCCAGAACACCAAGGAATGTATTTTCTTACCCAACGCAGAAGCCATCTGTGAAATTCACTGCCTCAAGATGTGACAATGGCTTTAAAACAGCCCAAATTCATGGATGAGAGCTCTGTTCATGGCTGTTAGCTTTGATAAAATGAAAGGCTCATCTGAACACTGAAACAGCAACCACACGACAGACATTTTCCACTTTGGCCATAGGAGAGAGATTTTTGCTCTCAGTTTAGATTCATCATTTCTTACATTAGACAAACAATTTCATGCCCTGGTTTATGAAACTGGCTTGTACTATACAAATCGTATTAACATTAACTACATTTAGGGTTTAGAAAAAGCTCCAGGCTCTGCCAATTGAAATCCTCCTCGCAGCTTCATTGGAGAATCAAAAAGGCAATGGGTAGGTGCCAGGGGTGAAATCCAGCAGGTTCTGGAGAATCGGTAGCAGAAATCTTGAGCTTGGAGAACCAGCAAATACCACCTCTGGCTGGTCCCAGAGTGGGGAGGGAATGGAGATTTTGCAGTATCCTCCCCTGCCATGCCCACCAAGCCACACTCACCAAGCCACGCCACACCCACCAAGCCACGCCCACAGAACCGGTAGTTTTAAAAAATTGGATTTTCCTACTGGTAGCTGCTACCTGGATGTTTGCTGTGGCTTATTCTCATGATACTAAACTATAGCTTGAAGCAATGGTTTTCAGTCTTTTATGCAAGTCCCTCCAATGACTATCAAAGACTTGGATTACCCCTCTCCCCAGATCAAACTGTCACCTATACACTACTAAAACTCTCATGTCTGCAACCTTTAACTGAATGAAACTGTATATCATAGGGCAACACTTTTTCAACCAAATGCCTTTGGAGCTTCTCAATCATCCAGGGTCATGGTTGTCCCAAAGTTGCCTTTTGAAAAAGCACCTTTGGGTTTTTCAGCCAATGTACCTAAAATGGGCTATCTTACAGAATGCATTTAAAATCCAAAATCCATGACTTCAGTGGAATTGAAATTTGGCGAATTTTATAAAACATTTTATGATATAAAAATCACAATAAAGCATTTTGTGACATAATACAAAATGTCATAAAACATTTCCTGTGGTCAACTCCTTATGTTTGAATGTGCTATACAGTTCAACATGGGCTGTTTCAAGACAGGTATATTTTTGAATATCTTCCTGGATTTTTAAGAACTTTTCCAGTGCAGGAAGTATATTAGAAGTTCTGCCATTGTTGAAAGCATTGAGGAATCTGGTAAGGAAATTACCCCTCTCCTAACAAAGAGGCATGCAATTTACATCCCCCCTCACCCAGCCCTCATTCCTAACAGATGCCCATGACCATTAGAAAATGTACATAATTACAATTTGTTAGGTTGGCACAACATTTTGAGCTTCATAATATGTTGTATAAATCATAACATGCTAATCCAAAAATACATCAGTTTATGGCTTGACACAACATATGGATCTGCCTATTTTCTCAGAAAAAAATGCTTATGATGGGCTTTGCTCCATTTTTTAAGCCAATTAAGTACAGTACTCCTGATTCCAAGTGCCCAATGTTGCATGCCAATCTGTCAAAGCAGTTACACATTTAATGTATTATTTAAAAACGGTAGCATTGCAGGAAACAAAGACAATATTTTGCATGCATAGGAAAAAGGCTGAGTCTAGGCAACAGTCTTGATTAAAACAAAAGCAATTTGGGTTCGCAAAAATGTATGCTTGGTGAAAACAGTACATGCAAACTTTGTGAGAAGACGCAAATTTAAGCCTGGATATTTGTGCACAGGAAGTAATCCAAGATAAAATAATTATTGTCTTTAGTTCTAAATATATTATATATATTATACATTAATGTATAATGTATAATGTTATACATTAATCTTGGAAAATTACTATGAAAATTTTGGTTCTACCTCGTCCATATTTGGCTCTGTCTCTCTCCAATATTGGAACATAAGACATTTTGCCATATTGGTTTAGTCTTCAGGAAAGAAAGGTTTCTCCCACTTTTTTTTTTTTTTTTTACAATATCCAAATATATTATTATTCCACCTCCCCATCCCTATCTCTGCAGGTGAAAAAACTATAAACTGCTGCTATATTCTGCTGCTCAGCTCAGGAATGCATTTTCCCCAATGGCAGTACTTTATTATCCACATACACAAGCAACATAGTTACAAGATAATTTGAAATCTTTATAGTCTAATACTGTAAGCTAACTCTTAAATGTTGAAAATGCAGGATCAAAATACAAATTAATAAAATCAATTCTGCTAATTAGAACATGCATTTAAAAGAAATAAGAACTCTGACAAGAAACTCCTGCCCTATATTGACAATTTTTTTAGCTCCTTCCTTCCTTCCCTCCCTCTCTTCCCCTCTGAATGTATCAGGATTTTTTTTTGGCAGCCAGGAATCTTGGAAGTTGCCATCCTGATAAATACACCAGGACAAACACTATTATATTCCAAATTCATTTTGTCAAAGCTTTGCTTTTCTAATGAAAATGCATGCATGCATGCAACTGCACAGAAAGATACATCTCCTGTTTCCAAATGTCAAAACATTTAGCATCCTCAATTAAATCAAAGCTACAGGTCAAGGTGAAGAAGACTCATTTTCTTCTTTCCCCCAAAATGCCATTGAAGTCTTGCAACGTCTACATTTCTAGCAGTTCTTTCTCTTCTCGTGCATGATGCTAAATACTGAACAGCATTCCAAAGAATTAGCTATTTTGTGTTCTATTTCCCTTTCCTTCTAGTGCAGGGGAGGAACCGCGTCCTCTTTTCCAAGCGATAGTAATCTGAGACTTTTCCGTTACAATAAACTGTTAACAAAAGATGTAATTCCACCAGCGTTGTGTGGGGAGCTACCATTGCCTCTTTACCGTGTACACTTTCATAGGTGATTCAATTTTTTCCCCAAGTCTTCAGATTGGCCAGGAAGGGCGTGCTCATTCCAAGCTCCTAGCCTCCGGGGTGGACGTGGGAACGCGTCCCTTTTGCAGCGAGGTTTTGGTTTCCAGGAACTTTGTGCCTCCTTAATAATCCCGCCCAGTTCTCCACCCACCGCCTTCAGTCTTTGGTACAGTCTTGGTTTCCTTTCCTCTACAATGCTTTATGCTAATGCGTGACATCATCACTAAATACACAGTGAGTGGCTACTAGAAATTACAAACGAGCAGGAAGGTTTGAGGTGTGTGTGAGCTACTGGAAGCGTTAGGCAGGCAAGCAGGCAGGAGGGAGGAAGGGCCGCCGATGGCTCCATGCTACCTCTGCGTTGGCTTTCATTCCGATTTGGAAACTAGGAAGGGGAGACCTGGATGTTTTTGTTTGGCTTTTTTAAAAAAATGTTAATTTCATTAAGGTTGGCAAGCGAAGTCAGTTTGAAGCCTTAAGATTGCGGGTGGCGAGACTGCAATCCGAACACCGTGCTCGTTTGAAACTGCATGCCTTGATAAACCATCTGTTCGTGGATTGCTTTTAATTTGAATGTGATATTCCAAGCTGGACAAATAAAACATTTTTTTAAAAAAATCTGGGATCGGCTTAGGTTTTGTGTTAAAGCATCCAGTGAGGGTTGGCTACCCGATTTTTAACAAGCACCAAAGGTTATTTATTTGTATGCTGGAATTTTAATATCCTACCACGTCCCTTCTAAATGGAATTACAGAACCCAGCTAGCATGCCCGGATCCATGTCCCCTGGTTACACTGCTTCAGTGCCATATAATTATAATCAATTAGAAGGAAGATTCAAGCAGTTGCAAGGTAAGCGCCATCTCTCTCTCTCTCTCTCTCTCTCTCTCGTAAGGGGCGTTGCTATGAAATGTAGCTCAATAACACGATGAGGTGATTTTTGATGCTCCTTAGTATGAAGGCTGATAAGACGGAAGAACCATCGGTTGCAAAATAATATATATTGGGTTGTATTTCTTTAAATTGAAGCTGATTTCCCTGTTCTCCTGACTTCTGGTATTGTAAGCTTCTCTTGGTTCAACCTTCGAAACATGATAAGGGCTAACTCGGACCTTGCCATCTAGAACAATAGGACAAGGGAAATGGGGAAGAGGGAGTGGTCTTTTTGTCTGAATCCCTTCTGGCGATTCACAGCCTTCAGGTACTAATCAGAAGATTCCTTTCTGATTCCGCTTAGATAATATGTATGCCTATCTGTATCTATCCTTCTAAGCCCTCAAAATACCATTGGGATCCATTTATGCAGATTCCAAGACATCTTCATCCTACTTGGGTAATCCCATTCTTAGCATTCCATTGATTGTGGCAGTCTTCCTCAATCGAGTGCCCTCCAGTTCCGGGGCAGCTCCTAAAACTGACCCATCCTGATTAGGAGCATTGGGAGTTGCAGTCAACAACACATCTATTTGGATTAAAGCTTATGTCTTGGAGCCAGAGCAGGAAAGGATCTTTCCCAGTGCTCATTAATTTTTCCCCATTCAAAGTGACACAGTGACAGGAAGAAATTTTGCTGTTCTGGAATGGAATTCTACATGATTGATTAGAGTGTTTTTGATCATTTTACAGTTGAATCCTTAGTACACTGGAAGCAATGGAGTCTGGTTTCTGTGTTAATATGGTAGGGGGTGGAGGGAGAATTCTAGTTACCAATGAAACCAGCCCTTGATGGAATCTCAACTTAATGTAAGATCTGACTTAGCTCCAAATGACAGTAGCTCCTTCACAGATACACTCATTGTTTCTGGAATCACAAATCTATCCAAGGAAGTCAAAAGTTCAAACCACACAGAATATATTTCTTATTTTTAATCTCTACCATCCCACAGACAGGGAACTGCGGTTTCCTTCAGAAACGGAAAGGAACTAAAAAAGAACCCAACTCTGGGTTTGTTATAGAATTACATTGTTATGATTCTATATTGGTGTTTCTTTTAGTTTTCTTATTCGCTGTATTGAGTTGATCCTTGTGCAACGGTTTGTAAAAATAATTGCAACACCAGATGCAAATTGATAAAATTGTTTGAAAGTTAAATATTATAAAAGAAGTGGAGATTGAGATAAATGTAAAAAAGCTTGGTTTCAAATTTTATGATGTAGGAATTCAATAAATACAAGTATATCTGCAACAAAATATTGTTTTGTGCTGAGATACATCAATTCTTTCCTGCCCCTCATTTTTTATTTTCTCTCTGCTAATCAGTTAGTGCTGTATTCTATGATCATGGAACATAAGCTTTTTAAATTTATGTCTTAGTTCAACCCATACTCAGTGAGGTTATTTTGAAAATGTGCAACAATGGTGCCTTTTGGCTACCAAAGGATCCCTATCTGGAAAATGAAGTGGATTGTTACTATATGGAGGTGCAGTTTGTACTGTACGTATGTGTATAGCATTTCTCATGTCATCTCCAAAGCTTCTGAAATTTGTTGCAAAATACTAGATGGTGGTATGATTTTCCACAATTTTGAGAAATGAAGCTGATACAGTTAAGTAATCTCTATAGATCTTTAAATGTAGCCTCCTTCCCCAACAAGATCAAGTGGGGAAAATGTACCTTCCTTCTCTCCAGTCCCTTCAAAATATTGCTGTCTAACCAGCAACATAAGCAGCCGTTGGATGTTTTAAAAAAAGCTGCCTGACCCAGTATAAAACAAGAGTGGTTTTCCATATTTTAATGATGTATGACTGGCTTCCCCACAACATATTTAGGAATTCAAGACCTATGGGCTGCATTTCTGCAACATGCTAAGGATGGTCAGTTGTAATCAGGCTAGTTTTTTGTGATATAACCCTATTCTACAGTACTAGATTCATTACAGAATCAATGATTCAGTGCATTTGAATGGAACCAGAACATCTTAATTCAGAAATGACATTTGGTATGTTGCGTAAACTCTCCAATCGTTAGCGTGTTAGGTGAAGAAATAGGAGAGTCCCATATTCAGTGAAGTGAAGCAGATTTTCTCTTTCTGGTATTTAGGATTCCTGTTTCTGCTTGAAAAATTGAAATACCAAGAAATGACAAGAGTTGAAATAACTGCTTATTAAGATTTGTGGCAATCCCAAGGTCATCCCTCCCCCTCTACTCCCCTTCTCCAGGCTTTGTAGGAAAAGTCTTCCATTCCAGACCACAACTCAAGTTTTGAAAGTTCATCCAATTAGAAAACTGGGCTGCCTGTCATATTGAGGCTGTTGGAGGGGGAGGGGAAGGGGAAAGACTGTTTAGAAAATGAACCACATCCACAACCACATGGAACTTGTTCTAATTTCTCACTAACTTGTACTATGACTTTGAACCTGATACTGAAAGGAGTACTGAAATTTTGACATAAGGCAGCCTTCCCCAATTACTGCTCTCCAAGAATTTTGGATTTTAGTTCCTTAATATTTTATTAGCTTTGCTGGCTAGAAGTGATAGAGATTTGGCTAATCGGGACCAACAGACACAGTGAAAAATCTGGCTTTAAAAAAATCACTTCCTAAGTGGTCCTAAAATCAGATTTATCTATTTTCATGTGGTATGTTGTGGTTCAAAAATGTGTGATTTGTGTTTTTAATAAGGAGTTGATTACACATGTATTTAAATTATACTCCTGAGTATCAGTTTATCTAGCAAAATTAAACTGCAAATTCTTGATTTGTGAAAAGTATTG
Source organism: Pantherophis guttatus (assembly GCF_059756535.1). Taxonomy (NCBI): domain Eukaryota; kingdom Metazoa; phylum Chordata; class Lepidosauria; order Squamata; family Colubridae; genus Pantherophis; species Pantherophis guttatus. Next base: position 312,908,212 of record NC_142063.1, read on the forward strand.
AAGGTTATTTCATCTGCAAATCCAATACAATTTGGTAGGGAAAAGAAGGGTTAATCATTGTTTCTTCATACTTCAGTGGAGGATTTTGGAATGTGGGGGGAATGGTGCTGAAAGATTATGTTTGGGGTAGGATTTAAATGCAGGAAATCTTTGAAAAATGCACATCATACCAAAGATTAAAATAAATTATAGTATACTTTTGCAAAGTCACAGCTGACAACTACCAAGCTTTCCAAAGTCTACAGTACATTGTTTGGAGCTTGTTTAATTGAATAAATTGCTCAGAAAGGAGAACACTTCCTCTAGTCATTTATTTTGTATAAAAACAGAAAATAATATCCTTCAACTGAAAAATGGAAAACTAGTCCTACAGCTAAACTCTATGGTTCTTCATCTATGAACAAATTGATAACTGCACTAAGATCCTAGTTTCTGATTATAAATTTAATTTACGGTACTAGATTACACTTTTAAACTTCAATTTATGTTCTGCTAATCGTATATAACATTGCTTGAACAGGTTTATTTCATTTATAGCCCTCACGTTTATTTTTTTTCAGATTGTTCCAGTTCCCTGTTACTGTAACAACTATCCTATACGTTAGGACAATAATAAAATTATTTTCTTAGCAGCATCACTGAACTTCATGACTGAATAGAACTATTCTTAGAGTAGAGCTACATTTTAGCTTCCCAACCAATTATTTAATTATATTTCTGCTGTTGACTCTCTGTAATATCTGATAATAATTAAAGTGAAAAGCAATGATATATTCTTTTTTTTCCCTTGGATGTACAAAGAATTTGGAAATGAGTATTGCTTCGCTTCCAAACATCTGAAGAACAATTTGTTCCATTAATTTGGATAAATTGGGGAGAATTAGGAGATGTCTCCCTTTCACAATTTAATGAATTTTGAGGAAAAGAATCCTCTTTAGTTTAAATCAGCTGCCCCCAACCTTTTGGGCACCAGGGACCGGTTCTGTGGAGAGAGTTTTTCTGTGGACCAGAGAGGGCATGGTTTCATGTGCTGCCTGCATCCCACAGCTGGGGCTTTGCTTGTTTGCACGATCTAATTTCTGGCATGCCATGGACGGGTGCTGGTCCACGGGGGTTGGGGACCCCTCGTTTAAATTCTTATCCTGAACTTTTAGATCTCAGGAAGTGGGAATATGCTTGCTTTTTTTCTTTTTAAACTCTCAGCCCCCATTTAGTGGAAAACCACCTGTATGTTAGTGCTCTGGAGCAGCATGAAGGCTAAACTGTTACTAATTTGAACCTTTCCAGTTTTTTTCCCCTTATTCCTAGGTAATAGACTAATGTAGGTGGGCAAATGATTTATGTACTTTACAAAACATTTGTACTAATCTTTGTAAGAAAGCCTATGCTGGAAGTGGCAGTGGGGGTGGGGGATTTCAACTGTATTTTCAAATTCATATATTCCTATGAATATGTTATGTTGAGGGAATGACTGCCCCAACACACTGCATACTAACTGTATCTATCTGAAGGAAGAGTTGAAGCCCTTCCCCCCCTCCATCAACTTAATTTTGTGCATAATTTCAAAAAGATGTTTTGAAAACTCATCCCAACATGTACCCCAGATCTCCCAGGATCTGAAGGCTGTTGTTTTCTTAAGTGAGTCCATTCACTTAAATACATTCTGCTAATTTCAAGGTTTGATGGCCCTGAAAAAAGGCAACCTCTATCAAGTAATTATAAGACATGTCTTAGCTGCTAGTTGTTTCCTTAGCAACTCCAATTCTTAGCAGAAAGCTCCAATTAACTCCCTACCAAACACTCACTAACCTTTATTGTGAAGTGAAGGTAAAATAACAAACTGTTTGACTTAAAAAAACTTGAATATGTATCTGACTTTTATTCATACAACCCTATTTATATTGATTTTGCAGCCCTAAGAAAGCTTTTTAAAATGGCTTGCATAAAAGAACCTAACAAAACATGAAATAACCAACTCCCCATACTAAAACCTTAACATTAGAAGCACCCTATAAATGTTGATGTCTGCATCATATTTCATAATATTTTGTGGAAAGCATTGAATTTGAAACTGTTTTGAGAGCATATGTATAAAACATCTTAAAGTATACAATTTGTTTCTCAATAGCAATGTTTTGCAATATCATGTGCAATCAAGAGGAATTTTCCTAGCAATGTGAAGGCAGTATGTAGTCTCATGATATTCTTCAGTTGAGATACATGCATACTGTGTACTCATGAACACATGATTTGTTAAAATTTCTTTGAAACGCAGTTCCTTTTTAAAAACATCTTCCATATGGTCAAGTTGTTTTCTTCACACCAGTACTTTTTCACTGGCCAGTACTTTCTTTTCCTGGTTGCAAAGATTTCAGTTTTCATTTCTGTCTCTTTCCTCATTTATAAAAATTATTATTCTCTGGGGCTTTTTTGGAGGAGACCATTTGACATTTATTTGAAAAGCCATTTGCCATGATCTTGGTTTGGTTGAAGAGGAGTAGAGGTTGGGAGTTTTTTGGAAATTTGATATATTCCATGAAAAGTCAATACCCACGAGTTACTCTCGGTGATAAGTGTTTTCTCATAAATTTGAATGATCAGGATTCTTATGCTCGGCTTTGTGAAACAGATGAGTAGGTTTGCTGGCTAGGTGTGCCTTTCTGTTTCTCTTTTGGAAAGAAGCATCTGACTCCAAGATGAAGCCATTAAATTGTGGGAGTTGAAAATAAATACATTTCAATTTATTTTCATCATCAGATAAATAGGCAAAAATTGATAGTTAGCATAGTTGGGGAAAATACCATGCTTCACTAAATATCATATTTATGAAAAGTATATATTACTGAGTAAACCCACAATATATTCTTTTATCATCTTGGATTTTATCACTCGGAAATTTTCATTTGCTACTTTTTCCTTGGAATACATGGAACACTTAAAAACTGGTTTTGTCCTGTTACGTTTTATCTATATAATAATTAGTCAACCACATTTCTTCTTTACCTTATGATTCTCTGTAAAGTGTCATATATATGGAAAGCTGTAGGTAGATAATAGGTGATTACAAGAAAATATAGATGGGTGTTGACAGATTTCAGTATGGAATACTTTACCTTGAACATGTCTCTCCTAGAAGGTAGAAAGGTTGAAAATTACTGGAAATATTATATAAAATGGTGCTTTACAATATCAACACAGCAACTCATTTAAAGAAGTCACGTTTGAAAGAAAGACATTTGCTGCAGGAATCTAATTTGGATATTTAATTCTGAGAAAATGATGTAGTCCATTTACAGGTAGTCTTCAATTTATAACCATAATTAAACCCAAAATTTCTGTTGTTAAGTGACACATTTGTTATGTTTGCTGCATTTTATGATTTTGCTTCCCACAGTTGTTAAGTGAATCACTGCAGTTGATAAGTTTGTAACGTGGTTGTTAAGTGAATCTGGCTTCCTCATTGATTTTTGCTTGCCAAAAGGTTGCAAAAGGTGATCACATGACTGCCGGACACAGCAATGGTCATAAGTATGGACCAATTGCCAAGCATCTGAAGTTTGATCACATGATCATGTGGCTGCTGCAAAGGTTGTAAGTGTGCAAAATGGTCATAAGTCACTTTTTTCAGTGCATTGTAACTGAACGGTCACTAAATGAACTGTTGTAAGTCGAGGACCACTGTATTGTATGAGCATCAGAGCTCATAATTACATCTAATTTTGAAAGCAGAACTCATTGGGTTTCCTTTATTTCAAATGACTGAGAAAAGGCAAATGCTGACTCTAGCTGAGCATCATATCGCCTCTTATTGGCTTCATAGCAACATCTGACTGCCATAGGAAGAAGTGTAAGTACAAAGTGATCCTGAACTGCCTTAGGAGCCTAAAATATTTTAGTGGAAATGGTGTCTCGTATCTTACATTCTGACTAGAGTACTTCAGGATTTGCATTCTTCCAGATCACCCCTTGGGTACTAAGACCTTTATGAGGAGTCCTTGAGCAATCAGATTCTTGATTCTGCAGCTGTGCCTACCTTTAGAACAGGGGAGCCCCAATCCTGTTAGAATTCCTGTAATATGGTTGGTTCTTCCAGAATGTACTGGGGCTTTTAAGGTCAAATTTTCAGCAAGAAATAGCTGCTTGGGAGTTTCAGAAAAACAGTTAAGTTTTGTTTCTGTTTTGTAAAAGAAACACAGTTCCACAAAACACAGTAATTGTCTGTTGAAATTCTCTGAATTATTGGTTTGTTGCTTCATCTGAATTTTTTACATGTTTTTATTTCAGGTTAATTACCTTTTGATACTATTATTATGTATAATGGTACCGTGTCGTGAAGTTGCTTAAATGTTTCTTGACAAAAAGAAAACAGACTATAAGAAAGAAATAGGACCAACAACAGGACTTATTCCAGTTCAATATTCCAAGCATTCCCTTCCATTTCTCTACTCCATTTTTAATCGATTTCCTCATTCCAGTTTGCCAACCAGTGTCTTCACATGTTCATGGTTTGTTTTGGCCTTTTGCCTGTTTCTTTTCCAAATTCCAAAAATCGTTGTTCTACTTCGTTACTTCAGAAGGGTCATAGGTTTCCTAGAACTTTTAACCAACTTTTTTTTCTAATGCAAAGATGGGAACATAGGGACCAACACTTGGGAGTATACAACTATAAATAAATAATAAAGTAATTCTGTTTGCAATGAAGTAACAGAACATATTCACCCTGATGAATATTTTGAAAAAAGATTTGCACAGTCTGACACGTACAGTAATGGTTTTTGGTGGACTGAGATGAAGCATACAATAATTATTTTACAAATGCTTGTGGCACATGTTCATTTAACATACTTCAAGATATGGAGTTCTATGAAGATCTTTCCTAAGTTAGTTAGAAGGAGATCAGTCTTGTTGTAAATGGAGAAACAGCACATATGTAACTTCTTAGCAGTCCAAATATATGAATCATTTCCATATAACTTCCATTTATTGATAAATTGCTCTGCAAAAACTGGCTGGAACCTGGCTATTATTCTCTACCAAGTTTTCCAAGATTATCCTTACAAATATATTCCAGCATAATTTCCATGCTGTTCATGAATAATGGAAGTTATAGTTTATCACCTCTAAAGTACAGCATACACAGGATTGGTCTACACTTGGTGTAGCATATTATGAAAGTATTCCAAAAAAGTGCTAGTATCTATAACCTTTAAAGCTATGTGCATCTTTCAGTCAACCTGATTTTTTAATAGCATTCCAAATCTTTCAGTAGCTTTGCACAAATTATGTTGAAAGGTTTATCTTATAAACCTTGTATGTGTGTATATCATTTTTATTATTAGCCATTGTTTAACCCTGGGATTTATATTGTGATCACCTTTAAAAGATATCCCAATTGAACATACTGAAGAGGTGTTATAAAACAGAAAAGTGTAATGTTGCAGAAAAAAATTATGGATTAAACTCCTTCCTTTCCTATCTAGTTTGCTTTTTTGACATTGGCCAGTTTATTAGATTTACTCGTGTATTCCTTTGCCCAGATACTGTGGCCTGAATCTGCAAATGTATTCATGGTATACCTTTGTCCTGCTGTTGCCCTCAGCCAAATCTGAACAAGATTCTGGCATAGGTATTTAATTACTGTACTTCCTTCAAAAGCCTTTTGTTTCCATCTCCATCACCCTTTGGTTCCCATTTAAAATTGAATTGGAACGGATTAAATGTCTGTTATTCAGTTTCAGCATAGGATGTTAACACAGTTCTAGCAAAATAAAGGAGCCCAGTCATCTTAATATTGCTCTAAAAAGTTGGCTTAAAAAGAATAGGAGCTTCTTTGCCTATCTCTAACCTTTCCCTCCTTAAGCATACAAAACAGTTAAAATAATGTTTTTGCTTTTAATGTATCAGAAAATCCCACTGTGCTGAATAAAGAAAGGGGAAATTAAAGCTATTTACTAGAGTAAATTCATTTCAGATAGCTTTTCCTTTATATGAAAACATCAACATAATTATTTCAGAATTTTGATTTTTATGATACAATAGAAAAGGTATGGGGGGGGCGGTGTAGCTTAGCAGGAGAGAGCAAGAGAGAGTTTTGTGCAAACTCTCAAACTCTCTACTGATCTGAGGTTCAGTATCTCCTGGAAGAGTTGGAAAACACTCTGGTCTTAAATCCTGGACATTCACTGTAGAAATCTCAGAGTTCTGACCAGAATCATTCTTATAAAAACAACAGTTTCCTCTTATATCCTCACTACTACAAGTTGTATCACAGATAAGTACTGTACACTTTGTCCCTTGATCTTAACTGAAATCTTCGTAGTGGTTGCAATCCTCTTTTTCCTGCGGCTGATTTTTGGTGGCATCCATCACTGCTCTTGCCATATTTCCCAATGATATTTTCTGACTTCATCCTGAGGCCATCACCCCATCTTTCATAGATTCAGTTATTAACAATTGGCTGTCACGTTGTCAATCATGAAGAGGAGAAGGAAGTTGCTTTTGATAATTCTGCCACCGTTTCAGTTATTTCCAGACCTCTCTTCCTTCCCTCCCTTCCTCCCTTCCAGCATGGAAGGGAGGGAAGGAAGAAGAAAGTAGTGGTAATGGCCACCTAGGGGTTGTGCCAGTCAGGATGTGTCTTCTCAATGCTACTTTCAGCTCAAAAGCTACAAAGTTTGCTATTATTTAGGGATTATGACATAAGTGCCATAATTTCTCATTTCTAGTGCCATTGGTGAGGAAGAGTGATATGCCCTAGAAATGTTCACTCTTTCAATTGAGCAAATAAAAAACAAAGAAAGGTATTAAAATGGGGTAAGGGAGAAGCAAAGATAAAACCCCCAGCTTGCTCTCTTTATCACTGGAAGCTGATAGAAGGAGCTTCTCCAAAAAGTTGCAGAGGGCTGTATGATTTCATCTGTAAAAATCCAGACAGCTCCTACTTGGGAGCAAGGAGTTAGTTAACTTGTTTTGATTTATCAAAAACAATAACAATAACAATAAACAGAAAAAGTCAGACAGTTAAAAAAATGAGGACCTCCCCCAACATTATATATATATATAACACCCCTGTTTATAAATATGTTGCAATATACTTTTTTTCTTATAACGGTAGCTTGTTCAGAGGCACACTGTGAACACACGCTATCAGTTCAACTGTAAATGAGTTTTCCAGTATTGCAAAATTATATTTGCTGTATCTCATGCTTGGTATCTCATCATATCAGTATGTTTGGGTTTACTGATCTCTCTTCTGCCGCCTTCCATGTCTGGACTTTTGCACCCCACATCTGTAACTCCAAGCTTCTGTGTTACAGAGGCAAAGGAAATACAATTGTTAACACATGTTAGAAGTTAAAGATGAAATCAAACTGAAATAAAGAATATTAATGTAAAAAATAACACATAACATAAAATGCTACAATGATGAGAAAATGGTATTAAATTTGATGAAAAAGATGTCATTTTTGTACTGGTGTATTAACATCCCTTTTATTGGAACTACTTCGAGGAGAAAAGGAAAGGAAACATTGATGAATTAAAATTAGAATAAAAAGGAGACAATAATGTAACCCTTTAAATTTTCATCATGACACAGCAGAGTTAAAAACTGGCACATCTTCCATCATAGTCTTCCTTGTCCCATACAGTTGCTCCATTTTATAAAAAAGGAGTTTCAAGATGCTGTAAATTATGATTTTAAAATTGATAGTACGTTCATTGGAGCAGAACCAGAATCTTTTAAATAGTCCACTGACAACTTTGGTTAAGAATTGATTATAAAAGTAAACTGGTTGCAGAGTGCCTATGCATTGAGACAAAGATCAAGGTATTTTAACAAGTTCAAAGCAAATTGTGAACTAATTTTGAACTAAAGGAACAATCCCATTTTCTTCCTAGTAAAAAAATAATTCATATTGATTAGGGAGTTTTTAAAGCTTAACTATGTACCTGAAGCCCTTTTATGTCAATAGGAGTTTGAGATACTAAATTTCTTGGCAAGTGTACAGCAAGTTTGAATTTGAAAAGGGAAAACTTAACAACAATAATCAGCAGCATCATAAAAGCTTGCTTGCTTGTAAATTAAATAATTGCTTTTTAATTCTACAGTTGCCTACTCAAGCCAAATCCTCAACGCTTTGTTGGAGGCAGGCACGGGTGGAACCATGCAGTTTTTGAAATGCGGTTCCAGAGGGAAAGTGCAGGGACTGAGGTTTACACTGTTGTTATTCTACTGAGTATAAACTTCTGTTAATAGACCTCTCTGTAACCAATAAAAATAGCAGAGAACTTTATATCGTATTAAATCAAAATGTGTACGTTTAGGATCATGAATGAGCGGCAGGATGTGCCCTTCACAAATTCTCTTCGTTGGTGCTTCTTTTTTTCCTGTTCAATCATGTACGATTCTTGGATAATTCCCTGCAGTTTTTATTGGCAAGGTTTTTTCAGAAGTGGTTTGCCTCCTTCCCAGGGCGGAGAGAAAATGAGCCCAAGTCACCCAGCAGCCTTAATGCCTAAGGCGGAGCTAGAAACCAGAGTCACCTTTAGCATGATGCTTTAACCGTTACACAAATTTTCTCTCTCTTCTTATCAAACAAATCTTCTTGTCAAACAAACTTTCCCTACAAGAGCATATAAACAAATCCTGGAACTCTTTCTTTGGTTTGCTTACTGGTTTGTTTTTAATCCTGATCTCCAAATAAGGAGCTCTATCTAGTTTTCTTAATGAGCCCAAAGCCTGTATTAATTTTTCTCATGCTGATTTGTTTGGGGGATACAAACCCTAGATGGGCATGATATAAATCAAAACATAGAAGGAGCTTCTATGGTCTGGTTTGTTCCTGGTTTTGGTGGGAGGAGTCAGATGAAACAGATTTAGCAACATGCCTTAGCACAATACTCACATACAATCAAGCCAAAATGTTGAGAGCAAATGTGATCTGATGACTTTGGAGATGTAGAAAGATCAGCAAGTGTGAAATAGATATGGCCAAACGAAAAGTGGGAGATTCAGTTTATAATTTATTCCCAGTTGAAAATTGTAGCTACAAAGTAGAATAGGAACATGCTATGCTATATTGTTAAGCACCCACTTGTCCCTCCCTCGCCCGTAACATTTTGCTCTTAGTCTTAATTAATCTCAAGAATCATATCCTTGAGTTCAAGAATTCCTACTTTTACAGTAGGCCTGGATCCAACTCTGATAATGCATCTGTACTAAAGCAGTTTGTGCCAGGTGAAAACAAAGATTCTGTATTGGTTAAGTGTAAAGTGGAGGATGGGGATAATTCCAGGTAGCGAAGACACAGAAGTGAAATGAAACCAGGAAGAGAAGTACAAAGAAGGTGTGTTTTAACTCAAGAAGCAACATTGAACAATGCACTAGGGAAGCCTAAAAATCTATGGTAAAACATCACAAACAATAAACTGGTTTATTAACTCCAAAAGATAACCTGGATCTCAAAAGGAGAAAAATTATCTTCCTGTTCATGGATATGTATTAAATCAAGGTTGATGTTAGCCATTAGTGAGCAGAATAAGAAACAGGCATTTGTGTAGTAGCCAAGCCTTTTCTCTCCCACTTAGTTTTCTTTTTTTCATATTGTGCTAGTTCAGGCATAACTCTAAACTACAATTAGATGAGTCTGTCTCATGTATGTACTCACATTCTCCAATATATGAATGTGTAGCTATTCAAAGATGTAATTTCATTTTTGATTAACAGTACCATACTGTAGAGTTTGAAGTGAACTCAACCAAGCTTTGGTTAATGTTATCTGTTATTAGTAGAACAAATTCAGTCTTATTTATTGACATTGTCTTATTTTAATTGTACATAATTAAGATGGCCAGTTTTAAGATTCATGCCATGGTAAATTGTGGTTAATCGAATACAAAAGCATTCATTACTTTTTCTAGCTCTAGGTGTAGAGAAAATATACTCTTTTATTGCACAGCTGTCAAGGTGTCGGAAAAAAAGCATTACAGTATTCATCAACACAAGATGTACGCCTTGATTTGGATGTTGGAAGGCTTACTCACAGATACTGCTTACCTGAGCAGCAGGTGCTTTGTGCCCAGTGTGTGTCTTTGTTGTCTGTGTCCATATTTAAAGGACTGAGTATTTGATATTGGCTGTTCCGTGTATATACAAAGGAGAAAGTGAGGAGTCAAAAGCTGTGAGTGTGTGTGCTGCTCTGCAAAAATTGATCTATAGCGCAATATAATCTTTATCTCTGACCTCTGGATATATAAATGGGACTTACTGGAATGGTAAACTATATTCTGGAGGGCGTAAAATGGATTACTTCAGTTGTACAACCTGCAGTTTTCAATGTAACCCAGATTTGTCAATAGGCCCAACTCTTTGTGTGAGCATCTTATACAGGGCCAGTGATTTCTTGATATGCTGATCTTGCTTTCTGCAGAATTAGACACAAAAAGATGGAGATAAATCAGTGCATATATTTTGCTGTGCTTACCTCCCTAACTTTTATAAAAGTTCAGAAGTAAAATTCATTTAGAAACATTTTTGGTTGGTCTTCTGGAGTCCTTGGAAAATTAAAAAGACCTATTAACATTCACTAAAATTGAAAATACTTTGAACACTCTAAAGATGGTTGCATTTATAACAGAGAAAATGCATGAGAAATACCTAAGGTCATATGAGCAGCATTCCACAGCACCTGCACTGCTACCACTTTAACCCATACAGAAGACAAAAGCAAAGCTGACGTGACACAATTGACATGAACATGAAGATTATCCAGTTGGGCCCAATTGCTGTGTTTGACTTTATGAAATGGCATTCGTTGACCTGAAAAAATGGACCATGGACCTGCGAGAAAAAGCTGGGAAGAAGATTTTAAGATATCTATAAATCAAGAAATATTTTAGAAATATCCTTATCACTTCTGCCAAAAAAGGCAATGCAAAATGCTCTTTTTTCCCCTTGTTTGCTCCTTTGTGGATGCTTATTGCTCATGCTTCTGATTTTTGAAGTAGAAACTAAAGTCATAATAGTGGACTATGATAGCACAAAGGGCCTTGTCCAGTCCCCAACATAAGAACAGCCCCACGTTGAGAGCATTCTTTATGAAAGAAAATTACTGTAGCTAAAGTAATACTAAACAGTCTCTCTCTACAGACACGCTGAATACACTACTGTTCTCCCTCACTCTTAAAAGAGATTTTTTAAAAAGATAATGCTGAATTAAAAGACTTCAAGGTCTTTTACAATAAGCATATAGTGAATATGGCATGTGAGAGGTCTTGCAATACTACTAGCATTACTGCAAAAATAAAATTAAACAACAAAACTTTGAAATGATGCAATTAGGAATGAAATTGAGCTTTTACTCATCAACAACTATGGTATTTTTGCTGGTGTACATACATGAATAATGTCCTTTATTTGGTGAATTAAGTCTCCTGGCCTTCTCCTAGTGGTGGATCACAACAGGGCTAGTCATTAAACAACAAATCCTTCTTATAGAATATCAATAAAATACGGGAAGGTATTAAGTTTGTTAGGGTCAAATTCTTTGTGGCTCCTGCAGGATTCCTCTCACAGAAACACCAAGCCACAGAAATGCTTTTACCCTGGAAAGTGGTCAAGGACTACCCTCTGTTGTACTGGAGGGCGAGTATAAAAAGGATCCAGTGCCTGAAAGATTTTGTCCTCATGACACGGGAGAAATAGAAACTCAGGAATGTCATCCTAAATTGTCTGTTCTATAAGGTCTAAACTTATTTTTGCCTTTATTGGAGATACCTTCATACACCTGGGTTCAATTTGTATTAGAGGTTGATCATTCCTGGGGTTGCAGGGTTCTGCATACCTGCTTGCAAAATTCAGCAGGCATATACTGAACATAACACTACTTAAATGTATTGATTTGTTGCTTACGTCTTTCTTACGTTACTATATTAATTTTAGCCTCATTCCTTTTTTACTGTTATAGATTACCCATTTCTGGATGTTTTCTATTATTTGTGTTTTAGCTCATGGTTGGACATATAGGCCTGGCATTTTTAGCACCATTTAACTCCAACTTGGGGAGAAATAGGTCCATCGTTTTTATTGTTCAATTGGTACTGTTGTAAGACCATAATAAAGCCTTTTGTCTGTTAATGTAGCATTGAATATAGAGTGCAGCCACATGTAACAACATAACAGCTGCCCAGAGTCATGTTATCGGTGAGAGGAGTTGCACATAAATTTAATATAAATAAGCAAGTAAGTTGTACTGATTCCCTCATGAAAAACGGGATGAAAAAGTTGAATTATTTTTTATAGTCTTCTTTTCATCTCTATCCTAGTTAAACCATTTCTTAATCTGCCTGATCCAACAACTGTATCATAAATTGGTGGAACTGTAACTGTTCCATGTGATGAAGCACTGAACTGCGCAACAATTTCTCAGTGAATTTCTTCCAAGCTTGTTCTGACTTGGAATCAAGGTCATCATTGGATTCTTCTTGTGGGCATGATGTACACTGAACCTTTCTTGTATAGCAAGTATGCAACTATTATTATGTTTCGATTCCGACTGATTCTTAGCCCTCCTCTTGGTTTCTCCTATTCCAAGATTCCCAAATTACTCCAGGCTATATTTAGTCCTGTAAAACTAAGCATTACCCTCCCAGTATGCTAACTCACAGTTTAAGCAATTACCTCTGATGTTTTTAGGGTTGTGCGTACAAAGAACTATGAACCCATACTGGGTTTGTATAGCACATTGTATGTCAAATCATCCAACTGTGTTTTGCACAAACATATTAAATCCAGTCTGAAAGTAATCTTTATATAAGGAGGAAACTCTGGTAAAAAAAATAGGAGAGGTCTGTTTCAGCAGGAAGGTGTTCAGTTACCTCTTTCCCAGTCAATGTTGGGACTTAAAATGGTCTACTTTGTCTGGTCTTCCAGACGTAGTGTGACTGATGTGATGCCATTGTACAGTATCCATGTCATCCCCTTTTAACTCATGAAGCTTTCTGCTTCTCAGCAGCATCCACTCTTTCATCCAAACAGCAAACTTCAAAGTACATTTTCAAATTGGATAAACCTAATCCTGTTTCCTTTGCATCTTGTAGCACCTTATATTTAATTCATTGTGTTTTGCACTGCCATACAAATGTAGATATATTTCTGCCACTATTTAAATAGCGCATCAGTTGTTAGAACAGGGTATTGACTGAAAGAAAACCATTCTAGATAAGACATTTGTTTTTAATCACAGCAATTCTCAGCAATTACAGTTGTAGTTTCTTGTATCTTAACATATCTTCTCAAACTTCACTCCATAGCTTAAGATGGTTGTTTTGAAATAATATACAATTCATATTTGTCAGACAGATATCCAAATATTTTACCTTCTTCCCAATCTTAAAACCCATCAGTTTGGTTTGATTTTCTATTTTCATATTTTTGTTGACATCTTTGTCTTGTTTATTGATCTTGAAACCTTCTAATGCATGAAATTGCTTAAATTTGTCTGTTAATATTTCATTTCCCTTTAAAGGATCTTCCAGGACCAATACTAAGTCATCATCAAATGCCCTTAATTTAGTCATTTTTAAAATCTTTATTCCCACAATCCTCTCATCTTGTCTCATATCTGTATTCAGTATTTTAAGAAAGCAAGAAAACTGACAGTGGGGACCCCTTTATCTCACAGGATTTTGTTGTATTTCCATTAACAATTATTGGTGCTTTCTGTGAAATGCAAAAAAAAAATGTTTATATTTTATGAAATTCTGTCAAATTTATATCTTCTAGAAACTTAAACAAGAAAAGCCCAGTTCAAACAGTCAAAGGCCTTTTTCTACATATTTAAATTGATGCAGCTTGTTTTTCATTATGTTGCTCAAAATATTCCAAAATATCCAACACGTTTCTAACATTATCTTTTAACTGTATTTTAAGTAAAAAACACACTGATCCACATGAATAACTCCTTGCAAATTTATTTTCAGTCTGTCAGCTAAAATAATCATAAACAACTTGTAATCATTATTCAATTATGATATTGGCTGATAAATTTCCTGTTAAAGTCAAATTTTTAGGTATTTATGCTATACTGGCCTTGTTCCAACTCTCTAGCATCTTTTCTCCCTGTAAGAGACAATTCATGGTATTTTGTAGAGGTTGCAAAAGTTAATCTTTATAGCATTTATAATAAAGAACCTGATGATTCATCTTATCCAGGCAGCTTTTCTAGTTTAATATTTTTATAGTTTTGGAAACCTCCCTAATTGTTATAGATCAGTTCATAATCTGTCTCTGCTCCTTCGTTAATACTCAATAAGTTTTGTTTCTTTATATATTCATCAATTTTCTCTAATGAAATGTCACTTTGTGTGGATATATAGATATAGATAGTAATAATGGAATGCTTTTTGTATTGCCTTACTGCCTATTAATAACTATCTTCCTCTTGTAATTTCAATATAATTTTCTTTTGAGTTTTTTGTATTTTGTATTCTAGCCACTTTCTTGGTTTATTTGCAAACTATTTTTTTTTGTTTTCATAACTTATTTTTAATTTCCATTTTTCTTCCTGTTAACATTGATAATTGCTATTACAGAAACTCAACTTGTTGAGAAACATTTATCTTCCTTATAGTTTGTTTTCTCTTAACTCTTTATAAATTCACTAATAGTGTATAAAATGAACTCGAATAAAAGCTTTATTTGCATCCCAAACCATTTTTAAATCAGTGCTTATTTTTAAAACATTCTTTAATTTCTGTTTACAATCCTCGGCACTGGCTTTTTTCTGTAGCAGTATTTCATTCAGTCTCTATCTGAAACAATTATATTTCTTTTATAAATCAAACTCACAGTATTATGATCTGAAAAAGTCTTTGGAAATATTTCTACTTTAGAAACATTAGTGGCCAAATTCTTTGAAATCCAAATCATATGTATTCTTGAAAAAGATCTGTATCTTTTAAAAAAAAGTATAATCTCTAATTATAAATTGTCTATCTTCATATTTCAAGTAGCCCTAAATTGTCCCTCTGATAAAAAAAAAAACCCTTGAACTCTTGGTAATTTACCTTGAATGATTCTAATTTTTTCTCCCTGGAGATCTAGCCAGTTATAGGGGATCTCTCCATCTCATCAACCACCAGTTTTCATTAAAAATAACATTAGTTTTTCCACAAGTCATTTATAAAGCATACTTGTCCTCATTGGAGACATAAATTCCCACTATCAAAATTCCTCCCCCCTCCTCCCCCTCCCACCCGTTTGATTGTGTCTGATTCTTGGACACTGTCTGCACAGGTCTCTTGAGTTTTCTTGGTTTGCCATTGCCTCCTTCTTAGGGCTGAGAGAAAGTGACTGGCTTTATTAAGGCAATACTAGAACTCAGTATCTCAATTTCTAGACTGAGGCCTTAACCATATTGTCTGATTCTTTCAAAGTTTTAGTTCCATGGAAATTAATGTCCATCTAAATCTACCATACTCATCAGTCTATACAAGTTCTGTTTTTTTAGGAAAAAACAAAAATTGCTTGTTACTGATTTTTGGATGTTAAGAACTTTTTGAAGAGCAAGTTTCAGCACACAGGGAGAGTTTCCTTCTACCCTGGATGAAAGAAATTTCATATAAATTTAAGGATTAAAAAGCAAAATTTTAATTTTTGGAAAACGGCAAATGGAAAACCAGAAAGTAGATTTTGAAAAGTTAAGGTAACAAATGGACTTGAAAGAATATTTTCTGTGATCATTTAAAAAGTTATAAAAGTATATGTGAATATTTTGAAACTAACTAAGAAATCCTCCCATGGGAAAGTTTTGCTGGTTGGAAAATAAACATGATAAGAGAGGACTTTGAAGGTTGACTAGAGGTAACCTGAAAATAACTAAGGATTAAAATTAAAGGAGAAGAGATCTGTTAATATAATGGAGCAATATCATTTGACTATAGAAGAAATTAAACTAAGTACTCAGAAATTGCATTCAAGACTGTCTTCCACTATAAAAATGAATTAAATACAAAAGAGGGACAGATAACACACTAGCTGTGGTAAAAGCTGTGGTAAAAGCTGTGTTAAATTATTGAAGCTCTTCCTAAGAGGACACAAAGAAAAAATGAAAAGAAATCAACTTCTGGTATACTTTTGTTTTATAAAATCTATCAATTGTCTGCACTCTTTATTAGTAAATAAAAAAAAAAACCATTCCCACTAAGAACTGGTTAATTTGTTTAAATTAATTCCAATTTATTTAAAAGTGCTTTCACCAAAAATAATTCAAAATAACTGCCCCCTTTATTCATTTTAAACTTGGCTCATTGTTAAGCTTTTTGCCCTAAATTTCTAAATCTTCGAAACAGCTATCTTTTTTCCTTTGTACAGGTAGTCCTCAATTTACAAGCACATTGAGCCCAAAATTTCTGTTGCTAAGCAAGACAGTTGTTAAATGAGTTTCTTGCCTCATTTTACGACATTTTTGCCACAGTTATTAAGTGAATTACTGCATTAGTTAAGTTAGTAACACAGTTGTTTAGTGAATCTGGCTTCCCTATTGACTTTGCTTATCAGAAGTTCGTAAAGGTGATCACATGACCTCAGGACACTACACTTGTCATAAATACATGCCATTTGCCAAGCATATGAATTTTGATCACATGACCATGGGGATGCCACAATAGTCATGTGTGAAAAATGGTCATAAGTCACTTTTTTCAGTGCTATTATAACAAATGGTGATAAATTGAGGACTACCTGTAATCCAAAAAGAATTACAACTCATCAGGTGGAATTTTATTCTGCTGCTTAGAAAATCTCTCTTTAGCTTTAAATTAATTATATCAAAAAATGATTAAGAAATGAGATTTGGCTGAACTTTGTGTCCTTATAATAGGCTGCAGTTATGACTTTGAGCTTGGTTGAAAATTCTCAACTCCCAACCACCCAACGTATTAGCCACTTGCAAAAACCTCAGTTCCTGCAATCTGCTTAAAAGGAATAGTTGTCCGGAGTGCAAGGAGGCAACCTTATGATCTCTCCTTTTGGCAGAAAGCAGACATTTTTGCAATTCATGGCAGTTGCAGTGATGTTTTCCATTTATTCCTCTTGATTTGTGGCATTAACCCCAGGTAATGAAGAACATTTTAAGATAAAGATATAAACAGATACGACAAAATATGTGTTTAATTTGTTGTATGGAGAAAATGAAACATGGAAAAGAATTTATTTCTTCCAAGGTAGTACTACTAAAACTCAAGTGAGAAAGTGGTACAGTCTATCCCAGGTCAATTTGTGGGGGCATACTTGACATATCTCATCACATAGAATCATTCCTACTGCAAATAATGAAAGTAGAATCAAGCAACATTTTCAGTTATTTCAATTGTAATGAAATCCTGGCATTTTTCCAGAGAAATAAATTTTGCAAAGCACAATCATACTCCCAGGAAAGCAAACACACTAGATTGTGGCCTTATCAAAAGATTGAAATTCTATTGAATTACTTATAAATAACATGTATAAGATTGGGCTCCATTTCCTTGTTTTTTAATAGGAATCAAAATTTATTGCTGGTAAATACATGTCTTGCCTCTATTTGAACACATCAAACAATCATGAGACAACCACTTCCCCAAGGAATTGGTTCTGCTATCAAACTGCTCTCACCATTGAGAAGAAGAATTTACACCCTGCACAATTAATTTTCGTGATTTCCTATGCTTGCTAACATGGGGTGAATAACCTCTTGTGCAGCATTGCTTGCCACTGTAACACAATTAAACTTTTAATGATCTTATTCAACAATTTAAAAGTATGAAGAGACTCTTAAAAATAAATTTTGGTATTCCGCTGCTTAGAAATCTGATGTATCCCCTTTCTTTAAAAAAATTAAAATGCTGCAATATTTTTATCTCTTACGTTAGGACATATGCCTTTTTTGTTTTGCGTACTGATATGTGAGGGCCTCAGTGTCTTTCCCAGATGAGTGATTTTCTCATGCCCAATCTCCTGTATTACAGCATTAATTAGCCCTCGGCAGAAAAAAGTGATTCTTTTCTAAAAGAAAAAAAAGTATGAGCCACTACTAATGTTTTTATCATTGCTATATAAAGTTTTAGAGGAATCAGAACGAAAATATAGGTAGTTTATTCATAACGGACTTGCAATGGAAATTCCAGTCCCAATTATTTGAATATTACCTATAACCCAATTGTTTTATGCCCTGATTAAATTTTAAAATTTCTCTTTAAGGGCCAGTTTGGTCAGGACCAAAAGGTCTATGGCAGTGGTTCCCAACGTGGAGCCCATGCCCCACGGGGGCAATTTGATTTTTAATGGGGACAATTGGAATCTTGTTTAAACCAAGTTAATGGCTTTTTAGGCTTCCTCCATGTGAGTAGGAGTTCATTTTTTGAATAATAAGAATTATATGTCACGAGTGGGGCAGTGGTGAAATTCAAATTTTTTACTACTGGTTCTGTGGGTATGGCTTGGTGGACATGATGTGGCTTGGTGGGCGTGGCAGGGGAAGGATATTGCAAAATCCCCATTCCCTCCCCACTCCTGGGGGAAGAATATTGCAAAAACTCCATTCCCACTCTACTCTGGCGCTAGCCAGCGGTGGTATTTGCCGGTTCTCCGAACTGCTCAAAATTTCCGCTATCAGTTCTCTGAACTCAAAATTTTCGCTACCGGTTCTCCAGAACCTGTCAGAACCTGCTGGATTTCACCCCTGGAGGGGGAGGGATCAGGATTTTAGAGATGCTTAGGTGGGGCATGGCCAAAAAACCGTTGGGAACCACTGGTCTATGCAAACTCCTCTGTTTGTCTCAATAAATTAATCTGGAGGAAACATTTCCCCCCCCCCCCCATTGTTTCTCCACATACACAAATTAAAAAATGGATTTTAATACAAATGTGTGTCCTGTAATTCTGCAATCATGATTTTAGAGACAGTAATGTTCAAGGAAGTAGCTCTGGGGCATTCTTATATTTCTGCTCACGTCAGGGCTCAGGTCTGTGCATGAATCAATCACAGTTACTTTAAAAATATTATTGAATATTTGAATATTCAGCCATTTCCAAAACATTTTACAAAAGTGTTCTGTAATTATTTCAGTTCATTTGTCATAGGCACAGAACTTGGGTCTGGCTATCCCTGTGGAGAACAGGGACAATATAAACTATGGTTTTAAATCACATATATTACCAGTTATTAAAAGACTCTATTTTATAGCTGTTGTTAACATATGGGTATCCATAAGTATACTGCTTCCCTTTGAAAATCTACCCTGTAATTTAGCATTCCCCAGATTGTAGCTCAAGGCAAATCATTGTGTGTTGTTTTCTTGTGATGATGCTCCCAGACTAAAGTTTGATTTTGTGTTGTGTTTTATGAATAAACAAAGTTGGCAAACTTCCCCTCTCTTGGCCATGCAATATGGGTGGCATTAATCCATGTATCCTTTGTGGAGAGAGCATTCAGGAAGGGTGGTACATGGCTTGTACTATAAATACTCTGATGTCTAGATCAGACCAAACAATCTTCCAAACAGTTTGGAAATGCATTGAATTTAACCACAATAATCCTCAATCAGCCTTGGTGAAACTGTGGATGGAGATTATGAGAATAGTAGTCATTGAAAGCTCATTATGTTGGGGAAGTTTGGTTTAGTTTAGTAAATTTTTAGTTCTCAATTTTGCTTTCAGCTGCATTTTGTTTTCCAATTGATGAGTAGTAACCATAAGTTATTTTGAAGTATCAGCAGAACAAGCTAGTAGAGGACTTCCTTGAATCAAATCAGTTTGGATTGCAGTCCTGAAATTCTTAATGTAGGGGGGAAATTAATCTAGGAAATTTTAGAAAAACTGGAGATCAAGGGCAAAATATCTTATGTGATGTAAAACTTGGGATTGGGAATTGGGAAAATAGGATGGAATTGGGAAGATAGGGTGGAAAAGTTAATTTCTCACATCTCAGAATGGAACCAAAAGTGGGTAGTCCACATTGCATTGATTATATATGGACTCCAGACTGTTTCTGCAAGCTCACAGATCTTCTGATGGTTCCACCACATTTGACGGTTTTCCATTAAAATTGATGGCAATTTGCCACAGTATAAATTAGAATCAAATGTAGCAATGGGAAAGGTTATATGCAAAAAAGCAAAATAAATGGAAAATTCCTGCACTGCTGATACTGCCTACTTCATATCATAATGATGTCTATAGCCCTCAATGCAAAATAATAATACTGAACATAACAACAAGCAACTAGTTATAGAAAAGTTGTCTGCTCCTGATATGCGTAATGCCACATTTTGAGATATCAATAATCAAATTTGGTAATTATACTAATTACTTAACCAAAATTTATTGAATAATTCCTTTTGGGCCAATTATACAAAATTTATTTAAGCATAAACTATGGGGTTTTTTTAAACCACAGAGTCTGATTCACCTATTGTGTTTACCAAACTATAACAAACCACATGTATATATACACTATGTAAACGCTATGTATAATGATGCTTGAATCATAGCTGTTCAGAGTGTTCCCTTTATTTTTAAAGCTGGATTTTCCTAATAATAAAAAAAATACAGTAACTTTGGCTTACTTTGGGTTTTATAAATAGTGGGACTATGTGCTAGCTAAATATTGGTCAGCCAGCAGTTACACTGGTTTTCATATAAAAACTTTATATGGTATAGTTGTTTCATAGCCACTTGAAAAGGTGCAACAGAAGCTGTTGACCCTTGCAGAACAGCCTTCTTGTAAAGAAAAGTTTCAGGAATTGCTGGAATTTATGGAAGGCATATTTCCACTTCTTGAGAGAAAACGACACCTCCAAGGAATATTCTGCTTCTTCAAAACTAATTAGTAGCTTATCCTATGTTCGTTCTTCTCTTACAATGATGACCTCAGTTTTTATCAGGTGGCCAGGGTGAGTCAGTGGCTACAGTACTCATTGATGTAATCCTGCTCTCTTTGATGGCCAGGATGAAGGTTTGATTTATGCAAACATAAGATGATTTAATTCAAACCTTTCCCACAAAGTAAGATTTCAGAAACCTGCTTTTAGACTTGGCTAGCAAGGACTATCTTAAGAAATAGAGGCCTGTAAAACATGTCAATTGAATATATGTAGATCTTTCTCTCATCTGCCCAAATACTCTGTATGCTGTCAATCAATTGGTGTCCTTTTTAAATTTAAATCAGGAAGTTATGATTCTTAGTTTCTGAACAATTCAGGGTTGTAATTCAGCTTCAAAATATGGTTTCAATCAATTGTCTCTGGTCTTACCAAGATGTATTGAGAAGAAATTGCATATGCAAGGACTTGTGTGTGTATTAATCTGTAATATGAGTACATAAATTTCACCAGAGAAGCAGATTAGGACTTCAGCTCAACTTCTCCCTCAGCTCTGAGATCATTGAACAGATATGAGCAAGTCAGTGCTGGCATCATCCATTACCGCTAGAATAAAAGTGTGACCTTCACCCTATTGTGGTTATGGGAACATAAGAGAAGGAGTCATAAAACTTAATAAAAATGCCAGGTAACTGATAATTGAATAGTTGGGAAATGTGTTGGCTGGAGTCACTATGATACAATAATTGTATTTTCTGTGCCAATTCAATTATTTTAGAAGATGTTTCAAAGCAGGTTAAAGTATAAGCCCTTTCTTGATAACAGATGGAAATTACAATACACAAATAAAATGGGACTGAAGTCCACCAACAGCTGCAAGCATTTAATTATCCACAACTCATTAAAATTTGGCTCACTTTTTACATCCCAGCACAAAACACACATTCAGAACAGTCCACTAGATCAGCCCAGGGCCTGTCTTAGTCCAGCTTTGTGTTTCTCACATTAGCCAACTGCTCCCAAATAAGAGGCAGAGAGAGATCCCTCTGAAGTATTATTTTTCTGCAGCCAGTGTGGGAGGCATGCTCATCCCAGCACAGAGGTATAACAATATATTCTTCAAAATCAATAGCACTGAATATTTCAATATCATTCGACAGTATAAACAATCCTGTAATTTCTTTTATTATGAAATAATATTTCAAATTGGAAGCCAGAATAAAAATAACCCATTAAAACATATTAGGGATAATCCATTAAAACGTATTAACATCCAGGGACAACTGATCATAGAACCTGGACTTTTAAAATATGTCTGAGCACAGCAGCAGTGGAGCATGGCATATTCCACATGGAAGATAATTTCATTGAACAGGAACCACCATTGAGAAGACCATGTGGCCTTAAAGTGGCACTCTTTTTAAGCTGTGTAAACAGTACCTTCCCCAAAGATGCTACCTACCTAGAAAATATAAAGAAATACAAAATAAACTGGGGCAATAGAAAGTGTCCTGCAATGAGGAAAGGGGGAGGGGAATTGGAGGTTATGTTGTGAATGGGCACAACAACCAGAAACAATTTTGTGAGAGAACACAAAAATTCTCATAATTCTAAGTATGTCCTAATTTAGTTAATTAGCAATCCATATTTTAGTGTACTATGCGAAGTCTGTCTTAAAATTTTAAGTAGAACCTGTCAAATATCTTTTCAAGTACAGCCAACACTCCTATTTTACAGATGATGAATACTAAAGCTTAGAGACTTTTCTTGTTTGCTTTCCTATTTTCAGTTTTACTTGTACAAAAGTATAGCAGTCAAAAACCTTCTACTAGCTTATAAACTGGACTAGGGGTGTCCAACATAAGTGACTTTTAAGACTTATGGACTTCAACTACCAGAATTCCCACAGCCAGACTTTACACCACTGGTCTACACTGTATTGGATCTCAATTGGTTTAGATATGGAATACTTGTTATCAAACTTCCATTAGAGAGACCTCTCCCTCCATTCTTCAAGCCTTGACCAGAAATCTCAAGTACCAATCCTTTATTTGGACAACATTGTGTCCTTTGGGGTTTCCGTCCAGCGGAAATGTCTGTCCTTAGTGTTGCTTGGAGATAAGTTTGTGTTATCAGTGTAAACTTTTGAGAGCTACTTCCCTTTTCCTGCTGTGTGCGCTTTGCATGATGCACATATTGTCTCCTTCCCTTTTCTTTCCCTGCACAATATGTGCGCATTCAGGGAGATAAATGTTATTACAAAGTACTAGATATTTGCTGCACCACCCATATCCTGTGGCTTTAATTAGAAATCTTCAGAAATTCTCATTTATAGTCTTCTGCCATGCCTATTCCGTATGATTCTTTTGTCCATTTGTGCAGTGATCTCACATCGGTTATTATCATTGGTTATCTTGAATGGCTAGCATACTTCCAGAATGGCTTACATAACTAAAACAAATCTCTATTCTTGCCCAACCTAAAAGACACATTGAAGAAAGAAAAAAGAGGAGGAATGAAAAAAATGAGGAAATTTAGGCATTGAACAATTCAATATGCCTCTCCAATCAAAGGTCAATATGCCTAGCCAATCACTGCCTCTTAAAATAATTCATCATACTGTCCTTGTTCACTTTCAATCAGCTTGCATGGTTGTGAGATGATCAGATTTCCAGTACAAGTGCATCAATTCACCCTGATTGCAGAGAGATCTCAAAATTAACCTGTCACAAAAGAAAACCTACATATATATAGCTTTTCTCTGACCAAAGACTTTACAGCTATTTTGTCCGTTCATGGTGTCTTTAAACTGGGATAATCTTCTTTCCAGCTGGACAAAGCAAGGAAGAAATGCCGGTGTGTGTCATCTTTCATGTTGCCAAAAAATGTGGCTTTGAAAGAACAGCATTCTCAATTAATTAATTGATTGATTGATTAAATGTGGCAGTCTTCTTAGATTGTTGCTTTAATTAATTAATTAATTAATTAATTAATTAATTAATTAAAGCAACAATCTAAGAAGACTGCCACATTTAGTTAGTCTTGGTATAGCTTTAAATCTTAGTAGCTAGAAGGGGAAAAGTTTCATTTTCAAGTTAAAAATGGCAAGAAAGCCATGTATAAAGAAGCTGAGGGTTGGTTATAAAATGCCTAACTGAAATGATCAACAGGTGTTTTCTTAGACAGCAAGCCAAAACAGCTATTTTAAAAATAATTTTTGCAATTAACAATTCTCAGAGTGCCTGCTTTCAAAATGGGCAAATGTTTCTGCCATGCTAGTTCTACACCTTAGGATATGATATATACGGGAGCCACGGGAGTCTCCATTTTATTGGACTAAATTGGGACACGCTGCACATGCATGGAACAGTTCTTGGGAAAGTTCATGGAATATTCTCCAGAAATTAAGATCAGGTGACAGAGAAATAAACCATACTGTATGAAGATGGTCATATTGAAAAAAACCATACAGTTAATATTTTGCAAAAGAAATGGGAAAATACATAATATAATATTGGATGTTATAATCCCAATTGATAAAGGGCGCCAGATTATGAATCTATGGATATTGGAAGTTCTGTTGATGGCAGAACATGCTCTAACATTATAAAGATATGCAAGGAAAGCAAAGGGAAATAATAATATGCCAGGATATCTTTATCCAAATGATGCAAGTTATGTAATTTGCATCATTTGTATAGTGACATCATGATTACTTGTACTGTATGCCAGTGTCTGATGTAACCATTTTGCTGAAGTTAAACAGGTTTAGATGTTCTTTAACTTAGAGGTATCCAGGTGGGCTATAAATATATTAAATAATGTAGACTTTCCTATGCAGTATTTTTTAGATTTCTGCAATATGGTAGAATAACTACTGAGCAGTTAAAAAATAATGTTTTTGATGTATTTATTTATTCAATTTAGGTCCTTCCTGACTCCAAACGATTTGGGGCAGCTCACAATATAACATCATAATACTTAGCATAATCTATTTATAAAGTATATCTATTGATTTGTTGATGTTGATTTGTTACTAGCCACCAAACAGAGTTATAATTATTAAGTCACTATGTATAGGAAGATATCTATTAATATTTTCCAGTAGTGAAATATAAGTCTATTTTATGTAAATGTAGAAAAAGGATTTGTTCCTATTTTCCAGTGTTACGGAATTATACTGTATTTAGTGAAGAGCAGCTCAATTTTCATGAATCAGTTCATGTGTATTTCTCAATAAGGTAGTGCTAGCAATGTGGTTTCCAGTTGGTAATGAAGTACTTCCTTCTTCAGCCTGTGAATTATATCAGCTTCAGCAACATCACCTTATGGTGTGAACAATGACTGTTTGCAGAGGAACATTTATCCTGGTCTGATCCCCAAGATTTTAAAACATTGGGAAATAAGAGAGAATATCTATATACGGAAGGTAACATATAGAATCGGCTTCCACCTATAAAGGTTATGGAGAATGTGAAGAAAAAGAAGTTAGTAGTTATCCTTTCCCTGTGGCTTATAGTTGTGTCAGGAATTGGTACCCTGATTTACCTGGAGGCATTATGTTGATTAGAGGGACACACTACCCTGTGGCCCTCCAAATATTGCTGAAGTAAAATTCTGAGTATCATTTTCCCATCAGAATGCTCCTTGGGAGTGCAGGTATTGTAATTTTGTAATACTTGGAGTGCCACAGGTTACATTTCTTTGACCTAGACTGTTACCTGCCCAAGATGTTGCAGCAATCTGCATTAGATGAGAGCAATTAAATATTTAAACTGGAAAGAACAAAGAGATTAGAAATTTAATCACTCTGCCTCTTGCCACAAGGTAACTGTGCCTTCAAAACAGTTCCCTCCAGATATAATGACAGTGTAATAAAAAGCTCTGAAAGGGTATTAAATATACCTGAAAAAGGGCTCACAGAGAACATAATTTCAAATCCTTCCTAGAAGCTACTTCAAAATACTTTTATCACCATGTACAATGTATGTCATTGTGTGTGTAAAATAAAAGACATTAAATGATCAGATGATGGACCTGTCTGGTGTTGGAGCTCAATTATAATTGTTACGTTGGCTGAGCAAGCAGTCATGAAAATATTCCTGAAAATTAAGTGGATTCTGCTTGTTTTTGGCTTTCTGTTAAATTTGATTAATTTCAAGGTCTGGGTTTTGGAAACAATTCACACCCATTGCTTAGTTTTCTTTTACCCCTTTTAGCTTTTTTGAGCTAAATCTGCAAAAGGCAAAATTCTTTCAAGTGTTATTGGTACGGTAGTTATCTTATACCGATTTACTGGCATTTTTTGTTGTTGTTGTTTAACTGGACTAACTATGGGGTAAAATTGCTTGCCAGCTTTCTTTTGAAAAGCAAGCCTACTTGCTTTTGTCTGAATCTGTTTTGTTCAGAATCTGTCTGAATTCAAATAGAATATCTGTTAAGATAAAAACCTGAACTGTGTTTTGGTCAACATAAGAGTTACAAACAGTCCATAGAAGATGGAAGACACCATCAGTACTGGTATTTGATGTTCTCCAGCCCTGTTTATTCATACAGCTTAT